>NW_021703782.1:62025109-62251953 GCF_005190385.1 Monodon monoceros
AAGTAAAAGAATGAAATTAAAACACTCCCTAACACCATACACAAAAATAAATCCAAATGGATTAAAGAGACCCAAATGTAAGGCCAGACACTATCAAACTCTTAGAAGAAAACATAGGCAGAACACTCTATGACATAAATCACAGCAAGATCCTTTTTGACCCACCTCCTAGAGAAATGGAAATAAAAATAAACAAATGGGACCTAATGAAACTTAAAAGCTTTAGCACAGCAAAGGAAACCAGAAGCAAGATGAAAAGACAACCCTCAGAATGGGAGAAAATGTTTGCAAATGAAGCAACTGACAAAGGATTAATCTCCAAAAGTTACAAGCAGCTCATTCAGCTCAATATCAAAACAAACAACCCAATCCAAAAATGGGCTGAAGACCTAAATAGACATTTCTCCAAAGAAGATATACAGATTGCCAACAAACACATGAAAGGATGCTCAACATCATTAATCATTAGAGAAATGCAAATCAAAACTACAGTGAGGTATCATCTCACACCAGTTCGAATGGCTATCATCAAAACATCTACAAACACATTGTAAAGAAATTATACTCCAATAAACATGTTAAAAAATTTTTTAAAAAAATCTACAAACAATAAATGCTGGAGAGGGTGTGGAGAAAAAGGAACCCTCTTGCACTGTTGGTGGGAATGTAAATTAATACAGCCACTATGGAGAACAGTATGGAGGTTCCTTAAAAGACTAAAAACTGAACTACCATACGACCCAGCAATCCCACTACTGCACATATACCCTGAGAAAACCATAATTCAGAAAGAGTCATGTACCAGAATGTTCACTGCAGCTCTATTTACAACAGCCAGGACATGGAAACAACCTAAGTGCCCATTGATAGATGAATGGATAAAGAAGATGTGGCACATATATACAATGGAATATTACTCAGCCATAAAAAGAAACAAAATTGAGTTATTTCTAGTGAGGTGGATGGACCTAGAGTCTGTCATACAGAGTGAAGTAAGTCAAAAAGAGAAAGACAAATACCGTATGCTAACACATATGTATGGAATCTAAAAAAAACAAAACAAAAAATGGTTCTGAAGAATCAAGGGGCAGGATAGGAATAAAGACACAGACGTAGAGAATGGACTTGAGGACATGGGGTGTGGGGAGGAAGGGTAAGCTGGGATGAAGTGAGAAAGTGGCGTGGACATATATACACTACCAAATGTAAAATAGATAGCTAGTGGGAAGCAGCCGCATAGCACAGGGAGATCAGCTCGGTGCTTTGTGACCACCTAGGGGGGTGGGATAGGGAGGGTGGGAGGGAGGGAGACGCAAGAGGGAGGCGATACGGGTATATATGTATATGTATAACTGATTCACTGTGTTATAAAGCAGAAAGTAACACACCATTGTAAAGCAATTATACTCCAATAAAGATGTTAAAAATAAATAAATAAATAAAATAAAAATAAGATTGTTGATGTTTGTCTTTGCTTCTGCAGGTCCCCAGTGGTGATCTGAAGAGAAGGACTAGACCCTTAAGTAAATGTGAAGAGATAAAAAGCCACATTATGTCTGGTATTATTTCACATGGCTTTTGTTCAAGCCAAGATTATATACCCAGATCAGTTTAATACCCCTGGTTTTCAGTTGGGTATTTGTCCTATAAAATGTTTCAAGTCATCAAGAACAGTACCTTAACCAACTGCTGAGAAGGACTGGGTCCCCCAGGAACAGAACCTGCCTCCAAAACAGCAGCTCTCACCCTGGGCTGCACGGGGTAGCGTGGAGGGTAAAATCCCTCAGGACCAGGCCACCCCCCAGACCCTTTACATTAGAGCCTCTGGCTGTGGGGACCCAGGCATCAGAAGTCCTCAGAGCCTCCAGGGTGACTCCACCAGCAGAGTGACAACTGCTTTAAACCCACCAGAGGTTGGTGTTTCAGCACCAGGAACTCCCACTCTTATACCCTACGGCAGCAGCTCTGAAAATGTGATTGAGGCCCCCTGCCCACACTGCCTTTTCGAGGGTCCATGAGGTCAAAAGTATTTCCACAATACCGTAAAGCTGCTCTTGGCCTTTCTCTCTGTGTTGACAGTTGCACTGACGATGCAGAAGCAATGGTGGGGAAAACGTGGTCTCTTAGCAGGAATCAAGGCAGTCCCACCAAACTGTACTGAGAGTCACTGTATTCCCTACTGCTATGAAGTAAAACAGTTTTAAATGTTTACGTCAATTTTGCTTAAGATGCCCTTGATGAAGCAGGAAAAAAAACTGATTAAATCTTTACCTTTGACTGCATCTTATTATCACGGTGACCAAGTGGGAAGGACTCACAAAGCACTTCTGCTGCTTTGTGCTGAGGTTTTCCTTGGAGGAGGCGCTTGTGTAAATGTTTGAATGAAGAGCCAGGCTCACTGCTTTTTTTTTTTTTTTAAATGGAACACCATTTACTTGAAAGAATGACTGATAACAAACTACAGTTACTGAGGCTTGGGTATTTGGCAGACATTTTCTTTAAAATGAAAAAAGTGAGCCTATCACTTCAAGGAAAACAACTGAAAGTATTTACTGCCAAAACGTTCAGCTTTAGAGTAAAAACCAGAATTTTGGAAAACTTACATCCACCATCATGTGCTTGACAGCTTTCCAAACTTAAAGAGCATTCTGACAAAATCATCAGTGATATTAATGAGTGGGATTCTCTGATATTTCGTAATGAAATGTCAACATTTGGAAGATCTGCACAATTCAGTGAACAAATATTTTCCAAATGACCCATGCATGACATTACAAAATAATGAATGGTTGACAGATCCATTTAAAGTGCAAGATGGATTTTAATTTAACTGAGTACAAAAACCTCATTAGCATGGCTTCAGATCCACACTGCAACTAATCTTTAAGAAATTATCACTTGTCAAGTTTTGGTCTAGTATCAAAGAATAGTCACAGTGATCTCAAAAGACTCTTCAAGCATTTATCTTCCTTTTCCAACTATTTATCTATGTGAAGCTGAACTGTCTTCATGTATTTCAGTCAAAACAACAGACTGGGGACTTCCCTGGCGGTCCAGTGGTTGAGAGTCTGCCTGCCGATGCAGGGGACGCGGGTTCGTGCCCCGGTCCGGGAAGATCCCACATGCCGCGGAGCGGCTGGGCCCGTGAGCCATGGCCGCTGAGCCTGCGTGCCCGGAGCCTGTGCTCCGCAGCGGGAGAGGCCACAACAGTGAGAGGCCCGCGTACCGCGAAAAAAAAAAAAAAAAAAGAAGACTGAATGAAGTACACATGGGAACTCAGCTGTGTTCTATTAATAAGGCAGACATATAAAAGATATTTGTTTTTCTTTTTGTTTTTTTTGCGTTATGCGGGCGTCTCACTGTTGTGGCCTCTCCCATTGCGGAGCACGGGCTCCGGATGCGCAGGCTCAGTGGCCATGGCTCACGGGCCCAGCCGCTCCGCGGCATGTGGGATCCTCCCGGACCGGGGCACGAACCCGTGTCCCCTGCATCGGCAGGCGGACTCCCAACCACTGCACCACCAGGGAAGCCCTATAAAAGATATTTGTAAAAATGTGAAACAATTCCACCCTCCCTCACTAATTTGTTTTGGAAAATATAGTTATTTTTCATTAAAATATGTTACTTAGGTTAACAAATAATAGATTTATTATTTTCAAGGAATTAACAAATGTATTCTTAATTTCTCAGTTTTAGTTTCTAATTCAATAAATACTGATAGATGTAATTCACACAAACAAAAGCTCTTTGAGGTCCTCAAGAATTTTTTTAAGAGTGTAAGAAATTTGAGAAACTCCGTATCGCAGGCTCTTCTCTTTCCAGGAGGGCGGATTTCAGAGCAATTGGTGTCAGTGTCTCATCCTGAGCTGGCACACTGAGCTGCTTAGTTAGCAGTCAGCAGCAAAGGCCCAACTGGACGCCTCTGGCTTCACCCCTAAGCCAGGGACATTTCTCTCAGTAAAACAGGCATTCACCACTACACGATGCGGCCAGGCAACAGAGCCCTGGGTTGAGAGCACCACCTCGGGCTCCCAGGTCAAATTCTTGATCAGATCTGGAATCCACAGCCCTGGGACCTTGGATCCGTTAATACTTAAGTCTCCGTTGCCCCTGAGTCTATATATAACATGGGGTTAATACTGCTACTTACACCGCAGAGGGCGAAAAAGGCTCTGACAGGGTCAGTGTTCGAGAAATGTTAGCCGTTGTTGTTATCACTGTCACAACACAGTGAGAGCATTCTCTGCCATCGAGCAAGAGAGCCACCAAATTATCTGCCCAAAAAAGGTATCCTTGCTCTCAATGCTCATCTTTGACGGACCGCAGGAGGCCTGGGCTGCACCTGGCAGGGCTTCCTGAGTACAACTGAACTTGGAAAGGAGCGGAATCCTCCGCTCCTGGCCTTCTCTGAGGTCAGACAGTAGCCTTGAATGCAGTCGGTGTGATATCACTCCCCAGAGTCATAATCAGGAAATGCGGGAACAATCTGTTTCTCCCACAAGGCAATCATGACAGGCTATTTTAAACGTCAAACACAAACCTGGCGCCCGGAAAGCAAACAACCCCTTCACTCACGTACCTGCCTTGAGCCCCGAGCCATCTCTACTTGTGAGACAAAGCCAGCAGGTGGAGAAGAACTGACCTTCCTTTCCGACCGCAAATCCCCGCCTCCTCGTGTATTCAATTCTGCTGTTGATAAGTGTAGCTGCTACAGTGCTTCCCTTAAGTGAGACGGGGATTTTATTTATTTGGGGAGGGGGGCGGCGGGAGTGCTGCAGTTCCAGGGCTGAACTTTTAGCTCGCTATAAAGTTAATGTGCTCTTCAGTGTTCATTCCAGGCAAGACTGTGGGGCTATGTATTTTCTGCCACCCGCAAAAGGCCATTATCTGTAATTGCCCATTACCATGCATAATTATTTCTCCTAGCTTGGTCTATGACCTCCAGGGCTGCACACTGTTACAGCTAACTGCTCCCTCTTACTAAATTTGTGAAGGAAGCTTTACTGACCTTTAGTACTTTGCATGGTATATTCCAAAGCCGACATTAGAACGGTTTACAGGCAAACTTATCTCGAATCGGGAGTATTTCAGATCTCCTTCAGATGTACCTTTCCCATCTCTATGGAGTTTTCCCTCCCCTCAAATAACAAGAAAATAAAGCACAATCAACTCTCCATTATGTGAGGGCTGATAACCCAAACTGGGAATTATCTGGAGCCCTTTATCCTCCCTTTTCTTGGATTTGGCCGTTTAACTATATCATGCTTTTTAAAGACTGCTACTGGGAGAAGGTGGAGATAGGAGAGGGAAGAGAGAGAAAGGGTAAAACTTACAAAAATTTAAAACTTTTAAATTCAATATCTATGCTCCCACTTTTAGTGTTTTTTGAGTGGGAAGAGGAACTGTGTTCAAATCAGTTATTAAGATGAGATTTCGGGATTCCAGGTGCATTGGAAATACTAATTCTAGAACTGACATTTGGTGACATAGCCCAAAGTGTCCCCCTACATTTACCTCACTTTTCAACATTAGCAGGGAAAGAGGAGAGGGGCCGGGGATTGCTAGCTATACACGCAGATCGCTGAAATGCTTAGCCATCTGGGGGCATTTCTGTGTCTTCTCTGCTGCGCCACTCAGGTGTGAGGGTGGGAGATGTGCCTCTAAGCTGTTATAATGTCCACACACAAAAAGCTGGGAATGAAACCAACCCACTTTTGTGTAGTCACTAACTACCACTGCACCCAAGACCGCCCACCAGAATCTCCTCGATGGGTGACACCCTTCACGTGTGCCATCCTGATTTCCCTTCTGCCTTGCTTCCTTTTGAGTAAAGCTCCTCTGAAATGAAAAGAAGTCGATTCTAAAAATAATCATTGTCCAACCTTTCAATCACTTTTACCAAAGTCAGATAGGGGAAACGACAGAGAATCAAACCTAGCAGTTTTCACCAAATCCGACAACAGGGAAGGCCTAAGAAGTAACGTTATCCATTGTTTCGATACCTGGAGAAGTTCAGGTGGTAAATCTAAGGATGTGTGTGCAACTGGCAGCAGAACCCCATCAGGGACCTCACACGCCACCACCAAGCTGTGTCATTAAGGGTAAAGGAAGCTGCTTAAATGTGGCCAATGAACAGCTTAAGTTAAAAGACATCTGTTCCTACTGATGGTTTCCTGGAGAAGAATATAAATGACTACTAACTATGCATATGCTGGCGTGGAGGTGAATCAAACACCAAGGTCAAGACAGTTCTCAGACTCCAACAACAGAGACCAGGACGGGAGGTGACATTTCCATTGGGAGATGTCAGGCAGGGCAGGGGCTGTGAGTTGTGATTTGGTCCAAAGGCACACCATACTGTCCCAAAGCCCCTAACTTGTGGCTCTTCTGACTCATCCTTGAAGCAGCTCGCTCCAACCCTGGGTCCTGGTTTAGCTCTGCAACTGTGGCCTCGTTGCCAGCTGCTGCCGTGCTGTTCTCAAAGTGTGTACACAAATCACTACATACCAGGTGAGGTGATCGCCTCCAAGCTTTGTCTTCTATTCACAGCTAACTGCTCCACCAAACATGTCACTAACCACAGGGACAGGAAGGCAAGGCAAAATATGTCACACTTGCGATGATTCCTGCCTCCCAATGTAGGGCCAGAACCCGAATTCCCAGCCTCTGTGCAGTCAAGGCCTAGGCATGTGAAAAAAGTGCTGCCAATGAGGTCTCCCAAGTGAGACTCCAACTGCAACAATGCCCTTTCCTTTTGGCGGGGGCTAGAGCCAGAAACCTGTGGCTTTTTTTAAAAAAGATGGATTGACTGATTGATTATTTATTTATTTTGGCTGCGCCGGGTCTTAGTTGCAGCACACAGGATCTTCGTTGCGGCATATGGGGTCTTTTAGTTGCAGCATGCAGACTTCTTCTTAGTTGTGGCATGCTTGCGGGATCTAGTTCCCTGACCAGGGATCGAACCCAGGCCCCCTGCACTGGGAGTGCAGAGTCTTACCCACTGGACCACCAGGGAAGTCCCAAGAAACCTGTGGCTTTTGAGAGTGGCAGAAGCAACAGGTGTAAGGCCCTGAAGGCTCTGACAACTTGGGATACACACATGTACGTGTAGACACACATGCATATACATACATACACATACACACACACAGATATATCTGTATCTACATATCAATCAACACCCTAACCACAAAGAAAGCTGCATCTCAACTGAAAGAAATGATTACCAAGAGCCAATCTGGGCCTGTCAACCAAAATGTTATCATGGTGACTAAGAAACAGCATGACAGAAGCTATATGAGTGGCCAGCTTCTTACAACTACAATCACAGCTGCATCACGTGCATCTTTATTTTCCTCATCCAGTGGCCTGTGTCATGAAGATATTGTCCATCGGGTCTCTGGAAATCTAACATGCTCTCAGAAACTCCATTTCACAGAAAGGTCACCAGTATTAAGAACTGTTTGGCAATTCTCCAAGTAAACACAGAACCTAGGAACATCTCTGCGTGGGTACAGCCTGTGGCACACAGGGGAGACTACATAAACTCTAAAACACGGGGCCTCTGTCTGTGACAAAGGAGCCGGCCAACTCTGTGGGAAACACTGGGTGTCATCTGTGGCCGCATCAGCCACCAGCCTCACCCGTGCTTCTCAAGGTTTCTTCCATCACAGAAACAATACTGGATTGACAAGTCAGAGAATAAAGACTTTTTTTTAATCAACAATAAAGCAAGAGTAATTATCTGAACACCACCAACAAAAAAGCATATACTCCCATGAACGCACAAGTTTTGAGATGAAGTTGTCTGTCCCCACCCCACACACCCAGAAGGGAAACAACAACATAGGCAGAGCCTGGAGACTCACCTGGGGGTTCTCTTCCATCTCTGGACTAGACCCAGCCCAAAAGTGGTAGTAAAGTTGACCTTCTGAGCAGAGACTACAGTGCTGTGACTAAAAGGATTTCAGAGCTG
Source organism: Monodon monoceros (assembly GCF_005190385.1). NCBI lineage: Eukaryota > Metazoa > Chordata > Mammalia > Artiodactyla > Monodontidae > Monodon > Monodon monoceros. The sequence goes on from NW_021703782.1 coordinate 62,033,085, forward strand.
AAGAACTGAGCTTACTGAAAAGATAACTGCAAATGCTGTCACAGGAAGGACTCACCAAAGAGTCAGCCACGGAGCAGGTGACAGAGCTGTTCTTTCATACATGTTGAGCAGTCACAGCCATTTGTCCTAGGAGGCCAACTTGTGAGGGAAAGCTCTCAAAAACTCGACAAATTCATTCATTCATTCATTCATTCTATATTAACTGGGTGCTCAACTGTTTAATTCCAAGGTAGGAAGAGTCATTTTTTCATGACATTACCATACAGAGGTGCCTTCAGGTTTAGCTGAGTCTGAAACGAGGAAGCCAACCAACGCCCCAGAATGTGTAGGACTTTATTTATTGCAAGTCAAAATACAGACAGCCTGCAGACTTGCATTACTAGCTAAAATCAAACAAATATGTAGACACGGGGAAAAGACAATTAAACAGTACAACTGGAAATATGACACCCTAAGAAAAACTAAGAAAATAATAAGCAACAGATTATTAAATTCTCAGGGACTGAAAACACCAAAATAGGGAGGAGAAACAAAGTCACCGCAGATTAAATATGGAGAGTTTTAAGCCAATTATAAAAGATCAAAGGGAACAAGAGAGGGGAGGAGTAGCCTTACAAGTAACCGAGATAGGAGACCTTGGGAGAAATATGACCAGGGTAAAATCATTACAGTTTACAGTGAAAGTAATCTAGGGATGACTCCAGAGAGAAATTCACTAGGGACCACTCCTGGGAGAACAGCACGGGCACAGAGAGCAAAAAGCTCTTTATTTTCAGAAGGCACACAACTCCGGAGGGAAGGTGCTTGCTGCAGAGAACAAGGGCTAGGATGGGCGAGGCGAAGAGTACAAACGAAAAATGCTAGTGGCTTGAGCCACATTTTGGATCCCATACTGTCCACCTCTGGCTAGGAACCTCGGTGTGGTCTCCATTCCATGGCACCGTGGGCAAAAGGGAGAGGCAACCGTTGTGGAATTAGCAGAAACTCACTTGACACTTTCTGTTTCACCCTCCAAAAAAATCTGAGATTGCCCCCTTTGAATAAGGTCAACCTCCTGAAAAGTCCTAACTGTTACCAACTGTCCTAGATTTTAACCAAGAGGAGCAGAGCCAAGAAAAGAGCTGTGAATGCAAATGATGTTCACTTTTCACTGTAATATCTCATGTATTCCGCAGTTTACATAGACTTTTCAGTGGCTACCGATAATAACTCTACAAGGCTGAGACCCAGAAAGAGGAGCCGGCTGTGGCTTAGAAAGGTGCCCTGCACACAGAGGAACACGGTAGGAGCTGGAGTCCCGAGTAAACCCAGGTCTTCTCAGTCCAGGTCTGGTGTCTTCTTGCAAATGACAGGAAGAACCCAGACACCTAGCTCTTCACCTAGATTCCGAGTAGCTAATTCTGTGTATTTTGTTTTGTTTTTTAGTAATCATCAATACACTGGACGCTATAAAGTATCAGAGTCAGAAAGCCAAGGGAAGTGCACCACACTGCCAAGGAAACCCCGCTACAACCAGCATTTAAGATCAAGTGTAATGCCTGACTTACCAAATTTTATTTCTTACAAGAGATTCAACAGATCACTATATAACTGTGAGGCTGGTTAAAGCCTACGGTATAACTGAAAATACAGAATGACCAAATGTAGTATATTAATAACATAGCACTTACTGACACTGAGAAAATATATCTCAAGGAAAGAAAAAAAAGAGGAACTCTGGACATCAACTATTTTACTTACCTCTGTAACTGGATACAAACTGCTCACCTAGCTTAGTAACCTGGCTACCTAGTGGGTCCCAACTTACTATCATGACCAGAGTAATGGAGCCCAATACAAGACATGAGCATGGGCTGTGAGTCACAGACTCAGGTTGGAATCCCAACTCCACCACTTAAAATACGTGTGATCTTAAGCATGTTACTAAACCTGCTTCCTTATAAGTGGAAAAATAGTTCCTATTTTACAGAGTTGTTGTAGAGATTAAATGAGAATATAAATAACAAAGCAGCTAAGGCAATACCTGGCATGAGGCAGACACTCAGTAAATGAGAGCTAGCAGTACTGCAATCATTACCTCCTCTGAAAACATAATGCCAAAGAATTGGGAATTAAACTACACACACAGATGGCAGAGGATAAAGCACTGCCCGCTCTCTCCCTTCACACACAGGAATTAGAAAATATTATTCACAATCGTGCGTGGATCCTCAGTTTGAGAAACATCCCTTACTCCTGCCACACTAGCTCCTGGCAACGCAAACTAATGTGAGAATTACATTTCTTTGTTTAATCACCCTTACTATATGCCCTGTTTCTTCAGTTCTACCCAATTCTCCCCTGCTCCTAGATGCAAGCTTTTGTTCCCTGTCAAACTCCTCTCCATTGCTGTAAATAATCTCTCTCCCTTTGTATATTACCTTTCAAATATTTATAGACTGTTATTCTCCTTCTCTCCAAGCCATACATCATTTTTGTTGCCCTTCCCCTAGGTTCTCTCTAGTTTATCTACGTCTTTTAGAGAAAAACAAACCCCAGGTGCTTCATGATGAAAACAGCACACCCAAAGCTAACAGCCCTAAAGCCAATAAGGCCCCTTATTCAAAAGCCACCAGAAAATTCTTTGATGTGCTTCTTCCTCCTCTTCCCCTCTAACTCAGTAATTCCATCTCTCAGATAAAAACAAGGGAGAGAGGGATAAGGGAGGTGACCACCAGCCTCTCCCAGTGCAGGCCGGGGCTCCACGAGGCAGCAGCTCCTGGGGTAGGATACCATGGGACAGCCACTGACACGCTCCAACTCGCTAATGAGGAATTCTGCACCATGCACATTGCTCCTGCTTGTTAATTCCTTCCCCATCCACTGCATTCGATATGAAGGTATTAGAACCGTGTCCTTGGGACTCCCCTCCCCTCCCCCACCAGGTCTGGGCTGACGCACCTGCTTCTTCATCCGACACGCAGGGCCCAAGGTCTCTAAATCGTGTGCCTTCTGTCCAAACTGTGAGGGGCAACAAGATACAGACAGTGTGTTACCTGTTTTGCTGAAGGTAACTTCCTCATCTTGGAGTCCTGGGTAACTGTGTGGTTATCCAACACTCCCTACTCCCTTTAGAAAGGATAAGAGATGGCTAACACTAAAGACACATGTCAGTACAATTAATAAAACAAAAAGAAAAGCAAGGCTGAGAAAAGAAGGGGAAAGCTTACTCATACTCTGATGTGTGAGTGTTAAGATGTGTCTTGGAGATTCCTGGCTGCTGGAGTGTGGCCTGGGGTAGGGGAACTGTGATGGGTTATGTACTCCTTACCCAGAGACACAATTCTTACGTCAGGTAGCTTGATTTTTGAGGTGAAAAAAAAAAAAGGAAAGAAACAACAAAAAAACACCTAGTTTATGGCTATAGGGTAGATCATATCCAGACTCATTCCTCTGTTCCTCATTTTAGTATCTGAAACTTGAGTTTCATGGCATGTTTCTGTACTTCGTCATGGTTTACAAAGAATTTTCACGTTAAAATCTTAGTTGAGGGCTTCCCTGTTGGCGCAGTGATTGAGAGTCTGCCTGCCGATGCAGGGGACACGGGTTTGTGCCCCGGTCCGGGAGGATCCCACATGCCGCGGAGCGGCTGGGCCCATGAGCCATGGCCGCTGAGCCTGCGAGTCCGGAGCCTGTGCTCCGCAACGGGAGAGGCCACAACAGTGAGAGGCCCGCGTACTGAAAAAAAAAAAAAAAAAAAAAAAAATCTTAGTTGAGCACCACACTGATTCTGCAAGATAAACTGAGCAGGCAATATTATTTTATCCATTTCACAAATGAGGAAACAGACACAGAAATTAAGTGAACTGCTCAAAATCGGAGAGGTGATGAGTAACAGGCAGGTATTTGGACTCTAGATTTTAGGTTCTTTCAGTGACATGGAGCTTCCTCCCCAGGCATAAAGTTAACCAGATAAAAGCAAAACTGTTTCCAGGTGTCTTCGATCTTCAAGATCTTTGATCAAGCTTCTACTATCACATACCATTCTCTCAGGGGGAAATTTGGCACTAATAAGACTGGTTGATCTGTTAACTAATCTGGCACCAATCTGGAAATCGGTACTAACAACTAACGCTCACCCTGGCGGAAGCACAACCCTGAATGTGTTCAACATCTACCAAAGAAGCAGTAAAATCATTTTGAAAGAGTTGATGGGTAACGTGCATTCTATCGATAATTTCATGTAACACTGGTAAGAATAAGATTAGTCTCTAGTAACCAGAATATCTGAATGGAGAGTGTATCCCATTCCTCACCTGGCTTATCATATACCAAACAGTAATACTGGAACCTCTAGACCACAGCACCAGACATGAGTGTGAAATGGTTCAATCATTGAGGCCATTAGCTTAACCTGAGCTCTGCCCACGGTTATACTGGAATGAGGACAGAGGTTGGAAGAGTGTGAAGAACACATCAGGTCCACTTGGCTCCGGTCTGCTGATGGGGGACCAGACAAGCCACAGGCTCCTCCGCCTGTCCACAGAGGACAGTGACCAGGGCCAGTCCTCGGGCTCCTGGTTTCTGCAGCCTGTCCCCAGCTAGTCTCAGCTAGTCTCCTGGCTTGAAATACCAAATAGTGGGGGGGGAACTGCAGCTCATATCACAAAGGGCCAATCTCCACAGTAAATAAGGAACTTCAAGATAGGGGGAGGGGATTCAATAAAAAAATGAGCAAAGGACAAACACAGAAGGCTCACAGAAAAAAAAAAAAGGTCCTTTAACGTATGAAAAGATTTCAGTCTCACTAACAAAGGAAAAGGGGATTATAAACTATATCAACCATATTTGTTTTCTATTGCTGTATGACAAATTGCCATAAATCCAGCGGCTTAAAACAAGGCAAATTTATTATCTTACAGTTTTGTTGGCCCATCGTCTGACCCAGGTCTCTCCAGGCTAAAATCAAGGTGCTTAACTGGGCAGAGGGCTGTTCCAAGCTTCTAGAGAACTCCTGAAATCTTTGCCTCAGCGCCCCCTTCCTCCATCTTCGAAGCCAGCAACAGTGGTCAGGTCTTTCCAGCTTTGAAACTTCCCAGCACCTTCTGTTGTGACATCTCTGGGGCAGCTGGGAAAGGTTCTCCACGTCCAAGGATTCAGGCCATTAGAATGGGCCCACGTGGAATCCAGGATCACCTCCCCACCTCCAGATGCCTGACTTCACCACATCTGCAAAGTCCCTTTTGCCACGAAGGTAACACCTTCACAGGCCCCAGGAGCCAGGGTGTAGCCCTCTCTGGGGGCCATTGTTCTGCTGACCGCACCCACGTACAGCGCTTTACCTTTCAGATTGGTAAAGCCCCCATGGCAACCCCCATAGCACTGGCAATGCCGTGGCAGCAGCTCTCTGGAGGAAGTGCCGTGGACACCATCTACCCAAATTACCTTAAGATAGACCTCCTGTCCTACCAGTTCTTTCCATCTCTACTGTCACCACCCCAGTGCAAGCAGCACCCCTCTGCCTGGGCAAATGCATGGTCTTTGCTTTGCTCCCCCTTGAAACTACACTCCACACAGCAGCAGAGACATTTGAAGAGAGTAAATCAGATCACAGCATTCACTGCTTCAACACTCCAATGACTTCCCGTCGCACTCACCATAAAATTCCAACTCCTTCCCTGGCCTGCGAGGCAGCAAGTCGCAGCCCCCAGTGATGTCACGCTTGCTCACAGCACCGATCACACTGGTCTGCTTCCTGCTCTAAGCACTGTCTCACCTTGCTGCGCCTCCTGCCTGGAAGGCTCTTCCCCCAGACCTTGACTGCAATGGCTCACTGTCCCTTGGGACTAGCTCGGATTTAATCTCCTTAGAGAGGCCCTCTTTCCCTAACCTCCATGTCAACAGCCGCGACCCCTCCAGAACATGTATCTTATCACTCTGTCTCTACAGTGCTCATCACTTTCTGAAAGCATCTTACTCACTGGTGTACCTGATTATCCACTGTGTCCCCTGTTGGACATGTAAGATCCATGAGACAGATGTTTTAGGCACTGCTGTATACCTCATGCCTGGAAAAGGGTCTGACCCAATGCAGTCACACAACGAATATTTGTTGAATAAACAAAAAATAAAATAGAAACACAGATGGAAGAAAGGGAAAAAGGGAGGGAGGGACTCTGGCCCAGACAGCAGACTCACCAGCAAAGATGAATTCAACTCAGTTCAGCAAACAGTTATTAGTGTTTGATGAATCCAATCTGCTTCCCTGAACTAATGTATATACTGCATTTCAGATAAACTCCCCAACCTCAGGATCAGAGTTAAAGGGTGCTGTAAAAATAGGGAGTAGTTTTATAAGTGCTGAGATCAATACCGAAGAGTCAGCTGTTAGTATACACTGGACTGAGCTGACATTGGGTGGCTGAAGCAATACCCGAGAATTCTCACTGCCAATAAACATCAGAAAATGTGCTATTACTAGAATACTGAATCAGTATCTTCTTCTGACTACAAACTAGCTGTTTATAGTCTACTTTAAGAGTTTCTTATGCATTTTTTCTGAAATGCATGCTCAGTGGTACCGTACACTAAGACTGGGTTAGTGATTGTGAAGTCTACTAACAGATGTAAGAGACCAGAGGAAACTGGGTTTGCAATGTAATCTGGTTCAGCAACAGGGAGCAATATTTATGTGAATTGTCTTAGGGGGAATTTTTTTATCAGTTGAAAAGTAAGACACCTTGAGGCTGAGACAGAAGTTCAGACCTGCACTTACAGAGTTGCTTGTGACCAAGGCGAAAGGAACCCTGACAAGTCAAGAACCAGTGAGACAGCAGTCAGAGCCCCAGGGGGCCCAGAGGTACCCTCACTCCACTCCCTTGGCTTCATGGCACAACACAGAGCACTCCTAGGCCCAGAGTCCAGATCACCTGGCAGAGGTACAGAATTCACAGTATCCCACATCAGGTGGCAGCTGGCCTTACCCTGGGCCCCCTTCCCTACTAACCTCAGCCCTTTAAGCAACTTCAGAGTCCTCAGAGGCACAAATTAGACCAGCCTATAGAACAAAGAGAGAAGTCAGCAATGAAGCAAAAATTGCGGCCCTGGGGGAAGAAGTAAGAGGAAAAAAACAAGATGTTGAAGCGATAAAAGGAATCATCTCATGTGAGTCTACAGGTGGTTCCGAAGGCCAAGAAAGGCGGGTTAGCAGAAGAGGCTGTCCTTAGCCAAAAGTTAATGAGAGGGAGAGAACGGGGAGTTATCACTCAGCGGGTTTAGTGTTTCAGTTTGGGAAGATGAAACAAGTCCCGGAGATGGAAGGTGGCGGTGGCTGCACAACCCTGTAAAGTACTTAATGCCACTGAGCTGTACACTTAAAAACGGTTAAAATGGTCCATTTGACGTTAGGCATATTTTACCACAATAAAATCTTTTAAAAATAAGATAGCTAATAAAACAACAGATAGGACAGAAGGGCATCCACGAGATCCAAAGAGTAGTGGGTGGCTGAGGGGGTCGTCAATGGACAGGATCCCTGAACCAGCAGATAACCAGGAACCCAAGGGTCAAGGACTCCAGGGGGACACGGTGCAGCAGGCAGGAGAAACTGGCGACACAGATGAGCCTTCTGACATTCCAAATGTCTCCTATGGCAGCAAACACAAGGCCGTACAGCACTACAATGATACCTAGTGTCCCCCACCACCTATAAAAGTTTTCCAACGCTATGAATAACTATGGCAGTAAATTCTGAGACAGTCTATGAACTACCCTCTTCCAACTGGCAACGTGAAGAACAGCTGTCTATTCTCATCAGCTCGCGGGTGTTCTCTTCTACTTTCCACAGGAGTGACGGCAGTTTTCCATTTTCAGAAATCCAAAGATAAAAACTATTCTTGCCAAGTTTCTAGGGCAAGAGAATTCCTTCTCCCTTGTTCTGAGGAAATGCTTGTCACCCAAGGTCTAAAAAGTTGCTTAAGCCCTTGAGAAACAAACCAACGTTTCTACGGGCCAAAAACACAACAAAGAAAATCTGTCACTGGTTCCCTCTATGGTTTAATTCCTCAAACACTATTCCTTTCATTACAAAGTGTATGTGATAATGAGGGAAAAGAGGAAATTTTTAAGAGCCTGAATATTAACATATTTCTAGTGATAATAAAATGCAAACCTAGAAAACCCTCCATGATCTAAACTTCTGATCATCAAAGAGACACTGACTGGGTTTTATATCTTTAGTGTTTGCCAGCGTGAAGGCATCTTATTGTTCAATTTTAAAAAACTTCACAGGATGAAGGCATCTTACCTTTTTTTTTTTTTTAATGTATTTATTTATTTATGGCTGTGTTGGGTCTTCGTTTCTGTGCATGGGCTTTCTCTAGTTGTGGCAAGCGGGGGCCACTCTTCATCGCTGTGCGCGGGCCTCTCACTATCGCGGCCTCTGTTGTTGCGGAGCACAGGCTTCAGACGCGCAGGCTCAGTAATTGTGGCTCACGGGCCCAGCTGCTCCGCAGCATGTGGGATCTTCCGAGACCAGGGCTCGAACCTGTGTCCCTCGCACTGGCAGGCAGACTCTGAACCACTGCGCCACCAGGGAAGCCCGCATCTTACCTTTTAATTCTAAAAAATTTCAGTACGAATCTTCTGGAGCCCTCACACGCTGCTGGTGGGAATGTAGTAAAATAGTGCAGCCTCTTTGGAAAATACTGTGACAGTTCCTCAAAAGGTTAAACGTAGTGTTACTGTATGACTCAGCAATTCCACTCTTTAATATATACCCAAGAGAATAAAACATATATCCATATAAAAACTGGTATAAAAATGTGATGGAAGCATTACTCATAATAGCCAAAAAGCATAAGCAACCCAAAACTCCATCATCTGAAAAAAACCAAAATACGATTTATCCATATAGTGGAATATTATTTAGTTTTAAAAAAGGACTAATAAATACATACTACAACAGGTTTACACCTTGCAAACCTGAGGCTAAGTTAAAGAGGTTGCCTATGACCCCAGTGTGGGAGCAGATGGAGAGTGACTACTAATGGTACAGAGTTTCTTTTAGGAGGAGATAAAAATGTTCCACAGCTAGATTCCAGGGACGGTGGCACAGCTCTGTGAACTTACCAGAAAACACTGAATTGTACACTTTAAGTAGATGAAGTGTATAGCATGTGAATTTCACCTTAGGCTGTTAAACTACATTTGAAATTTTAGTCATTTAAAAAATTCAGATACATTTAAAAAATATCACAAAAAATGCAGATTGAACATCAATGATTTTACTCTGATATCTGCAAGTGGGTTCATGATCACTAACAGGGTGTTTTAAAACACAACTTCAAATTTAACCATCACTATTCATTTATTCAGCAAAGGTTTACTGACCACATGCTACAAAGCCAGGTACTGTACTATGTACTGTGCACATGAGTACATGATGAATAAAAAATGCAATCCCTGCCCTTAAGATTACACTTTCACAAAGCAGACAGCGGTGTAAACCAAGCAAATGTTTCTTTGTCCTTTACATATGCTGTTATAAAACTAACTTGTTATTGTACAGCACAGGAAAATATAGCCATTATTCTGTAATGACTTTAAATGGAGTATAATCTACAAAAATATGTTGTACACCTGAAATTAATAATATTGTAAGTCAAGGGCTTCCCTGGTGGCGCAGTGGTTAGGAAACCGCCTGCCAATGCAGGGGACACAGGTTCAAGACCTGGTCCGGGAAGATCCCACATGCCGCGGAGCAACTGGGCCCATGCACCACAACTACTGAGCCTGTGCTCTGGAGCCTGTGAGCCACAACTACTGAGCCCGCGTGCTGCAACTACTGAAGCCTGTGCACTTAGAGCCCATGCTCCACAACAAGAGAAGCCACTGCAATGAGAAGCCTGTGCACTGCAACGAAGAGTAGCCCCCACTCGCCGCAACTAGAGAAAGCCGTGCACAGCAACGAAGACCCAAAGCAGCCAAAAATAAATAAATAAATACATACATACACACATACATACATTGTAAGTCAACAATACTTCAATTTAAAAAAACTAATTTGTGACTTTAAACCCTGTATTTACCTTTTTTTGTGGGTCTAGATGTTTTCCAAATTTCCTTTCTAGCCAAGGTAGACCAGTAGGCTACTTCCTACGTACTTTGTTGTTTTAACTTCTGAATACTGTCTACAGAGAATTTCTATCAGGTCGGTTAACTGTTACATTTGACACATAAGCAGAGACTTCCCTTGGAATAAATAAAATTGACTGAGACGCTATTTAAAACACTAGGCTATCGGGCTTCCCTGGTGGCGCAGTGGTTGAGAGTCCACCTGCCGATGCAGGGGACACGGGTTCGTGCCCCAGTCCCGGAAGATCCCACATGCTGCTGAGCGGCTGGGCCCGTGAGCCATGGCCGCTGAGCCTGCGCATCCAGAGCCTGTGCTCCGCAACGGGAGAGGCCGCAACAGTTAGAGGCCCACGTACGACAAAAAAAAAAAACAAAACACACTAGGCTATCAAAGTGGTCAGTACTATTAATCTTAAGTGTTTCCTTTCATTTAAGCCTCCAACTCTTGCTTCAATTTAAGGAGATTTGTTTTGCTAAACATCCTGGAAATTTCTTTGACTCTGAATGTAAAATTGGGGAATGCTTTTATCTGAAGGCCTTTTTAAACCTAATCTCCACATCCTCTATTCTACTTGAAATTGAGAGCTCTGTCTAAAATCAAATGGAGCTCATCTCATGTAAGTAGCTAGGATCCTCCAAATATCAACTCTCAAACTAACCTGGATAAAATGTTTTGGTGTTTCATTTGAAATGCTTCTTTCTGTACAACATGGAAAACTGCAAAGATAAAAATTGAAATATTTCAAATTTAAATAACTCCACAGAAGATTCCAGGGCAGCAAAACTACTCTGTATGCTACTATAACGGTGGACACACGTCATCATTAATTTCTCTAAACTCACAGAATGTACAACGCCAACAGTGAACCCTAATGTAAACTATGGACTCTGGGTGATTACGCTGTGTCCATGTGGGTCATCAATTGTAACAAATGTACCTCTGGCGGGGGATGCTGATAATGGGGGAGGTGTGCATGTGTGCGGGCAGGGGTGTATGGGAAATCTCTGTACCTTCCTCTCAATTTTGCTGTAAATCTGTAACTTTTCCAATGAATAAAGTTTATTTATTTATTTATTTTATTTTTTTTGTGGTATGCGGGCCTCTCACTGTTGTGGCCTCTCCCGTTGAGGAGCACAGGCTCCGGACGCGCAGGCTCAGCGGCCATGGCTCACGGGTCCAGCCGCTCCGCGGCATGTGGGATCCTCCCGGACCGGGGCACGAACCCACGTCCACTGCATCGGCAGGCAGACTCTCAACCACTGCGCCACCAGGGAAGCCCTAAAGTTTATTTTTAAGAAACTTAAGTCAACATCTTCAATTGTTAGCTCCTCAGTCACATTTCTTACCGGTAAAAACTGCATGGGGACATTATTCCATTTTCAAATTACCACACTGCATGTTTGTAAAGCACTTAAGCCCTTCGAAGGCACATAACCAGGATGGCGTGTGTGCCCTACCGGCATGAGCTCTCTCTCTGTGCTGAAGTGGAATTACTGCTAAAGAAGAGAAGTGAAGGAGGGGGTCCCGCCATTATCAGATGCAGACCTGGCTGACCCTTCCAACGGGGGAAAGGTGAGTGAAAGCAGGCCGTGGGCGCTGGAGTGGGGAGGCCTGAGATGGCAGGAGGCGGCTTGATGTGGAGGAGTGCGAACGTGCGTGTGTGTGGAAGCCCAGGGTGCTCCAGAAGGGAGGCCCCAGGAGATAACATTCAGGTCCTTACTTACAAAGGACACGTATGCAGAACCGAATTCTCTACAATGCAGCCCTTCATCTGACAGCCCTGCACGGAAAAGGAGAGGCAGAGAACTATGCGGACCTCGGCGTGAGCTCTGGATAAAATGGCATTCTACTTGCTGCATAGGAGGCTGAAGGAAAAGCAGAATATAAAATAAAACGAGGAGCCCACATTTCAAAGAGGAGGAATGCCTATGAGATTTTTTAAGTCAGTTGATAACTTTCAAAATAAAAAATATATATCTAGGAAGCTAAAATTTAAAAAGTAAAACCACGGAAATAATGCTGAAGTCGCTATTAATTCACCGTCATTTATAACCAGAAGTGCTCACCCTTTTTTCGAGGTGACCCAAAATGGCTGGGAAGAAACCATCTGCTAATCGATAGAGCACCTGATTAGCATATCTGATCCTGCCAGTGTAAGAGACAGCAATGAATAGGGCATTTCCTCAAAAGGTTGTTCCTTCACAGGAACACCCGAGATCACAGATGAAAATAACAACAAAAATATTTTATACCCATGGTGGGAGGAATCGTCAGGCAGTGTTTTGATCCATCTTGGCCAATCTTTGGCTAAGGATCGTAGAGACTTTCTTCTAAGGTGTTATCCTACTCAGAGGGATCAGCTCTCCAAGAGATCAAACAACAGCTTGGTACACCCAATTTCCTTCACAGAGGCCTTAGAACTCAGCCAGTAATCTCAGCAATAATTCTCGGGCATTTCTCACTCTCCCTTTTGGCACTTTCAGGAGCCAAAAGGAGATAACGAAGAAGCCTCAAGGACATAAACATGTGCTGGATTTCACTAAACCACTGCCCTTGCAGACACTCAACATCAGGTATGTGAAAGAGAAGGTGAGCAACCCGCCCCCGTGGAAGCCAGGTTGGTGGGCTGCTCTATCCCATGACAACTGCTACAACTTCCACCTCTCACGAGGTAACTGCAAATCCAAGCCTTCCACGTCGATATAATGGAATACTAGGCCATTAAAAAATTCCAGTTTTAAATGAAAAAAATAAAAACTACACACGGGTGGGAACAATACACACTCCCATTATGTTAAATATATAAATTATATATACACATACACGCGTATGAAAACGATAAACAGACACGCAAGCTTGCACGTGCAGCTTGTAATCAATCCTGGGATAACAAAAAGAAGACCCTACAGGTTGGGATTGGAATATATTCGTTGAATACGTTTTGTCCTCTATAAATGTTTACCGTTTACCTGCATAAAGGTCAATGTTATTTTAAAGAAATCCTTATCTCTGGAAATTTAATACAAGCTACATATTTGTTAGCAGCGCACTATGCAGGAAGTTGGGCCCACTGCGCTGCATACAACGTGAGGAACACTCTTCAGTCAATCTGTCTTGTCACTGCTTCTCTCTCTCTCCCCCTCTCTTCCCCCCTCCCTCCCTCCCCTTCACTGCCCTTTCTGTCTTTCTCCCTCTTTACGTTACACAGTTTAATTCTACTGGCATTTCTGGTTTTCTCCTGTTCAAGTCCCAGCCCAGTCCGGAAGTTAATGATCCCAACTCAAGAGCTTTGGTGGAAGTCCTGAGTAATGATGATGGATGAGGCTCCTGCCCCACCAAGATGAGCTGGCCCATCTTTCTTGGACAGGCATAGCCTCCCCGCCCATACGTGAGCACAGGAGCGACACATACTGCTGGCTTCCACACTCCGCGCTCCCTTGGACTGTTGGTTCAAGACTCCAAAAGGACTCCAAGGTCTATCAGCTCCAGAAGCAAAGAAGGGAATCTGGTCACATCCTCCTTGACCCTGAACTTTCTATCATGCTTCCCTGCTGCTTCTACTTGTAACTTTCCCTATCACCACTCTGAAATGCCCTGCGAGAACTTCTTTGTCATTCTGAACTCCATCTAGCCTGAAATCCTTCTCTAAGGCTTCGCTATCTTGGGGTATGCTATCAAACTCGGACACCCCTTCCACTGAGGTGCAATGCAGGACAGCAGGCTACACCAAGTTCACCTGTGGTTCCCTACCAAATGCCCAGCATTGACGTTTATCCATCACGGGCCTGTCCCTGTATTTCTCCCCGTGAAGACCAGTGGCTGCAACCGTCCATGCCAGCCAAGAATGGTGCTGCCCCTAACAGTGTTCCTATTTGCCCATCAGCCCTAAATCCCTTCTGAGGATTAAACCATAACCTCTAATTGTAACTGTCCATTTTCCAAGGAAACACGGCAACTATTCCCACAGCCTCACTTCACAGGCAGGTGAAGAAATTCATGGGCTTTGGGACCAGACAGACCTAGGCTGAATCCCAGCTTAATTGAGCTTTATTCTGGGGCAGTTTCCTTACCACTGGCTTCCTTATCTGTAAATAGGAATAATAATTCCTACTTTATAAGATGTGTGTGAACATCAAATGAGTTACTCCCCCCTTTACTCCTCTGGAACGTCCCCTATCAGTCCCTCCAGCTGAATCCACCAGGTCTGCCCTGACCTGGTAGTATTTGGTAATTAACCTTACACACAGCTTAAAATCCCAAAGTGCAGGAATCACATTTCTGACAGATATACGCCTTCCTTCTTAAGAAAAGGAAAGTTTAGAAACTGCTGTAAATATATATTATGAGCAACTGAGCTAAAAAAAAAAAAAAGAAAATAATACCATTCCCTTTGTTAGCTACAGAATCTGTAGCCCCAGTAACACACACAGGGACAGATACACAGACACACCGACCTGCAGCAAAGATTACAAGTCTATCTCTCACCTGCCTTCTTTGATGCCCGCTAACCTTCTCCTTTATAATGGTCAAGGCTCCTAGAATCTTCAAAAGCCTCAAAGACCTCATCCCTCATTTTTGAGAAGAGGAAACAATAGGACCAGAGAGCTAAAGTGACTTGTCTAAAGTTGCACAGCTCGTTAAATGACAGCTAGGCAGCTGACAACTTTACCCTGGTGGTTAAGCGCAGCAAACTGAGTAACTCATGAAAAGCTTACTTAAGAGGAACCACACTGCAAGGCTCATTTCATGGAGGCTTAGAAGGCTCAAAAGGTTCTGTGAACCTCGGCACATGTGTTTAACATGAAATATATGCCCGCATTTGCCAACAGGATGTCACAGATCTTTGTCTGGTGGATTTCTTAGAGCCCCTGCGTTCTAGACCAGTGCCATTAAATAGAGCTTTGTGAGAAAGGGAAATGCACACTTGCCAGCATGGCAGGCCTCCGCTATATATGTGCCTGTTGAGCATCTGAAATACGGTTAGTGCAACTGAGGAATTAAATGTTTAATTTTTTTTAATTTTATGTTTTACTGTGGTTAAACTACACGCAACATGAAATTTACCATCTTAACCACCTTTAAGTGCACAGCTCAGTGGCATTAACTACATTCATAATGCTGTGCCACCACCACCACCGTCCGTCTCCATAGCTCTTTCCCTCTTGGAAAACTGAAACCCTGTACTCATTAAACAATAACTCTCCATTCCCCCCTGCCCCCAGCCCCTGACAACCACCATTCTACCTTCTGTCTCTCTGATTCTGACTACTCTAAGTATGAGTGGAATCACACAGTATTCGTGTGTCTGTGACTGACTTGTTTCACTTAGCATAATGTCCTCAAGGTTCATCCACATTGTAGCCTGTGTCAAAATTTCCGTCCTTTTCAAGGCTAAGTAATGTTTTTTACCACATTTTGCTTACCATTCACCTGTCAGTGGACACTTGAGTTGCTTCCACATTTTAGCTATTGTGAATAATGCTGCTATGAACATGGATATACAAAGATCTCTTTAAGACGCTGTTTGCAATTCTTTGGGGTATGCACTCAGAAGTGGAATGGCTGGATCACGTGATAATTCTATTTTCAATTTTTGAGAAACCACCATCCTGTTTTCCACAGCAGCTGCACCATTTTATATTCCTACCAACTGTGCACAAAAGTTCCAATTTCTCCACATCCCCACCAATATTGTTATTTTCTGTTTTTTTTATAGTAGTCATCCTCATGGGTGTGAGGTGATATCTCATTATAGTTTTGATTTGCACTTCTCTAATGACTAATGATACCCAGCATCTTTCCTTGGGCTTTTGACCATTTGTATATCTTCTTTCGATGAATATTTTAATTTTATTTCACTGTAATCAACTTAAATAGCAGAATGTGGCTAAGGGTTTCCATACTGGACAGTGCAGCTCTAGAATACCATTAATTCTTGAGGTAATTTGGAGACCCAGTGCAGTAGGCATAGTGAGCTTTGAAGACAGATGGACCAATTCAGATACTTTCTAGTTCTTCAGATGTAGCCAGTCACTTAAAATTTTTATATCTCAATTTTCCCATGGTATAAAATAGGATTAATACTTCCTTCTTCTAAGAATGAAATGAAATGAATCAGCATACATGCAGCCACTGGTATAATCTTAGTGCCTGGGAGAGAATTGAAGCCAATGGACACGCCTTGCCTCAATTCCAGTATCCACTGATAGCTGACACATAGGATTTGGCTTTTTTAGACAGTCTCCCCAGATGGACTTCAGTCCTTTCCAGAGAAATGGACTTTCATTCTAGGAAACAAGGATCTTTAGCTCCCACCAAGAGGACCCACAAATGGAAGGGGCTGACTGAGATGAAATCTGGACTCTCACTTCTCTGGGATTCTGTGATGCTGACCCTGCCCAGATTCAGCCTTGACAAATAACCAACAGAAAAGTGAAGCCATCAAACTTCTGGTTTTAGAATTCAGGCCCACCTCCTTTGTGAGGCCGTCAAAAACAGACCTTCAGAAGGGAGGATCTTTTAAGAAACCTCTAAGCTCTGAATGTGCTCTGGGGCTCAGGACCTTCTCGAGACTCTGTTTCTGTGGCCACGCCTTTCATCCCTCCATCCCAGCCACAGGCTTACCTGCCGCTGCCGCGGGCGGGGTCGGGGTGCTGGCCGGCGGGGGCTGCGAGGGGCTGCTGCCCTCAGTCACCAGGCATGGGGTGCTGCTGTCGTTCTCCCTCTTGACGAGCAGCTCGGCCGCGCTGGGCAGCGGGATGGGGTGGCTGATGCCCAATTCCTCCTCCTGGGCCTGCTGCCGTCTCAGGGCCACCTGGAAGCACAGGGCAGTGGGTCACCCTCCAGCACCCCAGAGTCACTCAGTACAGCTTTGCCAAAGCCACGGAAGCCCCACCCACCCCAGGGTGAGGCCTGAGAATCCCTCCTTGCTTTTTAAAGCTACCCAGGTAACTCTGAGATGCAGCCAAAGCAGAGAAATGGTTTCCAGCCAGAGTCCCTGGCCCACAGTAAAAGCACTCCTAAAATGTCCCTTAAACAAGTGAGTATGTAGAGCAGCGGGAAAGGCTGGATGAGAAGCTGCGGAGTCAGCAGAGGCATTCAGCGTGAGGAGAAGCCAGCACAGAGAGACTAGGAAGGAAGGAGAATGGGGTCACTCACTCTTTCCTTCCACAGATGTGTCAAAGGCTGCTGTACCGGAAACAGCGACCAGCAAGATACAGCAAGGTTAGATTAGTTCCCAAGGTACTCACTGTTTAAAAGGAGAAGCAGGAAACAGGCAAACATGCAACTGCAACTCAAGACAAAACGTGGTAAACACCACAGGGCAGGCATACACAGATCCTCCCGAAGAAACTGGGGCAAAAACGGCTTTAAGTGTAAGTATAAGCTGCAGGTGGTACTGGAACAGGGCCTTGAAGAATAGGATGAGTGGGGCTTGACGGGCAAGGATGAAGGGGCAGAACGACCCGGAATAAGGGAGCAGGGTAGGCAGGGAAGGCAGGGGCTGCTCAGGAAACCTTGCAGAGCCCTGTTCTCTGTGGGGGAGGGAGCACATACAGAAGTAATGGGGAAAAGGGGGCTGGCATACAGCGCTGAAGTCTCAGGAGAGAGAGGCTGGAGGTGGAGAGAAAGGGAGAGGACACGTGCCGTATTCCAGGCAGGAGGGAAGGAGATTCAAGTGGGGGCTGGAAAGGACGCAGCGTACCTAAGACACTCTTCATCGTCCCTCTTCTTTTAAATAACATTGTTTAAGGTTGAAAAAAGAGGTGTCAAGAAAATAAATTGTATTGTGGCTTACTACAAATAACAAAACTGGAGACTTTCTGTTGAAACTGACCATTGGTAATAATGAAATGAGAAAGGGAAGCACCTGTACCTCAGAGGCCCAAATACCGAAAGCGGAAAGTTGAAATCAAAACGGTAAACCAGAAACACAACTACAATGTACACATTGTCTTAGGAATACCGTAGTCCAAATTTAGAAAAATGATTAATTTGGAAGTAATTTTACTCATAACAAGAGGAGTCTTCAACTTTAAAAATATCTTTGAATAATCCATTAAGATGAAATAATTAAGCTTAATTCTTGAATTTTCTCTTATTAACCAAGAAGTTTAGGAACAGAATATTAAAGATTTGACCACAAATTTTTTAAAAGAATACCCATGAACTTGTGAAGTATGTCAATGCAAACTTAGACCCTGGTTTACACGGATCCCATGCATGCACAAAACATACAGGGTATTACATAGTCCATAAACTGAAAACACTTTTACAAAGACCTCTCAAGCGTTCTTAGGAAATGTTATTTAAATGGGGAAGGTGGGGCAATTGATTTAAAATGCAATTGTTTTAGAGTCAGATCTAAGATCAATTTCAAACTATTTTAGAATGACTAAAAATGCCTGTTACATGAATGTCAAAGGATTTCATTCAGCACAGCACAAGCCTTCTGGTGTGGAAAATAGTGACGTTTCATGCTATTAAAGTAATCTTGAGTTGCTTTTGTTTTTAACAAAGCAAACATCCTCCTTCCAAGTTACTACGCCTATTAATACAGCTTATTCAAAATTAATGGCCCTACTTGGATATATATTTTTATTATTTTGAGGACAATTCCCCTCCCAAGCATACTCTCCATATTAAATATTAAAGCCAACAGGTAAATGTTCAGAAAACTTTTCTACCTACAAATACAATTTAAATGTTCATAAGGTTTTTTTTTTCAGTAAACTCACTGTGATGCCTTTTAATGCTACACTCAGTGTATTCTTTTCATCCATTACAGATTAAGATAAAAGTCTATAAAGAAACTCAGTAAAACAACCTGTATATCCATGAGTGCGCTCGCAACCTGTGAGGCCAAAATATATCTAGTTTAAAACATTTCAAAATTGGATGTACATAAAAAGTAGAATCTCTAAGCATTTGTGCACTCCTGTTCAAGGATCCTAAATCATTTTCAATGGGGGCTATTTACCCATTCCTAACCGAAAGTAGCACATAGTAAGCATTTCTTTGGTATCTTTTCATTTTAAATAACCTGTTTTAAAAGGATGAAACAACTTTTAGCGGATAAGAATGTATATTATTCTCTTCTAAAAATCATTTTACGATACCAACGACGTTAACCATTTCCGTGAAGGTGCTAAATTACTGCCCAGCTTAGGATGCTTTAAAAAACTAACACACTCCATGAACGGTAGACAAAACCTCAACCTCTTGCATCTACTCCTCTGCGTAGATTTTAAAAAATTCTTAGGTGTGTTTTAAAACACACTCAAAGTAATTTGTACTTTAATAACTTCGGTGGAGACAGCAAATTTTAAAAGGCTAATGAAATTTCCGTAGTGCTCAAAATGGCTGAGACACTCAACCTGGATCCACCCGGGCGAATACGAAAAGTGCGCCAAGAGCACAACGAGGACCACGCCACCCTGGCGTCCGTTACAGCGCCTTTTCCAGAAAAACAAAGCCTCTCGACGCGTTTTGCGGATAAGCAGCAGCCAGCCGGGTCTCCGCTTCGCCCTAACCAGTAGCCAGAGCGGGCACCCTCCTTAATATAAGCGCACCTCCCTGCTCGAGGCGGAGTCAGGGATCCCACTGAACCACGAGGGGGCAAACCCCCCAACTCTGCTCAGAGAGCGAGGTCAGAGATCCCGGGGGCCCCCGAAGGCGCAAACTCCGAAACTCTCTGCCAGAAGCGGGGTCGAAGATCCCGGGGAGCCTTCTCCAGCAGTGCGAACCCCGCAACTCTCAGCTCTGAAAGGGAAATCAGACATCCTGGGGATCCTCGGGACCCCCGGTACCGCCGAGACCCACGAGGGGGCGAGCCCCACAACTCCTATTGGAGGGAGGGGTCAAGGATCCGGAGCCGCCGGAGCAGAGTAAACCCCGCACCTCCCTGCTCCATCGGCCCTCCGAGAGCGGCGTCGGCGCGTGGCTGGGAGCCCGGACCCCGAGCGCGCCGCGGCCGTCGGGAAGCACCAACGAACCCGCGCCCCGCATGGCGCCCGCCTGGTCCGAGGGGCTTTACCCAAAAAGTTAAGGGCTGAACCCCGGTTCCGGGGCGCCCGCACTCACCTGCGCGGCCATCACGCGCTGTCTCTCTGCGATCAGGTTGCATTTCTTGCACTGGCATTCCCGCCACATGCAGAAGCGTTTGTGGCCCTTGAGCGCCGACGCGTAGCCGTGGTTCCTGCACCGCGCGCACTTGGGCAGCCGCGGGGACTTCTTGCTCGCGGCGGCGTCCATGCCCGACGCCCCCGAGCCTGAGCCGCCGCTACCCCCGACGCCCGCGCCGCCCGTGGTCCCGAGCAGCGCCCCGGCCGCTTTGCCGAAGCCCCCGGCCTTGCCCTGCGGTGGTGACCCAGGGGCGTGCGGGGCCTCCGACGGTGGCGAAGCCTTGCTGTATGCGTCGTCGTTGGGCATGGTGCCCCAAGGAGATGCGCAGGGACTCTCCGGTGGCTGCAAGGGAAGCACCCAGCCGACGGCAAGGCTCCCGAAAAGGAGGCGCAGGAGGCGTACGCGCTGCAGCCGGAGGTGCAGCTGGAATGGCGAGGTCGGGACTCGCAACGCCCAGAGTGGTGGGGGGTTGTGCCCGTTGTTTTTTTTTTTCCTTTTTGCGCGCGCGCGGCGCAGAACTTTTGGATACTTTTCAGAACGTTCCCGGGATTGCCTGCGCGGGAGAAGGCGCGAGGAAGCGCGGCCACGCCCCCCGCCCCCCAATTCTAGGCACCGAGCTCCCGCTGCGTGCAAGCTTGCACAGGCTGCAAACACCGAGGGCATTGCTGCAGAGCCACTGCAAACGCACACCCGGAGCAGAGGTGCTCGGGGATTGTGTGATCCCTGTACGCTCAGCGTGCCCAGGCCGGGCTGCCCTAGCACGCTGCACGGAGGAAGCTGGGCTTCCCAGATCAAGAAGGTTGCTGTGCATCTTAGTCGTGAAGGCTGCATGGAGGAGGGGCAGACCACCCTGTGGGATCCTCCAGCTCCCTTCCCCCCAGTGACGCCATTTTCCAAGCTCGATAGGGCAGACTTTGAAAGAAGCCAGCCAGAAAGTGGTTTCTTTCTCATTTAAGAGAATTAAGTATGAGGTGGAAGGCCTGAGAAAAGTCTCTGCGCTTATAACAGCAAATAAGCTCCTCAGTGTGAGGGGGTTAAGCGCGCCCCACATTGGGCCTTTCTGTTCTCCAGTTACCTCTTCCTGCACCTGTGCTCGTTTGCTCACAAGATTGCCACCCGCTGGCTCCAGATAACTTTCAAATCTGGAGTTCCAGTCCTTCTTGCTTCTTACTTCAGGGGCATGCAGCTTCTTGCCTTTGAGGCAACTTCGCTTAGGACCTGCAGGCACTGGAAACTCGGTCTTCTAAAAACCTCGGTGGGGGTGGGGGTGGGATGCAGACTTTTATCAGAATTCATTCCATACTTAAGGTCTGTGGGGGGTTTTTTTGTTGTTTTTTTTTTGTGGTACGCGGGCCTCTCACTGTTGTGGGCTCTCCCGTTGCGGACGGAGCACAGGCTCCGGACGCGCAGGCTCAGCGGCCACGGCTCACGGGCCCAGCCGCTCCGCGGCATGTGGGGTCTTCCCGGACCGGAGCACGAACCCGTCCGTGTCCCCTGCATCGGCAGGCGGACTCTCAACCACTGCGCCACCAGGGAAGCCCAAGATCTGTGCATTTTAATTATTCCTCCAAAAACCCAAATCCTCTTACAGCCTTCCCTGCACCTCTACCCCCAACCATGTTTGTCTTCTGTCTTTGCACTTGCACGGCCAATCCAGCCCTAAGGCCTGCTGATCATTTCTTCCTACATACCCAAGTGTGCCTCTAAGGCCAACCCTTCTCACATCTGAATCTCTGCAGTAGCGTCCAGCTGGTCTCACTGATTCTTAGTCTTCCAGTATATTCCATATTCCATGCACACAGCAGCTGGCGCCCTGCAGTGCCTTGGTATTGTTTTCCATGTGAAAAACAAAAGTTAAAGACCTGAGGGTGCATCTTAAAAGGACTTTGAATGATCTCCCTCTGCATTTCTCAGCCTCATATAGTTATCTACTAGCTTGGAGGAGCTCTTTGTTGACCTTTTACATACCTCTTTGCTCGGTGCCACGTCCCTAACCTTGCAATGGCCACTGTCCAGCCAAGGGGGCTGCCCTCACATCTCTCCCTCACTCTCCTTGCTTTTCCCCAATGTACTCTGGTTCCAAATTCTTGGCCTCAACCCTAGGGGTTAGGTCCCCAAAGGATCCTGGCCACCCCACTCGGCTTCTCAGCAAAATGGTTGCCCATTGACCCTCTCTTTCAGCAGATTAGCATCTTCAGCACTGAAAATCTTCTAACCTGCCTTTCCCATTCTTATTCTGAGGCCCCTCTCACAGGCTCTTTCCCTCAGCCTGGGTTTTCTCCATTAGTGTTCTCAGTCTGAAAATTATTTACTAAAGAAGCTTCTAGCTTTTCACGGTACCTCATATCCTACCCATCAAGCCAGCGAAGCTTTACCTAGGACAGAGGCCAGGATGCAACGATTCATCTCAATCTGGAGCTTGTTAAATGAGAACCACTATTTTGTTCAGGAATATCCATAAGACTTTCATGAAAACACACATACCAATCAATTGCTGTTATCTACTATTGACTTTTCTTTTTCCATATTTACATTTTAATACATTAACTAAATCTGCATCATTACCAAAGCCAAGTCCAGTTTCAGAGAATGAAGTCAATGCCAGAAGCAGCAGCTGTCAAATCCCAAATTACAGGGGAACACGTGTTTCTTATGAGCATCCCCTCACTAGAATCTGTGATGGAGGGACTTAAGCCTACAGAAAATGTGAGGCTAGGAAACTGTGTGACCAAGATATCAAAACATAAAATGTTGTAATGAAGTTAATAGCCTAACCAAGTTTTTATTCACAAACCACAGAGGAAGTACCAGACACGAGACAATCGAAAAGGAAAGTGGGAAGACCTCCAGGGTGAACAGAGTGGTCCCGGATATTTTGAGTAGTTTGGCTCTGTTGTCTCCTTTCTTCCCTCCCTTCTTTCCAAAACAAAGCTATGAAGGATGATGATGCAGATCTGTATTTACTGAGGGAGAAAGATGTTCAGCGCATACTGATAAGGGAGGAGGAAGGGAGTCCAGTTCTAGAACACAGCGGGGTTAGGCAAAGACTTCTTCGATATGACACCAAAAGCACAAGCGATGAAAGAAAAAAATTGATAAACTGACTTCATCAAAATTCAAAACCTTTGTGCTTCTAAAGACACCATTAAGAAAGTGAAAATACAAGACATATATCTGATAAAGGATTTTTATCTGGAATACATAAAGAACTTTTGTGATACAATAATAAAAAGACAAATAACCCAACTGAAAAATGGGCAAATTTTTGAATGGTCGTGCACCAAAGAAAACGTTCGAATGGCCAGAAAGCACATGGAAAGATGCTTGATATCATTAGTCATCAGGAAAATGCAAATCAAAACAATTAGATATCACTTCACACCCACTAGGATGGCTATACTCAAAGACAGTAGCAAGTATTGGCTAGGATGTGCAAAAACTAGAATTCTCATGTATTGGTGGTAGGAACACAAAATGGCACAGCCATTTTGGAAAACTTTACCATCCGACCAAACAATTTCATTCCTAGATACCTACCACAGAGAAATGAAAACTTTATGTGCACCCGAAGACTTGTATGCGAATGTCATAGCAGCATTTTCCATTTGAAACAATGCAAATGTCCACTAATGGTTGAACGAATAAACAAAAATGGTATATTCATAAAATGGAGTATTATTCAGTCATTAAAGGGATGATGTACTGACACATGCTACAGTAAGGATGAAACTTGAAAACATTATACTAAGTAAAAGAAGCCAGATTCTTTCCTATGTTCCCATTCATATGAAATGTTCAGAATAGGCAAATTAATATAGAGAGAAAACAGCAGTTGCCAGGGTTGGGGTGGGAATAGAGAGTAAGTACAAATGTGTTTAAGGGATCTTTGGAAGGGGTGATGCAATGGTCTAAAATTGGATCGTGGTGATGGTTGCAAAACTCTGTAAATTTACTAAAATTATTTGTATGATTAAAACAAGAGAATGTTATAATTTATATTATACCTCAATGAAGCTATTTAAAATTTTGAACTAAAAGAAAAAAAAACTCAGGATGTACAACGTGGTTCCATTTCTGAAATAGGAACTAATGTGTATTAATATCCGCTTGAGTAGGTTATTTAATTCTCTATGAGTTACAGGATTATGGGTGATCTTCTCCTTATACTTTTTTTTTTTTTTTTTTTGCGGTACACGGACCTCTCACTGTTGTGGCCTCTCCCGCTGCGGAGCACAGACTCCGGACGCGCAGGCTCAGCGGCCATGGCTCACGGGCCCAGCCGCTCCGTGGCATGTGGGATCTTCCCGGACCGGGGCACGAACCCGTGTCCCCTGCATCAGCAGGTGTACTCTCAACCACTGCGCCACCAGGGAAGCCCTTCTCCTTATACTTTGTATGTGTGTTTGGGAGCAGGCCCATGTTCTGGTGTCCTCCCTCCTGTCTTGTCCCCTGTAGCCGGGTGGTAAGAAATGACATCTGAGTTTGGGCCTAGCAGACTCAGTGTCAGCCCTGTGATCAACCCCAGACCACCAGCGTTCTTGGCATTAGAATTGGAACCCAAGCTGGTTTCACAACAAATTATTATGTGTTTTGCTTTCCAGTTACCATAGCTCTGTGGTGCATATATACTTTGTTTATTATCTGAGTTTTTAAAAACACTTAGGCATTACTGTCACCAGAAATAAAGAATACATTATTTTCTTGGTGAGGCAGTATAGCACCATAATTAAATGCCTGGCTTTGAATGCCAGCCATGTGATCTTAGGCAATTTTCTTAACCTCTCTGTGACTCAGTTCATCTGTAAAAGGAGGGTAATAATAATAACCACCTCAAAGGATTGTTGGGAAAACTAACTTAGTTAATACTCATGATGTGCTTAGAAAAGTATCTAGCACACAGTAGTATGTATGCCATTTTCATTATTTACATATTTGAAATTTGAAGAGTAGTGAGAAAGCAGGGTACATCTACATGTAACCTTCCACCTACTAGAATACTAGAATAACTTACAGGGAGGGAGACCTATACTAGAAAACACCAAGGATAAATTTCATCTAGTTTGCATTTTGTCCATGCAAAGCAGTTTTTGCCCCAGTTCTTGGTACAACAGGTCACGGGGAAAATTCCCTGTGGGGCTTCTAACTGTATATACGAAGCGAGACACTATAGAGTCAAAATATTTAGCTCAGGTGCCTGCCAAGTGTGCAGCCCGAGAGTCAGCCGGCCTGGATGAATGATCTGCCCCCGCTCCCGGGGGGCTGGTCTGAACAGCAGGAATCAGGGAGAAGTGAGACTCCTAGGGCCTGAAGCATTTCATGATAGGAGGACCCTCAGTGAGAGGGAAGACTGAACAGGACTTGAGTAGGCACAAAGGAGAAAATAAGACATTCTAAGTTGTGGGAACAAAGGATGGATGACGGGGGTATGGGGAGTGAGGTTGTGAGTTGGGGGAGAGGGCACAGACATGCCAGTCTGGAACAGAGGAGTCAAGCTGGAGCCCAGTGGGAGATAAGGTTGGAAAGATAGCATGGCACCTTGCCTGCCAGTGAGGAATTTGGCTTCTATCCTATAGGCAAATGGAGAATGATGGAGGCTTTTGTCCTTGAGGTGCTGGAAGAATGAAAGTGGCAGGCGTGCCAATCACTGTGGGACTTGAACAAGCCGCTTAAGGTCTCTGAGCCTTCCATCTTTGTGAGGAGCTGACAATACCACAGGGATCAGAGCTGTTTGTAAGATGCCTAGAACCATGCCTGCCACACAGAAAATACTGGATCATTGTTCGCAGCTGATTCTAACTACAGTTTGGATAGGCAGAGAGGGAGAAATCTGAAAGCAGATAATGCTGGCAGGGACCCAGCTGTTCAGGAAGATGGCTGTGCCTGAGGCTGTGGCAGTGAAACCTCATTACAAGACAATCTTCCTCTACACATTCCAGTTCCCACCAACATCCACACAGACAGACGAAGGCAGTCAGCATCCTGGAAAGTGTGGTATAAAGGAATGCAGGCCTCACAGTCAGGCTGCCTGTATAGAGTCCTAGCTTGGTCACTTACCAGCTGTGTGCCGTGGGCAAGTCACTTACCCTCTCTGTGCCTCCCTTTCTTCATCTGGAAATTGCAAATAACCTGAGAAGTGTTGTAAAGATGCAATGATTGATATACGTAAAGGGCTTAGGTGAGTGCCTGCAAGAGAATAAGCACCATCTAAGAGTGAACTATTGTTGATTTGGAATTCTATCAGAGGAATTTTGAAGCACAGATAGAAGATGAGGGGAACAAAGAGGCAGGTTTTAGAATCTGGGCAGTTTGCTAGTTCCTCCCAAGTAAACTGTTCCCAACAACAGTAATTAGGAGCCCAGCCTGGAGCCTGGAAATAAGTGACAGAACCTCTGAGTAGCAAACATCTGTCACAAAGCATATGATCCTCGCACTATTTGAGTATCTGGAGCCAGTCTCAGGCTCTTAGGAAGACCAAAGGACACAATAAGGGGGCACATCACAAGCAGCACATGGGCAGAACAGCAATGGTTAGAGCTGATGGGAGGGAGGAGACAGCACAGACATAGGCAGGGAAGGCTGGTCTGTGTTACTCAGGGCACAGGTCTGCTGCCTACAGCTGGCCTTGGGAGCGTCACTGTTTTACGACTACACAATGATTGATTTTCACAAGTAATGCTCAGTGAGTTATCAGCAAAAGATTAAATCATGTTCAGTTCCTAACTCTCTGTTTAAGAAGAGTATACATATGCTAGAATTTTTCCCAATAAAAATGGTTAAAATGTAAGTTCTGACATTTAAAGAGGAAAGCTTAAGTTATTTAGAAAAATCATTGAACATGATACAAGTGAAATGAAGTGATCTAGAGAAAATGCACTCATAATCCAGAAAAATTTTAAATGTATTTTGAAGATAATTGTAGATGACTTTTCAGTATTAACTGCTGTTCTGAAATTATCAGCAGCATACTGACCCTTTTCCATTACCCTAAAAAAAAAAAGAAATGACTTACCATCATGAGTTTTTCTTGTAGGCTCAACTGCTTAAAATTTCAACGATAAATCTGGTTAAAAAATGTTTGTTTTACAAAGTTTAATTTGATGGGGAAAAAGTAACAACATACATTTACTGTTTGATATTTGTAAAGAGCCAACAAATGTCAGCTTGCTATTTCAGATTATAATTTACAAATACCTTATTTTAACTGGCCATTTAAAAGCAAAGATAATTACTTTTTAAATTTAACAATTCACCCAAATTACCGTCTATTTATTTAAGTACTTATACAATTGATGCTCTTGTAAACTGAGGCTCTTGCCAGAGTTTTCCCGTGACTTGTGCTGTAATAGATAAAAAAGGACAGAGGAAAGAGTGAAAACAAATTCTGAAATAAAATTTCATTCAAAAGTTTCAAATTAATTGGAAGTTAAACTGTATATCAACAAAGGAGCTCAGATACATCTCCCATTGGGTTCAACAGCCACTAACTTGCTGATTTCTCGGTTGGTCAACAAGACAAAAACAAGACAAACAGATAGTTTAGCAGTGTTAATACTCCTGGGATAAATAACAACGTAAGTAGGCTTGTATATTTACCATAGGCCATCTACATGAGGTAGAGAGTTGGGAATAGTAAAATGAACATTCTGTGGCTGATTCAAAGTTTAAAAATTGAAACCTTTAGCAGACATATATATCAGCTATTATGTATTTTATCAACTTTTTTTTTTTTAAAGAAGCCCTTCTTTAAAACCTAAAGTAACCTAAAGAAGTCAGGTTATTACCAAGGTATGGAAGAAAACTACACTGAGTTTTAGAGATCTATTATGAAAACAAAAATTCATCTAATTCCAGAAGAAAGAATGATGAGTCAAGAAGCAGAACAGTGAGGATGACTATGGTATTTGATGCCAAGAATTAGACTAACTGTAATCATAGCCATTTCTGACACAAATTATTGAAAAACCACCTGCAAGCATAAAATGACAAAACAATTACATTCATGTATATATTTCTGTACTACTGTTGATAAATATTGCTTCAAGTTGATAATACGGTTATTGCTAGGGCCGGCTGATGTGAAGTGAAGGGCTACAATACCCTTAACCAAACATGACTTCAGGAACACTACAAAGCATATGTTCCTAGTGCTGGGAAAACAAGACAAAGGAGTTAAATATTTCACCAGAGAAACATCAGTAACAGTTCAGTTCAACCGATGTCTCGAGTTCAGGATTCATTGCCAATTGAAAGGTGACATTAAGAGTGACATCAAGAGTTTAGAAGAGAGTGGGGAGGGAAGCTTCCTGGAAGAAGCACGCTTTCAGGAAAGCAGTATTTGGAATAATGAACCAAATCATGAAGGGGCGATAAACTGATACAAACTAGAATTAAATCTCCCAAGGGGGGACTGGGACCGTCTCATTATGGGGACACTAATGCAGCCTCGATTCTGTCCTTAAATGTTCATCCCTGGGGTGCCCATTTCCTCCATCCCCATCATTGCTTGCTGCCCTACACTGTCCTTAGTGGAAGCGTTCCTCCTGCTTTCATGGGCTCAGGAGGAATACGAAGCCCTTTCTTGCTTCCAGGAACCTTAATGAGACAAGGGTATTTTTATTATTGTTTACAAACACTAATAAAAGCTGGGGAAACCAACAAGGAAATAATCAGACTGCCACGAATCTACACGCTCTGGCTTGCCAAGTATAATCACCTATTCCTCTTCCTAGACACCTCAAGGAAAAGGGTGCTGGGGCCCTCCCATCCCACAGGCAGGCTTGCCCCACCACCGTAGACGCCATCCTTACCCAGTGCCTCCCCTTCCCGGCCAGCCAGTAGGTTTGCCCCACGGTGACTGGCGCCATCCTGCCCTTTTGCGCCGGTGGGAGGGGCCCTGGGCCGGGCAAGGAGTTTTCTCCCTTCCCCCTTTCAAGGCCCATTTCCTACCCGGAAAACCCGCCCCCTTCCTCTGATTGACAGGCAGTGTCTGCGCTCTCCAACGCATTCGGGCGAGCTCAAAGGCATCTCCAGGCGGGAATATGCGTACTCTTACGGCTGGCTTCCGTAGGCTGGAGGGGGCGGGGGTAGAGGGTGAGATTGGTATTCTTACACCTAGGAAGTATAGTCGGGCCCCTGTACCTGTGGGTTTGGCATCCAGGTATTCGGAGGGCCTCCTGTATTCACTGGACTGCACCATTTTATGGAAGGGACTTGAGCATCCTGGGATTTCGGTATCCACGGGGGCTCCTGGAACCAGTTCCCTGGGGATACCAGGGGACAATTGTACTATGCTCTTTGAAGTACGAGTGCCAGATAAAATACACACAGAACATACATGAAAAAAGATGATTCCTTGTTTATCTGAAATTCAAATTTAACTAGGTGTTTTGTACTTTTACTTGCTAAAAAGGGTTACCCTAATTTTATGGGTCCTTGGAAACACCATTTCCCCAAGTCCCCTTAGAAGCAGGAAGAAAACCCTTTGCACCAGAAGTCCTTCAGCTACAGGCCTGTAGGTCAAACTCAGCCGACCATATGTTTTTGTATGGCCTGTGAGCTAAGAATGGGTTTTACATTTTTAAATGGTTGAAAGTGAACCAAAAGTCAAAAGCAGAATTTTGGTGACATATGAAATTTTCATGAAATGCAAATTTCGGTGTCCATAAATGAAGTTTTATTGGAGCACATCTACCCCCAGTTGTTGTGATGTGATATTATGATTCCTGCTCGTAGAGTTTAGAATAGAATGTATGACCTGTTAGAAATAGGAAAGGCAAGACGGAGTCACAGTGGCCCACGTGGCGCCCGTCTGGATTGTTTCTAAATGTCTGTAACTTAAGGTAATGGGTGTGAAATTAGGTAGGTAAGTTGGTTTGAAAGGTCCGTGGAAAGACTCAGGGTTCAGATGGTGCACCTGGCCGGTGAGGCACGTTCTTGGGCTGTAACCGCTACCCCGTAGGGACTGTACCTCATCAGAGATGGGGTCAGAGCGCACTTGCTCGAGAGGGGTCTCTTCGGAGCGCACCCTGCGCTCCAGACTCTGCTGGTGTTGGAAGCTTCCCTGGGGGCTGGCAGAGCAGAAGGCGATTGCCGAGAGAGCCGGCCCCACGATCCTTGCTGAATCCAAGGTCCAGAACCGGTGCCTGCCGCCTGCCTGGAGGACACCTACCTTCCTGCGTCTCTCCTCGGAGCTGTTCGTGAAGTCCTTTCTTCCCTTTAGTATTGTGTGTGATTAATCGGAGCGCACTGAGTGCAGTAACCCGAGGGATTTGATCTTCTACAATTGGCCCGGTCACCGTTTGTGCCTTCACAGTCCCCTGATTCCTACCTGGCCTCGTGCTTTGGCTGGAGACACCAGTCCTGTACGCACTGTTTGTAGCTGCGTTGGAGATACAAGGGCAGAGTTCAGGAGCTGCAACAGAGGCCATAAGGCCCACACAGCCTAAAATAGTTACTATATGGTCCTTTACCTAAAAAGTATGTAGAAAACAAACTTATGGATACCAAAGGGGAAGGGGGTAGGAGGAATAAATTAGGAGTATGGGATTAACAGATACACACCACTATATATAAAATAAACCACAAGGATTTCCTGTATAGCACAGGGAAATAATATCTTGTGATAAATTCTAGTGGAAAAGAATCTGAAAAAAAATATATGTACAACTGACTCACTTTACTGTACATCTGAAACTAACACAATATTATAAAGCAACTATACTTCAATTTTTTTTAAAAGTATGTGGATCCCTGCTGTAGACTTCCATTTTTTTGAGGCCCCCAGTATATATATATATTTTTAAACGAAGATATGTCAGAATGGGATAATGCACTTGGAGGTATGTCCAAGGTCATTTGTGAATGGCAGACTTGTTCTAAAATGGTGGTCCCGACTACCCTGGTGGCGCAGTGGTTAAGAATCCGCCTGCCAATGCAGGGCACATGGGTACGAGCCCTGTTCCAGGAAGATCCCACATGCCTTGGAGCAACTAAGGCCCTGCACCACAACTGAGCCTGCACTCTAGAGCCCGTGAGCCACAACTACTGAGCCCACATGCTGCAACTACTGAAGCCTGCACGCCTAGAGCCTGTGCAATGAGAAGCCCACACACTGCAACGAAGGTAGCCCCCACTCGCCACAACTAGAGAAAGCCCATGCACAGCAACGAAGACCCAACAGAGCCAAAATATAATTAATTAATTAAAAAAATAAATTAAATGGTGGTCCTGTCTTTCCCCTTCAGACTCCCCCTCCCTCCGGCTGATGGGTTAAAGAATGAAGGTGACATAGGCCCTCTCTTGGCAGAGCTCATGATTACCAGGGGAGACAGCCATGTAAATAAAGTGTTTTGCTTCAAGTGTATTAAGCCTGGGGAGGACAGGAGAGTTATGTGGACAGCCCAGCCTTACCAAGCAGGCAGGAAAGGCAAGAGCATCTATTTCAGACCAGCCTGAGGATAAAGGTACAGATGCTTGTGAGTATATGATGTATTCCAGAAATGAAGGAGTTAAGTTTGGCTGAACCTGAGGGGCAGGGGATGGCAGGTGGGGAAGGAATGACTCAAGATAATAGCAACATTTAACAAAACTCAGCAGAGCTTTCTATGTGCCTAACACTGTTAGAAGTGCTTTCTATACTAATTCATTTAATTATCACAACTGCCCTTGACATAGTCCTGTCATTTCCCCATTTTACAGATGAGAAATTTGAGGTACACACCCAGGTTAAGTGATTTGCCCAATCTGAAAAATAAAAAAAGAACAGCAGGAGGTAGACCCAGGCTCATTTTCTTAACCAGCTAAGACAGGTAGGGTTGCGTTTCTCTTGTCCCCCAGATAGTGGCAGTGGGAACAAGTGGGTGATGGGAATGGAGAGGTGGGATATTTCTTGGGTTCCAGGACTATCTTGGATAATTATGTGAATGGTGATAGCAACTGAATTAGGGTGATCAACGTTGAGCACTCCTGAAGCAACAGCAAGCAAAACAAAGGGGCAGGTAATTCATTGTTAAGTGTGATGCAGACTATAAATGCTGAAGAAAATCAGAGCAAAGGAGAGGAAGATTCCTGTTCACAAAGGAGTTATGACTGGTGTCAGAGAAGCTGGCCTTTGCACTGGTCCTTTAGACACTCAGAAACAAGGGGGTGTGAATCTACAAGAGCCTTTTCCATTATTTTGTTTGGTCTTGTTCATAGCTGTATTTCCAGCACCTAGACCAGCACCTGCTAGGCCTAGTGGCTCATTAATACTTGTTGAATGCAGGAGTGGGTTTTAAAATATATATGTGTGTTTGAATAGGTAATACGGTTACATGGTTCAAAAGTTAAAAGATTCAAAAAGCTGAAGAAGGAAGTTTCTTCCCACGACTGGCCTCAGTCACACAATTCCCCTCCACACAGGCAACCAGGTTTTATGAGTTTTTGAGATTTCTGGCAAATACGTGTGTGTGTGTGTATGTGTGTGTGTGTGTGTGTTTATTCTCCACTCCCTCCCCACACACCTACTTTTCATACAAATGGTAGCATAGCATACACACTGTCCTGTACATGGTTTTTGTTCACTGCATGTATCTTGAGATTACTCCCGCCGTAGCTGAGACATCGACGTGCCACACTTTATCCAGTCCCCTACACTGGACATGTAGGTCTTTTTCTTCCTTTGCTCTTACAGGTAGCAGTGCAGTGAGGAATGTGTGGGTGTTGAATGCGGAAGCTCAGGGATAAGGAAGTGAAATGACTTAAGAGCACGTTTTTAATGACTTTAGAAAGTGACCACCACCTTTTAAAGATTGGCCAGGAGCCATCCACCACAATGGTTGTAAAATCCCCACCTTCAGAATATGACAGCTCCGGATGGGATCTGGTGGAATGAAAGACAATGGTCTGGTTCTGCCCCTTATGACTTGCATTCCCTTGGAAAAGCTACTGAAATCCTCTTCAGTTTTCACATCTGAGCTGGGGATGGTGATGCTCCCAGGCTATGAAGGTTAAATGAGATGAAGTAATGAGCAGATGCAGCCTGCCTGGGTGTGTGGTACATGGGAGGGATTCTCACCTTCATTTCATTGTGCTGCTGTGCTGTGACCCTCCAAATTCTCTTTCCCATTCTTCCTTCTGCCTCTTTTTTCCACCTACTGTGACCAGAACAGCTCAGTGATCTCTAGGGCTAGAACATGGATGGGCCTTGAAAACATTATGCTAAGTGAAAGAAGCCAGTCACAAAGGGCCACCTATTGTATGATTCCATTTATATGAAATATGCAGAAAAAGCAGATCTAGGCTGATGGTTTCCTAGGGCTGGGGGATTGGGGGGAAATGGGGAATGGCTGCTACTGGGTACAGGGTTTCTTTTGGGGGTGATGAAATTGTTCTGAAGTTGCTGTAGTTGCACAACTCAGTATACCAAAAACGTTCTATACTTTAAATGGGCAAATGTTTTGATATGTGAATTATACCTCAATAAAATTGTTATTTAAAAATGCCTTGGTGGGAAGGCGAGGTAGAGGAGGAAGAAGGGACAGAAGGGCTCCCGAGCAGCAGATAGAGAGCTGCATTCTAGGCGCAGGTCTAGTACAGCAATGGGCAC
This sequence comes from Monodon monoceros, assembly GCF_005190385.1. Taxonomy (NCBI): domain Eukaryota; kingdom Metazoa; phylum Chordata; class Mammalia; order Artiodactyla; family Monodontidae; genus Monodon; species Monodon monoceros. The sequence continues at coordinate 62,066,909 of NW_021703782.1, forward strand.
CAAAGGGCCTCAACTTTAGTCCTGGCACAGCCTCCAACCTGCTGTGTGACCTTAGAGAAGCCCCTTCACCTCTCTGTGCTTTGTCTCATTAAAAATTAAAATAAAAAAAATAAAAATAAGGAGGTGGAACTTGATGACCTAGGGTCTCTTTCCCATCTAAGTCTACAGTTGGACTCTTGCCTCGGGCTGGGGGAGGAGAGGTGAGGGGAAGCCAGAGTTATGAAGACAGCAGAGATACTGGCAGGCTCCTCCCTTGTCTCTTCGCCCTGCTCTGTACCCTGCTCCCCCCTTGAACCCGAGGCCTTTGTTCAGCTTCCCCCACCCTGGAAGTTCATGCATGCAGGGGAGAGTATGAGGGTGGGGTCGGGTCAGGGTCATGAGGAGGCCCGGACAGGAGCCTCACACTCACAGATATCACCCCATTTTCTACTTGAGATTATACTCCTTGGGAAGGAAGCAATTTGGAAAGATGAACATAGAGCCAAGGCAAATTCTCCAAGCAGAGAGGTGGTTTTCCAGCTACTTACAAGGATAACTTGGCCATCGCTAAGGTTAATTATCATCCTTTAAGATACAATGGTGAGCTGCACTGAAGTAAATATGTGTTTTTTTGTTTGTTTGTTTTTGTTTTTTGCGGTACACGGGCCTCTCACTATTGGGGCCTCTCCCGTTGCGGAGCACAGGCTCCGGATGCGCAGGCTCAGCGGCCATGGCTCACGGGCCCAGCCGCTCCGCGGCACGTGGGATCTTCCCAGACCGGGGCACGAACCCGCGTCCCCTGCATCGGCAGGCGGACTCTCAACCACTGCGCCACCAGGGAAGCCCCAATATGTGCATTTTTAATTGTGGTAACATGTACATAAAATGGACCATTTTAACCGTTTTTAAGTGTACAGTTCAGTGGCATTAAGTACCTTCACAGCGTTGTTCAACCATCACCAGCACCCACCTCTATTTTTAAATGTTTATATTGAAGAATAAAAAATAGAAAGTGCAAGAATCCTAAGCGCTCCCCTCCGTGAATTTTGTAAGTTTGTCTAGACCCTTATAACTGCCATCCAGATCAAGATACAGACCACTTATAGCGCTCCACAGGGCTCCCTCTTGCCCCCCCCATCAACTGTATTTTAAATTTGTTTTTGCTAAATTTATCTCTTTGCTTGGGGAACAGAAAAAAAAAAAAAAGGTCTTTTGCAAACAACTTAGGTGGTTTTGCATACTGCATAGTCTGTATCTCAGTGTTTCATTTCTAGACGTTCAAGTCCCAGTGTACTGGGGTGGGAAGGCACTGTGCTAAGACCGTGAACATGTTGCTCCACAAAAGGTCCCCTCTCCTCCAGCGGCCGGAATCCTTTTGTCGCACAGCCCAGGGCCCGTTCATGGATTGAAAAGTTCTCATTGGTACGTGCTCTAAATTCTCACTGCAGATGGGACAAAGGTGACCACCTTTCTGTTAAACATAATGAGGAGATATTTTCTACATGCTGCCAGGTAATTTGTTGGTTAAAGCATCCAAACGTATGTCCCATCAGTGACGTCAAGTTTGCTGGTTCTGTAGCTGAACTAAAAGTGACATAGCCTAGCCCACTTTTTCATTCTGTAGATTAGCCTATGATTTTTTCCTTCGGATTTAAAAACTAATTTAATTTAAATTTTTTGAGATATAATTAACAAATAACATTATATTAGTTTCAGGTGTACAACATAATGATCTGTTATACATATTGTATATGGCAAAATGATCACTATAATGAGTCTAGCTAACATTCATCGCCACAATTTTTTTTTCTTGTGATGAGAACTTTCAAGATCTACTCTCTTGGCAACTTTCAAATATACGATATAGTATTGTTAACTATAGTCCCCATGCTGTATATTACATACCCAGGACTTATTTATTTCCTAAGTGGAAGCTTGTCTCTTTTGACCACCTTCACACATTTTTTTTTTCAGTATTTAAATCTGGACTGGTGTGGGTGATGTAAGAAGCAGGAAATTAGAATATAATTTATCAGACTAAGAACTAAGAAAGAAGCCAATAGGAAACTAAGGAAAATAGATAATGAAGGAAACTTGAAGAAGGAAGAATTGGAAAAGGATCAAATCAACCCCAGAGAGAGAAAGAGATTTCACAGTTCTGATCAGGAAATCCAGAAGAAGGCAAAAACAAACAAAAAACCCCTGCTGATCTTCAACTCCAACATTATTACCTGCAAATTTGGTTCTCTGTAATTTTTACCTTAACCGAAGCCCTGAGAAAGCCCACGTGTTTTGTTCACCACCGTCTCTCCAAAGCTCAACACAGATGCCTGGCATGTGGCAAAGAATCAAGAACCAGGAAGCAAAGGACAGAGGAACCAGCTAGAAAGGCCCTTTTCTAACTAGAGAAGATGGTCACGGCAGGGAGAGTGGGAGGCAAGGAGGAAGGGTCACGAGGGAAATGATCACCTATTCAGAGTGACACGTACTAGTGCTGGCGCGTCCCAGTGTAGGTGTGTGGGAAAAGAAGGAAATAAACCTTAAGGAAATTTTTCATTTTAATAAAACACACACACACACAAGCATGTAACCATGTGTAGTGATGGATATTAACTAGACCTAATGTGATTATTTTGCAATATATACATATATTGGATCATTGTATTGTATACATGAAACTAATGTTATATGTCAATTATGTGCCTATTAAAAAAAAAAGAAAGCAAGGTAAGTAAACAATTAGAAGGAATGGGACAGGATTGCCCAGGGAATACAAAAAAGCCTTTCCTTTAAACCAACACTAGTGGGTGTGAAGTGTATCTCATTGCGATTTTAATTTGCATTTCCCTATGACAAATGATGTTAAGCATCTTTTAATGCGTTTATTAATGATGCCTAACCATCTTTGATGAAATATCTATTCAAATAATCTGATGAGAAATCATTTAGATTTGGTAATCAGTTTATAATGAGAATAATAATAGCTAACGTTAATTGAACACTCAATGCCAGGCACTTGGCTAAATTCTTTCAATGAATGAATCTCACTTAATCCTTACATCACACCTGTGAAGTCAGCCCTGTTACTCTCATGGTTTTTAAAATGGGGAAACTGAGGCACTGAGTGGATAAGTGAAATGGTAAAGCAGGGGTTGTAACCCTGGTAGTCTGGTTGAGAGCCCACACTCAATCGCTCCATGGTGGGCAATACTTAAACATCCGGTCCTGGAATTTCAGCAAGCCTTGTCTGATTGTGCAAGTACAAGCCTCTTGGTTCTCAGGTGCTTGCTGGGAGCTAGTGGTGGGATCTACAAGTTCTAAGTGATTTTTAGGGGCATGGAAAACGTCTGGCCAATACAAAAGTTTTCTTCTCTAGCCTCTATGGTATCTGAGAGTTTTGCCTTTGAGAAATTCTGAAGCAACAGCTCTGCAAAGTCCATGGTGAAATTGATCTCAGCATAATATTTTGTTGAATGTGTGCCTTGTCTTTCTAAATGATTGTAAACTCCAAGATGGCTGAAATCATGTTTTGTTTTTGCATGTGTTTTAGAATTTGGGTTTATGGGCCCAAGGTTTGTGGGGCTCTCTCTGTGGGAAAGGCAACCTGGGTTGAGAATATGTTCTTCCAGAAATGTTTGCCTTTGCTTCTGCCGGACACCCCCAAGGGTGTTACCAGCCCAGAACCACTTTTGATATTAATAACTCTGCAGAGGGGTTCCCAGCCCTCACAGGTAGTGTAAACTCTGAGACTCTGTGAGGACAGGCTTGCGGTTAGAAATTCTCATGGATGATCTCCTCCCCACACTCTACCCCTGCACCCAGAACTAAGGCCCAGGCAGACAAGCTTCCTTGTCAAATTGGCCAAGGTGTGTGATTTTCTAGTCCACTCTTTCATTCAAGGTGTATCCCTTTGAAAGCCCCAGCTTTGTATTGGGGCATCAATTCCAATTCAGTTTTAGGGGGAGCCATAGGTCTTGTTTCCTGGCCCTGTGAGGGTCTTAAAAGCCAAGCCTCTCAGCACTAAAATACATGAAGCCCGCACCAGGGCACCCACAGAGCCTGTTCTCTTCCCCTCAGTTTTTTAGCTGCTTCTTTTTGACCTTTGGGGATTTCCCATATTTTCTTGTCACCTACTAATTTATAGGACATTCATATTACTTTGATCCAGAATTTGTTAAGTCTTTTGTTGTGGGAAGTTGTTCAAAGTATCTATCCCGCCATATTTTTTGGAAGTGGAAGTCAGCCAAGAACCATGTTTTTAATCAGCCCCTGCATTTTCCTCAATACCCAACACAGTACTGTACAGAGACTGGAGGCTTCATCATAGGTAATGGTTGTGTGATTGTCCACGCTATTCCCAAGGGAAAACATATCATCCCATGAAAATGGATTTGTGTATCATATTTTAGTTTTGAACTGATGCCAAATTCATTCTCCTAAGGGATCAATGCCTGACAGGGGAGTTGTAATAGGGAATAGGGAAGAAAAGGAGGAACAGCAAGACTCACGAACAAGGGGAGATGCTCAGGAAAACTACACCCTGCCCTGGGTAAGGGATACGGTTGTCAGGAGACAGGTCACCAAGTGCAAGGTCACTGTAGTTTAAGAGAGGGGCTTCTGTCAACCCTTCCCCAACTTTTGCAAATTATTATACGGAGGGCAGTTCCTTGAGTATTACTTTTCCACTGATGAAGTCTCTAAAGGTCTGATAAGATTTAACAATGCCTGAATACAAGTTAAGCTCTCTTTCCTCTATTTTTTTTTTTTTTAAGAAAAAACGGTTCTTTGGGGAAAGTGAGGAAGAGAAAATAAACCCCAGCTTTTCCCTTCAAATTTCTTCTTCAAATTTTGAGAAACAGAGTCTTCAGAGGGATAGCCATGCTTATTCACTTTTAATAAATATTTGTGGAGTGCCCACTGAGGGCCGGGCCCTGTGCAGAACACTAGAGCGACGGCTGTGAACACGGCAGATGAAGACCTTGCTCTCAGAAACTTTTGTTCCAGGAGCGGAGACAGACATTTTACACGTAATCACAGAAATAAATGTATATATACAGATGGTGAGGAGTGTTATAAGTGGAAATGCATTGAAAGGTGCTGTGACAGATGATAACCAGGGGCTGATCTGGCTGGGGATCAAGGAGGATTTCTCTGAGGAGGTAACTTTCTGCAGAGATCTGAAGGATGGGCCCAAGTAGTCAGGCTGAGAGTGTGCAGAAGAACAGACAACTGGAGGGAACAGCTTGTGTGCAGTTTCTCATTAGTAATAAACCTATTTATAAAAAATACTGGAGCTTTTGCTTCATCATGATAAGACCTGACATTTGGTAGCACTTTGTCGTTGACTATTTCCTGGAGTGGGGCAGGCTGGCATCATTATTTCCACTTTCAAGATGAAGGAACCATGGAAGCAACCTGAGTGTCCATCAATACATGAATGGATAAGGAAAATGTGGTACATACATTCAGGGGAATATTAAGCCATAAAAAAGAAGGAATCCTTGCCATTTGCAACAACATGGGTGGACCTTGAGGACATTATGCTAAGTGAAATACGTCAGACAGAGAAAGACAAATACCACATGATCTCACTTATATGTGGACTCTAAACAACAACAAACTAACCAACCAACCAAGCAAACAAAAAAACCCAAGCTCGTGGATGCCAGAGGCAGGGGGTAGCAGGGTGGGAAAAAGAGGAGAAGGGGGTTGAAAAGTACAAGCTACCAGCTATAAATAAGTAAGTCGTGGGGAGGTAATGTACAGCATGGAGACTATAGTTAACAATCCTGTATTGCTTATTTGAAAGTTGCTAAGAGAATAGATCCTAAAAGTTTTCATCACAAGAAAAAAATTGTGTGAATATGTTTGGTGATGGATGTTAACTAGACTTATTGTACTGATCGTTTTGCAACATATAGAAATATACATTGCTATAAATAGAAATATTAAATCATTGTTATATACCTGAAACTAATACAACGTTATATATCAACTATATATACACACACTATATTTACATTATATAGATACATATATACAAGTATACATGAAACAATGAAGGAACCAAGTCTCTGAGTTGTCAAGTTACCTGCCCAAGTCACACAGTTTAAAGAGGGATGGAGCTGCATGCTGTGCTCTGGCTATTTAAGTAGCTCACATTTAAAGGAAACTTTGAAAGGTCCCCAGAAACAAGCAGTTCTATTTTAGGCAGCAGCCTGGCAGCTCATCTGATGCTCAACAGAAATAACTAGTGGTTTCTCAAAATAAATGGCGTTTTGAAGAGGACAGAGGCTCAGGAGGAAGAGGTCCTGGCTGTAGATTTAACTGTAAGTCATCATCATAAATATAACTTGTTTCATGAGACCTGTAATAAGGTTCTTCTGTGCGACGTAAACGAAGGCACCGCTGTGGAATGTGCAGGTTCTGCTGTCAGAAATTGAGTAATGCTGCCTTAGTGCCCCAGCTATTGACAACAGGACAAATTTCTATGGAAATTACTTTTAATATTGAGTTACTACAACTGAATGGCCACTTTTTTTTAAAGATTGGCTAAATCAAAGAACACGAACTCCTCTTATCACTCATAAAATTAAAGATGGAACAGCAACAAAAAGCACCGTTCTTATGCCCTTCCTTTCCTTGCTAGAGTTGTTTAAACATGTTCTGCCGAATGATCTACAACAGTGTTCACCTTTTTTGTTCATTATCACCCACTCAGGAAAATATTTTAATATATTTAAACCAGTTAATTAAGCCTAAATAAAGTTAAATTCTATAATATGAAATGTATAATACATCATTTCATTTCATTTCTTCCTAATGAAAGAAATTAAATCCTAAGGAATAAGATTTTGTCAGATAGGGTTTGACTTTGGAGGGCCACAGACCATTGTAATATCTATGATTTTTTTGTCCCCCAAGGACCAATTTTCATCTCTCCTCCTATTGAGAATTCATTATCTAAATGAGAAGCAGGGAAAACACACACACACACACACACACACACACACACACACACACACACATCATAGAGATATGTCATCCTATGGTCTTTAAAGGCTTGTACTGAATGGAATTGAAATGGTCACTGTGCTGGTTAATTTTGTGTCAACTTGGCTAGGCTATGGTGCCCAGTTGCTTGGTCAAACACTAGTCTATACATTGCTATGAAAGTATTTTGTAGCTGTGATTAATTATAATCACAACTGATTGTAAATTTCAGATTGCTCTCCTTAACGTAGATGGGACTCATCCAGTCAGTTGAGGGCCATAAAAGCAAACAGGTTTCCCTCAGAAGGCATTCTGGGACTTCCCTTGTGGTCCAGTGGTTAAGACTCCATGGTCCCAATGCAGGGGACCGGGGTTCAATCCCTGGTAAGGGAACTAGAGCCCGCGTGCTGCAACTAAAGATTCCCAGTACTGCAACTGAGACCCGGCACAGCCAAATAAATAAAATAATTAAATAAATATTAAAGGGACTTCCCTGGTGGTGCAGGGGTTAAGAATCTGCCTGCCAATGCAGGGGACACGGGTTCTAACCCTGGTCCGGGAAGATCCCACATGCCATGGAGCAACTAAGCCCGTGTGCCACAACTACTGAGCCCCTGTGCCACAACTACTAAAGCCCACGTGTCCTAGTGCCCGCGCACCACAACTACTGAGCCCACATGCCACAACTACTCAAGCCCACAAACTCTAGGGCCTGCGTGCCGCAACTACTGAGCCCATGTGCTGCAACTACTGAGCACACATGCTGCAACTACTGAAGCCCACACACTTAGAGCCCATGCTCCGCAACAAGAGAAGCCACCACAATGAGAAGCCCGCGCACTGCAATGAAGAGTAGCCCACGTTTGCCGCAGCTAGAGAAAGCCCACGCACAGCAACAAAGACCCAACGCAGCCAAAAAAAATTAATTAAAAATAAATAAATATTTTAAAAAAAGAAGGCATTCTGCCTAAAGTCTGTAACATAGAAATCCTGTGGGGGCTTCCCTGGTGGCGCAGTGGTTGAGAATCTGCCTGCCAATGCAGGGGATACGGGTTCGAGCCCTGGTATGGGAAGATCCCACATGCCGCGGAGCAACTGGGCCTGTGAGCCACAACTGCTGACTGAGCCTGTGCGTCTGGAGCCTGTGCTGCGCAACAAGAAAGGCCACGACGGTGAGAGGCCCGCGCACCGCAGTGAAGAGTGGCCCCCGCTCGCCGCAACTAGAGAAAGCCCTCACACAGAAACAAGACCCAACACAGCCAAAAATAAAAATTAATTAATTAAAAAAAAAAAATCCTGTGGAAGTGCCAGTCTGCTGGCCTGCCCTACAGATTTCAGACTCACCAACCCCCATAGTTGCCTTAGCCACTTCCTTAAAATAAATCTATTTCTCCTGGAATTACCCAGGGGTCCAGTGGTTATGACTCTGTGCTTTCACTGCTGAGGGCCCGAGTTCAATCCCTGGTTGGGGAACTAAGATCCCACAAGTTGTGTGGCCAAAAACAAAACACATCTATTTCTTTCTTTCTCTCTCTCTCTCTCTCTCTCTCTCTCAGTGACATCTATATTTAAATCTCCAAAATCATCTTGCTGTAAAAGGAGGAAAACGAAATTGAGTATCTCATGTGATAGTCATTCTGCTATCATTTAACCCTCATAGTAACGCTGTGAGGTAGGTATAATCACCTCCATTTCACGGATGAGGAAACTGAGACACAAAGTTTAAGTAAAACTTGCCCAAGGTCAGGTAACTGTGAATTGACAAGATCAAGATTTGAATCCAGGACTTCCTGACTTCAGAGCTCTCTGCTTTCCAGACAGCACTTACCTCCCCTCAGTGGACTTCCCGTAGCTCACTGATCACTAAGTAAATGGTTTCAGCTAAGCCTCACAAACCACTGGGAACACCAAATGCTTCCGTAATGGAGTCCATAACTGCTCATGTTTACAGAACACTGGGCTGATGCTACATCAGTTTGCAGCCAGTTTTCCTTGAATTATTCATCTAATCCTCATAACAACCTTATGAAGCATATACTACTCCTCCTCACCTTTTATAAATAAAGAGGCCCTGGAGGGCTTCCCTGGTGGCGCAGTGGTTGAGAGTCCGCCTGCCGACGCAGGGGACACGGGTTCATGCCCCGGTCTGGGAAGATCCCACATGCCGCGGAGCGGCTGGGCCCGTGAGCCATGGCCGCTGAGCCTGCGTGTCCGGAGCCTGTGCTCTGCAACGGGAGAGGCCACAACAGTGAGAGGCCTGCGTATCGCAAAAAAAAAAAAAAAGAGGCTCTGGAAGGTTAAGTCTCCTAGCTTTTAAGTAGAGAGCTGTGACTCCTACCCATCTTCGTCTCCTCCAGCGCCTGGCTGTAACCACTGCAGTGGACAGCCTTCTCTGAATTTGTCCTTAGGACCTGGGCAGAGCTTGTCTTGGGACCATGTCATCTCCCTTTCCCCTTCTCTCCCCCTGCTCTTCCCAGCTCCCTTGTTCCTCTTCCTCACTTCAAAACTTATTTATCCCGGGTCAGGGCTGGGAAGCAATCCGATAAACCGTCATTATTGGTTGGGATTCCTAGCATTAGCCCGTTAACAAGGACACCTGGAGACATAAAGCCTTAACTCACAAGACTGAATGGTGGATTCTGCGGGTGGAAAAATTTCAGTGGGTGGAGAAGGTGATGGAGGCTGAATTAGTCAGGGTACCAACAGGAAGTGGATGGCACCCTCAGGTGGGGAATGGAGGAGAACTGAAGAAAAGGACAGTTTACAGATGTGTGAGGAGGGTTAAGAGAAGCCAGTATGGGATGGTGCAGCACCGCAGGGCTGGCATAAGCAGGGAGCCATTGCCACCCTGGCCTGAAGGGGCACAGAGAGGAATGGTCCTGGGAACCAAAGAGATTTGCTGCAGCTTTGGAGAGGGCCTCCTGGCAGAGACCCAAAGCCAGCACCTCCACCCAACAGGGTGCAAACCAAGGGAAGAAATACTCCTCGCCCTTCTGCTCTCCCAGGTTGTGTGAGTGCTTCCCATTGACCACACCCAAACTGGAGGCAGATGGTAGAAGAGGCACGTTCTACTGAGGAGGCCAGCAGGAGACAATCAAACTACATACATGAGATAATTTCAGGAAGTCATGTTAAGAAGAAAACGAAAGGAGGTAAGAATCTAGAAAATGGAGCAGTGATATTTTGCACAAGGTGTTTGGGGAAAGCTACTCTGGGGCAATGTCATCTCTGAAGAGATGTAGAGGAAAGTCCATAGAGGCCAGAATCCCAGGCACAGAGTGGAGTGAGGAAGAGAAGACGGGGGCCTGGAGGGCAGTGCTAACCCCAGCACAGGTCAACACAGGGCCAGTTTCACAAATGAAGCAGACAAGACACCTCAGTGTCCATGGAGTGGCTGATAGAATAGCAAAGACGGGCACAGGCCATGGAGCTGATTGCCTGCCACTTCTTCCCTTGGTGGCCTTGGACAAGTTACTTAACCTTTCCGCGCCTTAGTTTCCTCGTCTATGAAATAGAGATAATAGTATCTACTCCCAGGGTTGTCGTGAGGATTACATGAGCATATCACTGAACAAACTCTGCTTCAATAAGCACTATGCTTATCGCACTCCAGGTGGGAAGAAACAGTGTGCCCCAGGGACCACACGCTAGGGGGAGACAGACACACCTGCCCTTACAACACAAGGTGAAGTGAGCTGTCTTGCTGGCAAGGACTCAGCAGGACGGGTTGCACCTGCGATGCTTCCCATACAGCTTTGCAGAGCAGGAGCCTTGAGCAAGTTCTTTCAGAAGAGTCCATTTTCAGAAGGTCCTTTTCACTAATAGAGCCAGAACTCATATCCAGTGAACATCAGTTGACGGTCTCAGGCCTTTAAAGAAGTAAGGAAGTCTAACTGGGGATTTAAAAGATTAGAGAATTCATAGATGGTCGGAGGACAAGACTCAACGGGCCTTGAAATCAGGACATGACTAAGCAGTGCACCAAGAATCCAGTAGGTGGCATAAACAGGCCATTCATTAGGAGGAACTTCCATTCGTCATTGTTTTTGAGATCTGAGGATTCCTTTCTTTCCTTAAACCCTCCCCCTATTATTTAACTACAGAACCAGGAAAATCCTTAATAGAAGACCTACTGAACAATTCAAATACGTTATTTTTTTCTCCCTCAAAAATTTCTGGTCAAAATTCATGGTTTCCAGACATTTCTATGTGCACCTACCATCCATTTTACCAAATATATGCTGGCCATTTCACCAGTATAGTGATTGGAAGTTTTATATGATCTTTATTTAATGAGGTTAGATTTTTTTTTTAAATTAAGACAAGCTACGTATGACTGATGTAATAACTAAGCACTTTCCAGAAAGCTGAATGCAAGTATGAGCCTACAGCATATACAGAAAGGTTGATTTATGTTGAGGCAAACTTTCGAAACACAATTTTCATTATACAGTTTTCCAGAAGAAAGATAAAAAATAGAATGCTCTTGAATGATTTCATGTGATCAGTTTCTCTGTGAGTTAGATCTAAATTTTCCAAAAGCAGATGCAAGTGTTCTTACTTTCTTTGGGATCTATGGAGTTGGTTTACTAAGGGAACAAATTATGAATTTATCATAGTTTGGAGTATACAATGGACGGTCCTTTTTACATTCATGTGGGCATTTTGGAAGGCAAATATTTTTTTTCTTTTTTTCATTATAAAATAGAATAACATTAGAGAAAACATTAAAAATGTAGAAAAGTAGGGGAAAAAATCACCCTTAACCCCAGTACTTTTTTTGAAAGTGCTGGCAATCTGATGTATTGCCTTCCTTTTTCTTATGCATATTTTTATTCATTCATAGAATAGACATTACCTGACCAACTTCTATACTGGGATCTGGGGAACTAATTGTAAACAGTAAGCAAAACTCCTGGTATCATAGAGTAAAAAGAAAAATAATTAATGAATAACTAAGGATAACTTCAGTCCATCACCTGCACTATGGAGAAAATGGAACAAGATGATAAGGAGACATGAGGTCTCTTCATTAGATTAAGTGTTCAGGAAAAGCCTCACAAGAAGGTGATGTTGAGCCATGACTTGAATTGCCAGGAAGGAGCTAGCATGTGAAGAGACAGAAAGGAGCATTCCAGGAAAAGAGCATGTGCAAAGGCCCTGTGGTGCAAACAAACTGAGGTATGAGGAACCAAAAGAGGTGCTGGGTGGCTGTAGCACACAGCACAGGACCAGGGCAGAAAGAGGAGATGTGGTCAGAGAGCCAGGCTGGGGGCCAGATCATGCAGGCCTGGGCAAGCACATGGGACTTTATTCTCTTAATCATTGTATATACATTTGTAAGAACACATTTATCATCCTGATTTTTCCCTGTGACGTTATTAATATACTTTTCCTCGTGTCATTACATAGACTTCAAAACCATAATTTAAAATCAATACTAAAATTCCATCAAGTTGATCTTTAATAATTTACTTAACTCTTTTCCCTATGAAAGGCATCCTCTTAATAAATATCCCCAGGTGGCAATACGTACTTAAGGCAAAAGTATCTTCTTTTAAACAAGTTGCTTGATTGTTATTGGTTCCAGTTCTTATTGATTTGAATTAGTTAAGATAGACTTTCTCGCTTCTCTTAAGGAAGTTCATTTGCAGACAGTATGTTTACATTTTAATGAGGTAAAAGAGAAGCAAGCTTAGACAATTCTGTCATTTTAAGACCAAGATTAGTGATGAGGGAGCTAAGCAAGACATTCATAGTAATCTAGTCTCTCAACTTCTCCCCATCTGGGATTATATTTATTCAAAAAAGGCTAAAATCAGGAACACTATTATCACAGAATCAGGAATAACATTTTGAAGCTAGTGAGCTTTGATCTGTACTCAGCATTGGAAACCAAGGAAATCTAGCAGTGCTTTGCTTAAAAATAGAAGAAAAGAGTAAAGAGCTCTTTTTCTTGTCTGCCCATGTTTTGTTATATGATTTAAAATAATGCTGCTACAGATGCCGCTATTTTTATGGTCCTGTGGACATGATTGTTTTAGAGAACCATTTTATTAGAGAGCTTACTATGTGACCTGTAAGAAAGAACCTGATTTTTAGCAATCATCTAAGTATTTGCACCCTGTGAGAGAGCTGACCCCCATCTCCAGAGGTGACCTGCACATTTATTATTAGCTTTGATAGATTTGTTATTCCTGACCATGGTCACCATGGGGCTGCTTGGTTGACACGGTAGCTATGCCTAAGGGCCCAGGGGAACAAGTGTGTCCATCATGGGAGCCAGAATTTTTTGCATACTTAGGATCACTCACTGAATAATTGTGTGCACACAACACTTGCAGAAGCAGGTCTGCTTGTATTAGCAGCTGCATAGCACCTATTTTAAATTTTTTGGACATACCTTTATTATCTGACCATAAGCCCATTGTAAAACTATATTTTGCATTTTACTGTTAATACAAATTATAAATTCTCCTCTGTGCTGTTTGGGCTTGGATTTCTAATACTGGATTTCTAATACTTTAAAGCTTATCCCAAACTCCTCATTTTTAAAGATAAGGAAGCAGAATCCAAAGAGATTAAAGGATTCACCCAAGGTCACTCAGCTAGTTAGTATTTAGAGTTTTTTTAAAAAAACAAATCCAACATTATTTTTCTTTATTTATAAGTCAGCTTTGTGTTGAACAAAGACCGGGTTCATAATGACAGATTTCAATGAGCTATCCAGCCACATGTCCTCAAAATAGAGCAAAGATATCTACTATAAGTTGAATTGTATCCCTCAATAATTCATGTGTTGAATTCCTAATCCTCACTGCCTCTAAATGTGGCCTTCTGTGGAAGTGGGGTCATTGCAGGTGTAATTGGTTAAGATGAGATCACACTGGAGTAGGGTGGGCCCCTAGTCCAATATGACTGGTGTCTTTATCAAAAAGGGAAATTAGGATACAGATGCACACAAGGAGAATGCTGTATGAAGATGAAAGCAGAGATCAGGTGATACCTCTATAAACCAAAGAACAGCAAGGATCTCCAGAAAACCACCAGAAGGTAAGTAAATGGGACAGACCCTTCCCTCACAGCCCTCAGAAGAAACCAAGCCTGCCTCTGCGTGTCCTCTCTTGATCTTGGACTTCCAGCCTCCAGAACTATAAGACGATACAGTTCTGCTGTTTAAGCCACCCACTTTGTTGTACTTCATATGCAGCCCAGCAAAGTAATACAAATACCCATGACTGCTGATTAACTAATGAGTTTAGGAGCCCAAAAATAATGTAATTGTGCCTTTCGAAAATGTATAAGAACCCTTACTAAGCCCACAAATACATAATATTAATATGAAACCAATTTGTGGCTGTGGACCTGAGTGTTACAAATTGCCAAACAAAAAAATTACAGATTTCCTAAAATCCAACTATTAAAGCCGGGGGGGTTTCTGAGACCTCAAATGGTCTGACCTGATCCAACCATGGTGTATTATAGACAAGTCACGCCACCCCATCTAATGCTGTTGGATGAAGCCAGAGGCTGAATTTAAGCTCCTGGTTAATTCTTTGTATTTTGATAGGTTTTTCATGTTCTCACTTGACTTCTGTGTGGTACAGTGCATGATAATGATTTTGAATTTTTGTTCCTTTTCTTTCTTGAGTTATTCCTTTCTTTAATGGGAAAAGTCATATTCCTGTTCTATTTTATTTATTTATTCATTCATTCATTCATTTATCTGGCCGCACTGTGTGGCATGTGGGATCTTAGTCCCCTGACCAGGGATCGAACCCGGGGCCCCTGCAGTGTAAGTGTGGAGTCCTCACGACTGGACTGCCAGGGAAGTCCCCCTGTTCAATTTTAAATCCTTCTCTCCTAAGTTGTCTTTTCCTTTGGTTGTCCCCAGCCTGTCACTGCATCACCCGGTACAGTGACATTACAGAGGGAGACGAGAGGTGGACAGCAAGGAGGACATTCATCTCCCTGTGGTCCACTCACATCTGGATGAAGGCATGGTTTAAAGGAGCCGACCTAACCACTCTTCCCTTCCCAACCACTACAAGGAGGTGACCCACAGGGGAGACTGCTGCTTGGCTTACATGACAAAATCTCTCCTGAGGACTCAACATGAAAGTATAAAGTCTCAGCACAAAATCAAGTACAGTATAACCTTTCAAAGCCTTTGTCCTATTAAAGTCTATTTACTTGAGCTGGCAGGTATATAAAATTATGGCCTGGAGATGAAAACACGGAGGGCAGCAAATGAAAGAATTAGAGCACTGTTAAAATTAGATTTGTCATCCAAGCAGGGAAGCCATTGCCTGTTTGGGCTGTTGAGGGCACCTTCAGAGGTCTCCGGCCAAGGACGCCAACCTGGCTGGAAAAGAGGGAATGTTTCCTGCATTTCAGCAAGGACCCTTCCTGCACTCACTGACACCTCCTGCTCTGGCAATAGTTCAGGAAGGGGTGGGATTCACTGTGAGCACTGCATCTGAAGTCCCCATGCCCATTTCCTCGCCTTGGGCTTTATTTTTTTTTCTTCTTGGGCTCCAAAAATGATTCTGGTTATCAGAATTTGGTCTCAGGTTTTGGCTCTTAGAATGTCTTTGCTTTTCAATAAGCAAGGAAATTACCAAGAATTACAAAAAGGCAAGTCAGAACCATGGCATTTAGAAAACAACCATATTACTCTGCCTCGAATGGCCTTTGCAGGGGGAAAAATAATTGAATCAGGACTTTGAATACCGAGCCACTCTGCATGACTCATTAAACTGCCATTTTCAACACTTTTCCCTCATGCTGGAAGAATGATAGAATCCTATAACAATCTATACATTTAAGTTCTTTTATATGTGAAAAGCCTCACGGTACAAGTGCCTTCAGACGTGAGCACAAACGTCAATTGAAATACAAGACAGTCATAATAGAGCTAAATTTGATAAGCCACTCAAGCATGACTCAGGCAGCCCAGCCTCTTAAATGAGGATGCACAATTAATTGCTACTCTTTTATTTATTATCTTTAATCCCTCATTGGATACAGCTGACTTGCTACTTCCTGGGATGAGGCCACAGCATAGGCAGGAATGAATAATTTTTAAATTATGAAGCAATTTCTTTGTTACAAACCTGGGCTCAGACAATGTAAATTCTAATCATTTCTTTTTCCCAGTACAGTGCCCTCTGAACTTGGGAAGGGCATCCATTTTTCCTTCCTTCTACCTGTGGTGGGCAGAAAGTCAGACATGTCTAGTTCTTGGAGGTCACTGGTATTTTTCTTGCTATTACTAAGGAGTTGGCATAATACCCTGGGACTCCTTCCTGACACCATAAAGGCTCATTAAAGACCTGTATTGTATTTAAAATAGTAAAAGTCTCCCCAGGGTGAATCAGCCCTTTCTATAGCTCCATTCTATACTGCCCCCAACTTGGTTTTTCCATTTCTGCTTATTTGATCAAGGTCTCAGAGATAAAGATTTTTCACTTTGAACTGTCTGTGGTTTTGAGTTGAGCCAGCCTCGTGAATCAACAGGATTTGATTTCAGGGGCATCAGGAAACTATTTCCTTTCTGCTTATACAATAGCTTCCTCCATTGTCTTTTTATTTATTTATTTATTTGTTTATTTATTTATTTATTTTTGGCTGCGTTGGGTCTTCATTGCTGCATGCAGGCTTTCTCTAGTTGCGGCGAGCGGGGGCTACTCTTCATTGCAGTGCGTGGGCTTCTCATTGCGGTGGCTTCTCTCGTTGCAGAGCACGGGCTCTAGGCGCACTGGCTTCAGTAGTTGTGATGTGCAGGCTCAGTAGTTGTGGCACGTGGGCTCTAGAGCACAGGCTCAGTATTTGTGGCACACGGGCTTAGTTGCTCCGCGGCATGTGCGATCTTCCCAGACGAGGGCTCGAACCCGTGTCCCCTGCATGGCAGGTGGATTCCTAACCACTGCGCCACCAGGGAAGTCCCTCCTCCATTGTGTTGATGTGGCCTAAAATCCCACTATTAGGGATTTCATTCCTTTTCTTTGTTCCCTGGTAAAACATATTTTCGTGGGAAGCATAACACTTTAAGCATTAACGGTCTTTTAGAGTTAAGTTGTGCCTGAATAAGTTCATAGAATCCTATTTTGAAAGGAAGCCATGTAAGGGAGAGAAGAGTGAAGTGAGAAGACTGCGGGGAGCAGTGGTGGAGGAGGGCCACACACACTGGACAGACCCAGAGAGCAGACAACCCTCAGCCCTCTAACTGGATTAGTATACTAATATAATAATATATATATATATATATATTTCAAACCATACTAATATACTATATATATCCCCAAGATGCTTTTTATTTTAAAAAAACCTATTCCTGATCATAAATCATTAATATGAAAACATAAAAATACACATAATCTTACAGTCCTGACATATCTAATCTTTTGCTGCACTTTTATGCAATTGATATCATACTTTATATACAGTTGTTCTTTATTCTGTCTTTCTCAATTAACATTATGTTATGTGAATTTGCTCATGGTGATTTTTCATGGCTACATAGTATTCCCTTATTTATTTAACCAGTTCCCCATCGATCTTTGCTGCTACAAATGATAATAACCAGCATTTACAAAACTTTCTAGGTCCTTTTCTAAATGGCTTATGTTGGTTAATTCACTTCCTCTTCACAAGAGCCCACTGAGGTGGTACAGGTATTACTTGTACGTAAAAGGTGACAGAACAGGCACTGAGAGGTAGTAAGAGTAAATTCAGGATTCCAAGCCCAGTGTTTTGCCTCCAGGGTCTGAGCTCTTAGTATTTCTGTACGAATCCGATCATTTTATTAGGCTAGGTTGCCTAGGAGTAGCAGCTCTGGGTCAAAGGTTCAAGAGCCTTAAAAAGGCTAGGTTGCTGAATTGCTTTCTGTAAAAATTACACTTTTGGGCAATGAATTTCTGTTTCCTTTCCTTCCTGGACGTTTAAAAACAAAACCCGAGACACCTGTGTTGCTGTAGCTGAATGGCTCTATTTTCACTTTGCCTCCCATCCCTGAGCTGCCAGCAGGAGGAGGGACCTGAGAAAGAAAGGTTAGTCTGCATGGGAGCCCTGAAGTCCTTGAATTATGGCGGCTCTGGGGATTTCTGAAAGCACATTTAGATCAGGTGCATCCTGGGCCTGGCCTCCCTGTTCCCTGAGTTGCCTTGGATATGAGGCGAATTATCAGTGTCACTCCTTGTGGGCTGCATTTTTTACCACGGGTCGGGGAGTCAATGACAGGATTCCTCCCCAGCCCTCTATCTTCAGAGAACAGTGTGTGCACTGGGATGCTGGCATCGGGGAGGTGCCCCTGGAGGGGCAGCCTGGACTAGGAAGCCCAGAGATTCATTCGGTTAGTTGTTTGTGTGTTTGTTTTTGATAGAAAAGGCTTTTAAATATTTTGTATGACATTGGTTAACTGAATTGTGGACTATACATTCAGTGGAGTAGTATGAATGAGGTAGATCAGTATTTACTGATGTGGAAAGATGCCCAAAGCATTCTGCTAAGTAGAAAAAGGAAAAAAAAAAAAAAAAAAAGAACATATTACAGAACTGTACCCATCATACAATCCCATTTCAGAATATGTATAGAAAGAAAAAGAGATTTCCTCTAGAAACTGGAATGGGATGGGAAGGTTTTAGGGCCTTCTATTTTCCATCATTTGCATGTTTACATTTAGTGAACATCTATTACTTTTAAAATTAACATAAAGCCAACAGAGATTTTATAGTAAAATAGACTGCTTAGAGTATAAAATTTAAGAATATACAAAAACATAAACTTGTTTTTACAAATAGGAAAAATATATAGAGAAAAAGTAGGATCTAAGGGAATCAAGTACAATTAGTACAAAAGTACTAATTGAACTGGTATTCGGGGAATGGAAATATATTTTTCCCCTTGTGTTTTCTAAATGTTTGCTAACGTAATTGTATAACTACTGCATACAATTTACATACTTTAAAAGTAGATGTAGTGAAAGAAAGCATGATATCATATTAAAAGTAAACCAAAAAGACAAGGAAAGGAGAAAATATGAGGAATAAGAGTGAAACCTAGGATCCAGGTACCTGGGTACTACCCTAGGCTTACAGTGTGATCTTGGGCAAGTCGCTTGGCCTCTCTGGGCTTCAGATTCTTTATCCAGCCTGGAGGCTCTCAATCCTGACTACATCAGAATCGCCTGGGGAGCATTTAGAACACTGTGTGTCCAGGCCTCTCTAGGATGGGTGATTCTGGTGAGCAGACAAGGTGAGAAAACTGAGAAAGCCTAAAGCTCAGGGAGGGTCCGTTCACTCTTACTGGGAAGTCTCTCCATCCAGGCCCAGAAGTGACTAGTGGTCATTTAAGTAAGTAAATAAGTAGATGTTTATGTAGCTCTTAGAGAAGAAAAGTTTAAATACACCATTTGGCTGGATCACCTCTTGGTTTTGAAAAGTGGTTGCTCTTTGCTCGTAATAACCACTTCCCTTTGTGATATTTGCTCGGCATTTGGGTGTAAAGAGTATGCATTTTTAAAGCTGTCCAAATGCCTATTTATGCAGCAGACCATAACTCCTCTCTGGATAGGCTGCTCTGCTTTATCAAATAAATGATACACATTTAAAAAACTGTCTGAAGGGGCATTTACCTGAGAGACTGTTATTGTGATTGGGTTTCTTTTTTTCCCCTGAGCCCTTATGGTTCATTGGGTAAATAATATCTTTTAACCAATTTTTAAATAGACGTGTCTAGCAAGATGCCATTTTATCAATCTTATCCACTCTTATACTCTTCAAAGAGGGCTCTTTTAGGTTGTTCTTATTTTAAATTTCACATTAAGATACTTTACCAAAAAAGATCAAATATTAAAAAACTGAGTGTGGGACTTCCCTGGTGGCGTAGTGGTTAAAAATCCACCTGCCAATGCAGGGGACACGGGTTCGAGCCCTGGTTGGGGAAGATCCCACATGCCACGGAGCAACTAAGCCCGTGTGCCACAACTACTGAACCTGTGCTCTACAGCCCACGAGCCACAACTACTGAGCCTGCATTCCACAACTACTGAAGCCAGTGCACCTAGAGCCCGTGCTCTGCAACAAGAGAAGCCACTACAATGAGAAGCCCGTGTACTGCAAAGAAGAGTAGCCTCCGCTTGCCGCAACTAGAGAAAGCCTGAAGCAACAGAGAAGCAACGGAGACCCAATGCAGCCCAAAATTAATTCATTAATTAATTTAAAAAAAAACTGAGTATGAAGCAGACATATGGCATCTGGCTTTTTTTTCCTGTGGCAGATAAAAAGACTTTCTTATATACTTTTTCTTCTCTGGGACTACTTCAGTGCTAATTTCAAGATATTTTTGCCTTTGAGGCAATAGACCCTAACATCGTTCTTCAGTGAACATTCCTGGTTTGATTATTTTTGGAGAAGATGGGAGATGCAGAACATTGTAGAACAAGGAGGAGTTATTTAGATATGGTCGCGAAACAGAAGAACATCTGGTAGGACAGGGTTTGTGTCAGCATGAGTCATGTGACTTCTATAAGAAATAGAGCCAAGGATAGAGAATTGACATGGAGATCCCAACTGAGGAGAGAGGAGGATTTGCAGAAAATGACAAGAATGTTTAGAGCATTGGTAGGTAAGACCAAGGACCTTATATGGATTGGGGTTCTTAGTTGCAGACAACAGAGTCCACTTAAGCTAGATTATGCAGAAAGGAGTTTACCAAAGGGTGTTAATTGATTCACAGAATCTCCTGGAACGCCACACAGGCTTGGAAGTTATACTTAGGACCAATACAGCCAGGAGAAATGAGGAATCAGCTCTTAAAAGAGTGCTTCTCAAAGTGTGTTCCCAGACCAGTAGCATCGGCATCACCTGGGCATTTGGTAGAAATGCAAATTCTCAGACCTCTTCCCAGACCCACTGAAGAAACTCTGGGAATGAGGCCCAGCAATCCGTGTTTTAACCAGTTTTCCAGGTGATTCTGATGTACAGTGAAGTTTGAAAACCACTGACTAACTATGTTTCGAACAGAAGTACCATGGCTGCTGCTTCCCATTCTTTGGCACTTGTGAAATTGGGAACTGGATGCCTGAAACTGCTGCAGCAGCCCCAGAAGAACCAGATGCATCTGCTAGTGTGTTTACCAGAAGAACTCATTCCCTTGCACATGGCTGCTGCCTCACATTGCTCACTGCCAACTCAGGAACTCCTGTAAGAGATCCTCTAGGTAGAACCACATTACATTCTAGCACCCTAGCTGCAAAGGACACCAAGAAATGTAATTTAGCTTTCCAGACTATCTATAGCACGGGAGTAAGCTAGAGGTGACCGGAATGGATGCTGGGAGAGCCAACCTTTGTATCTGCCATCAACTTGATGTCCCTTTATGGATACCCTAAGACTCTACACATTAGCCAGCCTTTTACAGCAGAGGGGGTAGAAAACGAGAACTGTTGAGGCTGATCACCCAGTCCTACAGTAACACAGGATAGACAACACCCCACTGGAACCCCAGTTCTGGGAACTCCACCCCAGCCATTGCCTGGAATCCAGACTTTTCCCGGGTTCAGGGAGCCTTAACTCGGGGACAGTCTGGGCTCACTGTAACTGTTACAGAAGAATGACAGAAGTGGCCTTTGGTTTAAAGAGAATATTTTCCTTCCTAGCTCCCATTATTTAATTGTAATTTGAAATAGAAGTTGTTCCTAAAGGAAACCACTCCACTCCCTTGATGGAGTACTTTGCCTCCCAATGCTAAATAGTTAACAAAATGAGATCCAACTATTTGCACACATTTGTTTACAATCAAAGAAAGATCTTTGTAAATAAATTGTTATATTGAATTTACACTTGTCCTATTAAATGACACTGCTACAACAGCACTGATTGAAAGGCATATCAGGGCACTGAATACCGACAGCAGAAGTTCGCTTTCTTGGCGGGATCTGCCAGACCCCAGGGTCTAGGTTGGCTGGGAGGATGGATGAACCAGTTTCCTGTTTCTTCAGCCTGCCTCAACCTGAAAAAGACTTATCTTCTCGTGATTCCACTCTCAGTTCAAACACCATCTCCTTAAAGAGGCTCTCCTTGAGTGCCCCAAACTCATGAAGCCCACCTAGAAGCCACTGCCCATCACATCACCCTGCCTTACTATCTTCTCAGTACTTCTCACTCTCTGAAGTGAGCTCATCAATTTGTTTAATGCCTGTCTCCCCGCCGGAATGAGGAGAGTGACTTGTGCATCTTGTCACCATGACATCTACATGCCTTCCCTACCTAGTGTCTAGTAGGCCCTCAATAAATATTGTGGAACGAATGACTAAGTAGTTTGGGTGGCCCCAGGGCCGCAGTGCCGAGGACACTAGGGTGTGGTGGGAAGCTATGGCTTACCTGGCAGTGAGAGGTGATGTTGGTAAATGTGGGTCCTCTACAGTGTCTGGTTGTTTAGCCTCTCCAGAGATAGCCCGAGCAAACGCACCAGGCACAGCTGGGAGGGAGGCAACCCATGGAAGATTCATTTCAGATGTTCAGTTAGAGAGGATGTCATTTGGGCCAACAGCATTGTTGCTTCCTCTAGGTTGCTCCTGAACGTGGAGACTGGCTGCTCTCACAGTCAAGGAGAAGGTCCATCTACTGCCTTCTTGACATGGTGTCCAACTCAGAGCCCTAAGGTATCTAACTCTGGGACTTGGTTTAAATTAGCTGTGTGTGGCCAATTTAAAGAGATTTGACTGTCTTTCTTTCATAAGTAGCTTTTGTTTTCTCATTGCTAGATGGTTGGTTGAATTATCTTGGTTAATTCACTTTTCAAATATTTTTATTATTTAAAAAAATACAGACTTTGATATAGTATTTCTCCCTGCATCACAGTTTTACGTTTCCAAGAACCACAAAAAGCAAAATAAACAGACAAAAGCAAACACTGTCCAGACGTAAAGGCTCTGATACATCTGTTCTACCGCCGAGAGCAGCAGAGTGTCCTGGTTAAAGATACAGGGGCAGAGGTGGTCTGGTGCATCTGTGGGGTTCTGCCTGCAGTTCACTTACCCTCTCAGCTCCTTTAGTGTCCTTGTCTGTCAAATGAAGATGGTGGGAGTGTGGCCTCTTGGGATTTTTGCAGCAATGTAAGGAGCATGTAAAAGTATTTAAGGCCTGGCCCAGAGTAAGTGCTCAACTATTACTGCTACCTAGTCACAGACCAGAAGCTAAGGTAAAGGTATGCTTGACAGAGGGGACTCACTAGCCACACTGGAACATGCCCCCAACTCCCAGACAGAAAGACTTCCATTCCTGTGTTTTGTCACTGTCCTGGGTTGACTAATAGCTCCCCCCCCACAAATATACGTTCGCCCAAAACCTCGGAATGTGACCTTATTTGGAAAGAGGGTCTTTGTGGGTGTAATTAATTAAGTGAGGTCATATTGGGTTAGGGAGAGCCCTAATTCAATGACTGGTGTCCCTTTAAGAAGAGGGAAATGTGGACACCAACACACAGAGAGAATACCTTGTGATGACACAGATGCAGAGGGGAGATGAACATGTGAAGACAGAGGCAAAGATTGGAGTGACATGTCTACAGGCCAAGGAAATCCAGGGATTGCTGGCAACCACCAGAAGCCAGAAGAGATGGGAAAGGATCCTCCCCTAGAGCCTTCAGAGAGAGCATGGCCTCACCAACACCTTGATTTTGGACTTGCAGCCTCCAGAAGAGTGAGAGAATAAATTTCTTTTGTTTTAAGGCATCCAGCTAGTGGTCACTTGTTAAGGCAGCCCTAGCAAACTAATAAAGGCACTTTGCAGAGGCCACACCGTATTGGGTGGGCCTTATTCCCTGCCTTCAGGGAAATTCTCCTGCTTCCTTGGAATTTTAACATAAGTGAGATTAGGAGAACAAGACTTTAGAGTTTTGAAAAATTGTCTGTAGCTGATGCCTTATCAGGTTACTAGGCATGAGAGAAGATTAAGGACAATATAAAATGCATTGGGGGACCTCCCTGGTGGCGCAGTGGTTAAGAATCCACCTGCCAATGCAGGGGACATGGGTTCGATCCCTGGTCCAGGAAGATCCCACATGCCGCGGAGCAACTAAGCCCGTGTGCCACAACTACTAAGCCTGCGCTCTAGAGCCCGCGAGCCACAACTACTGCAGCCCGTGTGCCTAGAGCCTGTGCTCTGCAACAGAGAGAAGCCACCGCAGTGAGAAGCCCGCGTACCGCAGTGAAGAGTGGCCCCCGCCCTACACAGCTAGAGAAAGCCCACGCACAGCAACGAAGACCCAATGCAGCCAATAAATCAATTAATTAATTAATTAATTTTAAAAAAAAAAGAAAAAAGAAAATGCATTGGGACTTCCCCTGGCGGTCCAGTGGTTAAGACTCTGCACTTCCACTTCTGGGGGTGCCGGTTTGATCCCTGGTTGGGGAACTAAGATCCCACATGCCACGTGGCCAAGATAAATAAATAAATTTAATTTAATTTAAAAAGAAATAAAAAAGAAAATGCGTCAATCACTCTTGGACTCAGAAATCTCTTGCCCGAGCAGCTGCTTTTCCCGTGACTCACAGGCGTCAGCGTAGCTCTGTGCCGTGAGGCTCCTCCACTGCGCAAAGTGCCCATCAACAGAAAGCCCACGAAAAGCCAGCACCCCGCAGTGTGGAGCCGAGGGGACCGGCCACATCTGTCGTCCCATGTTAGGCCCTGTGCCCTGGCCTGTAGGGCATATGCATGGGCCACAGAGCCAGCGCCCCTACCATGGCAGCCTTGCTGGTCACCACCATCTCGAGGTGTCTGCGCATTCATTTATTTGCTGTCACACAGCTAATAAGTACTGCTCCGTGGTGGCATCACATTTGGAATAAGATCAGCTTCTGAAAGTACGCTTGAGAGGCAGGTGTTGCGGGGATAGAGAGATTCAGAGATGAGAAGGAGACAGACTCGACAAGAGTGTGACTGGAGAAACTCAAAGATGAAAAGCCAAGCACTTCCTGTTTTTCGAGACTCACGTCAGGCTTACCCTCTGAGCTGATACATTTTACTGGAAAGGAAGAAGTGCACCTATCCAGAAGGCCAGCTGCCTCGTTCTGGGCTCTGCTAAGGTCTCTGGCTCTTGGATTACAAAGACCTTTTCTCTTTGAATTCCATGGCCCCTTGAAAACCAGGGCACCTGCCCAAAGGAAGAAGCAGGGTGGCCTTGAAGAGAGTGTTATTGCCTTTCTGGGTCAAGGTGCTGGCCTGACAGATTCCTTTGGGATCCTTGGTGACTGTGGAGCTGTCACCACCGTCTTAAGTTATCATAATTCCCTCTTCCTCCCTCCTTCCCCACCCGACTAAAATGGCTTCAAAATGATTTCCTATAAAATCCTATAAAATGTTTTTGTCACAGTTTGGATCGACATAATCTATTAAATCTGAGTGCTGGCCAATGGATTTTTCTAATGGAACCTTTGGTCTAGGAAAGGCTGTCAGGTCTGGGATTCCTTGCTAGATTGGAGTTAGCGAGTTAGTGGCACCAGACGTGTGTTATGGAAAACGTAAAGTCTTAGCCTTAATGTCATGCCCAAGAACGCACTTAGCTGTTGCTGTAATTGCTCTATAATCTGCATGCTAGTTGCTGGAGAGTCAGTGATGGGCTGGAGTCACCAATACTGAGGAGACAAATGAACCAAAACATCTCAGGCCACCAGCCTTCAGTCTGCCACCAACCATGGAGGCCACAGTGGCTCTCTTCCTGTTTGGTGCCAACTCTGGCCCCCGTTCTTTTAATATCCTCTCCTGTCTGCTCCACGCCTTTATTACACCAATAATCTCTTTCTGTTTACCTCTTCTTTTTTAAAATTTTATTTTATTTTATTTTTTTACTGTTTACCTCTTCTTTTTTGAGCATTCAATCAAAAACTATATTTTTAGTTTCTAAAATGCTGATCCAGGAGTTCCTTGGTGTCCAGTGGTTAGGATTCAGCACTTTCACTGCCGTGGGCCTGCATTCAATCCCTGGTCAGGGATCTAACATCCCACAGCCACGCAGCGTGGCCAAAATAAAATAAAAATAAAAAATAAGATGCTGATCCACAGACCACTTTCTTGGTACACATGTGTGCCAATGAAAACAAAAGGCAAAGAACTGAATTAGTCTCTCTCAGTCTCTTCCAACTACAGCGTGGGCAGGAAGTGCCACCTTACTGTGTACCCAGAGTAGGAGAGAATGAGATACTTGGTGAACATCACTAAAGACTGCAACAGTCTACCCGTCTGGTAACCCTGCATTCAGTTCACCCTCCTCCTGTACATAAAACATACTCATCCCTCTCTCAAGTCCCCTTAGAGTCCTGAAGTCCCATCCATTTTCAGTATCAAGCTCAAAGTTCAGGATCTCATGAGAGTTTCTACTTTAATGAATGAGGTGCAGTCTCATCAATCTGGAGTATGACTCCTCTTGATCTGGAAACCAGTGAACTAGAAAATGAGCTATTCGTGTCTCTTCCCTCTCCCCCAATATGCAATGGCTAAACACTCCCGCTGGGAAAGAGAGAAATAGGAGATACACAGCAGTGACGGGTCCACAGTAGTTCTGAAACACACCAAAGGTGGGAAGACTCTCTGAGAGGCCTCCACTTCTCCACTCCCGCAGGGAGGGTATGTTTCTTGAATCGGCCCTGATTCAGCTCCCCGGAGGTATTTAGTTTCCTTGTCTGTGTTTTCTATGGCCATTGGCTCTACTTTGCTTTTTCATCACTTTCCTTAGTATTATCTGAATAGGATAATTTAGAATTAAGTAAATGTAGGATTTACTTAGTAAATCTAGGATTTACTTAGTAAATGACCTCCTCGGGGATGAACAGCTTTCTCGGCCTGCTTGTTGCCCAAAGGTGGCTGAGGAAAACAAAGATCATTTAAAATCTCAAGAAGTCACAGGCCTTTTTAGGCCAGGCTAGTGGTTCTTCTAAAACCATGGTCAACTTTTTATCTATTTGAGTCTACTCAGCTACTCGTGCCAGGAGCCATGGCCATGTTTTTTTTCTAGACATACTTCTTTTTTTTTTGCGGTACGCGGTCCTCTCACCGTTGTGGCCTCTCCCGTTGCGGAGCACAGGCTCTGGACGCGCAGGCTCAGCGGCCATGGCTCACGGGCCCAGCCGCTCCGCGGCATGTGGGATCTTCCCGGACTGGGGCACGATCCCGTGTCCCCTGCATCGGCAGGCGGACTCTCAACCACTGCGCCACCAGGGAAGCCCTAGACATACTTCTTGATTTTCATTTGTTCTTAGGTTTCTTGCCCCCATGTCTCTGACCTCATGTATCTGTGGGCACCTTGAGTTTATTAGGTTTGGGTGAGAAGACTCACCCTTAGTCTCTTTCCTTAGCCATGGAAACCAGCAGTGTTCCAGAAAGTAGTTCCTCCATTATCTGGGTCCAGAGGGAGGACAGTATTAACATGGAGTAGAGCCCTTAGCTAACCCTCAATGAAAATGTAGTGGAGTGAGAAATAAATTTTTGTGGTTTAAGTCACTTAATTTTTTTTTTTTTTTTTTTTTGCGGTACGCGGGCCTCTCACTGTTGTGGCCTCTCCCGTTGCGGAGCACAGGCTCCGGACGCGCAGGCTCAGCAGCCATGGCTCACGGGCCCAGCCGCTCCGCGGCATGTGGGATCTTCCCGGACCGGGGGACGAACCCGTGTCCCCTGCATCGGCAGGCGGACTCTCAACCACTGCGCCACCAGGGAAGCCCAAAGTCACTTAATCATTTTAATTAAAAATTTTTCTTAATTGTGGTAAAATATATACACATAAAATTTACCATCTTAACCATTTTTAAGTGTATAGTTCAGTAGTGTTAAGTATACTCACATTTGTGCAACCAACCTCCAGAACTCTTTTCATCTTGTAAAACGGAAACTCTCTACCCATGAAACAACAATACCTCAGCCTCCCCTTCCCCCTGCCCTTGACAACCACCATTTAACTTTATGCACCTCTACATATGACTACGCTAGGTACCTCATAAAAGTAGTATCACACAAAATTGGTGTGAGTCCTCCAGGTTCATCCATGTTGTAGCACATGATAGCATTTTCTTCCTTCTTAAGGCTGAATAATATTCCACTGTATCTATATGCCACATTTTGTTTATCTGTTTATCCACTGATGGACATTTAGGTTGCTTCTTCCTTTGGCAGTTGCGAGTCATGCTGCTATGAACACGAGTATACAACTATCTCTGTGAGTATATACCCAGAAGAAGCCTCTGAAATTTTTATGTTTATTGTTTATTGGTATAGCATAACTGATTCTATCCTGACAGATACTGCTATTAACTAGCTAAGTGTGCAGGATCTGGAGAAACTCATTCTACCTTGATACCCATGGACAGTTGAAGATGGACTTTACTCGTACTGCTATTTAAAAAAAAAGATGGTGAGTTAAATATTCTTCCGGAGTCACCTGAACCAACCCTCACCTTTGGGGCACCTGACTCGGTCCCCAGGAGGAGGTTTGAAGCCCTGCAAACATGCACCCTTCCGCTAACCAGACACGCCTGTCTCAGAAAAGCTTTCTTCCTTCATCTCTAATTTATCCTTTGTGCTCTGCTTCCAGCCAAATGGTTATTGACATTTATGTTTATATCTCTAGTGCCTGACTATATCGTTGAAATGTAACTATAATTTCTGCCCTAGTATCAAGGATTTTCCTGGGCACTAGGGATGTAAATCTTCAGTGAGGGTTGTTCTAGGCCCAAGGGACATAAATATTATATAGGACGCACACCGTCTTGATATCTCCCATTTGCCCAGCCAGATCCACTCTTCACCCTCTCTACCCCGGTCTCTGCCCAGAAGGGCGATTCTGTGGACCACACCCACGGGCTCCTCGTCCTCTGGCATTGGTTCAGCCAATAGGGAGCCCTGGCAGAGACTGGAGAATGGGAGGGGAGTGAGGCAGGGGTATTGATCCGCTGCCCATGAGCGCGTCAGGCTGTCCATGTCTCTCAAATGCAAGAGGCCCTGGCACATGACTCCTCTGGCTTTACTAGCTCTGGATGCTAGAGCATCCCCTGTGGTGTCCCAATACCCAGCCTCTAACTTGGTAAATTGGCCCTTATTAACTCTTTCTGGAGTTTACCAGTTTGGGTGTGGCGTCTGTTTCCTGCTGA
Organism: Monodon monoceros; assembly: GCF_005190385.1. Taxonomy (NCBI): domain Eukaryota; kingdom Metazoa; phylum Chordata; class Mammalia; order Artiodactyla; family Monodontidae; genus Monodon; species Monodon monoceros. The sequence goes on from NW_021703782.1 coordinate 62,096,019, forward strand.
GACCCTGACTGACCTACAGCTCTGCCCAATCAGGACAGTGGAAAAGACAGACAAGAAAACAATATGTATACTATATTGTGACAAGAGCTATAACACAAGAAGCTGTGGGAGTTATCCTCGGTGGGTAAGAGAAAACTTTTAAAGAAAACTGTTTTGCAAGCACCTTCTGTATCCAGAGCAAGGTACCCAATCTAGGTATATTAGAATTCAGTTGCTGGAAGAACTCTTTCTCAGTGTCTACAATGTTCAAAGCAGTATGTAAATCTAGAACATATTCAGATTTTAAGACACTTACAATTTGATAAAGGAAAATAAAACAATAGAAATGAAAGTATTATATACGTACTACTGTTTTGCATAAAGGATGCATTCCTCGATATAGGAGTGCTGTTTTAATCAGCCTATGAGTGGTCCACACGGCCTCATCCCTAAGGAGATGCAAACGCAGCCATGCACATTGGTGGGGCTTTGTCCACAAACAACTGATAAGCTCCCAGTCATGACTGCTGTCACCTGCCACCCCTCTAGTTGCTGGTTAGTGTTTCTGGACTGCAGCGAAATTTACAGTGTTCTTAACAATGTCAAAGCCATTCCACTAATCTGTAATTGCCTGTTGATCTTTTTTCCTCTGCTCTCTCAACCGTTCCCATAGAGTTACCTAGAGTCACTGTCAAATTTGCACTTTAACATCTTCTTCTTCTGCTTCCCTCTCTGGCGGGTCCAGTGCTATACTTGCAAATAGTTTCTCAGCCATGATAGGCACAAACAAAAGTAATTGGCAGAAAGAGAGGCTTCAACAGAGTAAGTAACATATACTGCAAAGCACTTTCATCTCACTGTGCAGTGCGAGCTCTCTTGGCTGAGAGCATTTACAATATGGTTACTCCCTGGCGGAGAAGAGCCTGTATCCTGTGGAATATGGAGGAGTGTACTGGAGTGGATTGTTTTTTTATAACGATCTTAATTAAGGAAAATATTTCAGATAACATAGCCAATCAGTACAGCATTGTGGCTAATAGCAAAAAGGGGTAAGCTGTTGCAGGAATAACTCAAAGTGATTATAGACGGAAGAGAAAGTGCTCAGGGACACAGGGGTTACCTTATCACTGGGGCTCATCAATGGATGCTGATAGACTGATGAATATTTAGCTTAAGATGTGAATGGTTTGGGGGGAATAAGTAGGATTTAAACATGCACAAATGAGAGAGAATGGCCACGTGTGCAAAGGCTCCGAGGGGAAACAGGGGCAGGAGAGCAGTGAGTGAGCAGGAAAGGACAAGGCTGGAGAGGTGGGCGGGATCAGAAGACGGGCTGTCAGCCAGAGACCACCCTCAGCTCCTTGCCCTGTGGGTCTTCCCAACATGATCACTTACTTCCTCAAAGCCTACCAGGAAGTGAGTCTCTTTGCAAGACAGCCATTATAATCTTATGGAACATCATCACAGAGATGACATCCTTATCACCTTTGCCCTTGTATGGGCGGAAGCAAGTCACAGGTGCCACCCACTTGCAGGGAAAAGGACATCACAGAGGCATGAACATCAGGAAGCAGAGATGACGGGGGCAGCCACAGAGTCTGTCTGCCTCACTAACTTTCTGCTAATAATTTACAGTGCACATAGAGTTTCTGTGACAATGTACTACCTGAAAAATATTTCAAAACTTTGAAAAACAACAGAGAAAAAGATTATTTATAAAGACTAAGAGGCATTTCTCTACAAAAAGAATTTCTTAAGTTAGGCTCTGTTCTAATTGTTTCCTAAAGTTGAAATGTGTTCAATACAGCTAATAGGAAAGATAGGACCAATTTTTTTTTTTTTCAAAAAGACCCCTGAATCCTTATCTCAAATAGGTGAGGGGTCATCAAGGATTAAAGAGCGTGGAAATACATACTCATTGTCTCTGAGGGCTCTGTCTAGAAAATGATGCCTTCTGTCCAGCTCATTAGGTCCTCCTGGGGGTTGCCCTTCCCAGAAAAACCGAGTTTCCTCTGGAGCCTGTCCTCTGCCTAGGGCTATGGTGCTGTGATGGAAGAAACCTCGGCCAGAAAGTGGAGAAATTAGATTCTTAGAAAAAACTGTTTCTGTAACATCAAGCAAGGAATCTAACGTCTTTGGGTTTCGATTTTTGTATATTTGAAGTAGGAATAAAAGCGAAACTGGCATCAGGTGATTCTTTAGAAGCAGGTGGATGAGATAAATCAATCTACACCCATCTGGCTTTCTAGAAGGTCACGGTATGAAGTCTAGCCATGTGGGCTTTCTTAACTCTCACAGTGCTTCGCTTCTAAGACCTACCTCTGGGTCTCAGGAGGGTTTTCCCCACAAATGTCCTGCTGCCACTGCTACTTGGCTCAGGCTCGCCTGTGGCTTAGTAAACACACCCCAGAACGTCAACCCAGCTCACAAGGAGCCACCCCTTCTTGGTATCCCTTAACTAACATAGCAGACCCCTGGCCAACTGCCCGGACCAGGGGCAGGCCCCCAACCCAGCTAGGCCAATCAGTTTCTCGTCTTTAGGAATTTGGAAGTGGGATTCCAAGAGCAACTGTCAGAAAGACATGCTCACCCTTAGCAACTAGCATACTTATTCCTCATCTCACTGGGTTCCTCAGAAGAGGGGACTTAAGCATCAGGAAGGAAGTTGGACTGATGGCTTCAAGCTTCTTCCCAGGTCTGTCCATCACCTATTTACTCATTCTTTCATTTGTTCCAGAAGTATTCATTGGTCTATGATCTGTAGGAATTTTATAATTTTTCATTTAATCTTTACAACATTACATCCATTTGGCTTGCTAGAAGTTCAGTAGCCACAAGTCAGGAGGCAGGTGTATATTATCACCTACATTCTATAGATGTAGAAACTAAGGCTCAAAAAGGTGAACTGACTTGTCCACAGTCTCTGCTGTAAAGGGGAAAGCAGGAGTCTAAGTGAGGTCTGATTGCAGAGCTCTTGCATTTTCCTCCTGGAGTCTGGGAGCACCTGTTCTCCCATCCCACAGAACTGAGGTTGCTCTGGGGAACAGATGTACGGTGATGGTGGTAGGTGACGGTGGTGGCCACATGGCAGAAGGGAGGGTGGTCTCCATCCTTCTCAGACGATACTGAGGACAGTGCAGTATCCAGATGCAGACACAAGGTGGCAGAGAACCACAGGACATACAGGTCCCCTGGCCTGGGCTGGGCATGGGTCTTGCTTCTTGCTTCCTGCATTCTCTTAAACTAAGAAAGGATATGTACTGCCACAAACCCTTTATTCTTTTACATTAGGAAAAGAATATGTACAACTATTAAATAAATACCCAAACTATAAATATTTCATAATTCACTACAGGAAATAGAGGGAGAACTGAAGAATAAAAAACAAATGTGGAGAGAAAAAAATGAGAGTAGTGACGTGTGAACACTGTAGGAGGTCAAGATTCAATTAAATTTGCTTTTTTAAAAAAAGAGTATTGTCATTTAGATGAAACACTGCAAGAGTTTATCATTAAACAGTATTTTAATTCCCACTTAACTTTTGAAAGAAATTAGACCTGTTTAAATTCTCTGTTCCTTATTTTTACTGGAGTGAAAAACATCTTTCTAATTGTAGAACAGGAAAGGTATATAACCTCATTTTATAGGAAAGAACTTTACTTTGATGATGTTTTATTCTAATTTTATAGTATTTTAGAATGTTAGTACAAAGACAAAATTTTGTTGTGTTTCTACAACTACAGGCAACAATAGGCTCATCTCTTGATATTGCACACAGAGTGAATGAAGTCAAAGCAAGAGCTAGATCTAGTTTAGTTGGTCCAGAGAGCCCTCTTTGGGCCCTCACCTTACTCGGCATGAAGTATGGTATGTCTGGTAACCTACAAGACAAAACCATTTTGCCTTTCTCATGCTTTCAAAGCATGAACCACAATGAAGTCTGAAGCATTCTACTTTGTGTGCTAACATTACTGGTCATTTAAGTTTCATTAGTGAAAAGAAATGCTCAGCAGAGCAAGAGGCAAACTTCTGGTCTAGTGAGAATGGAGGGACTGAAGCTGTCAGCCACAGAATGGAGAGAAGAGGGACTGGGAAAGTGAAACACCTTCCTGCCCCGTAACTCAGAACCAGTGAGGGAGGCCGATGTTTGCCTGTGTTGAATCCCTTAACTAAGCTGGATTAAGCCTCCACACTGACCATTTTCCTTCCCTCCAGATGAACAGATATATTAGGAGTGTACTGTCCTGGTGTGGACAACGCCACACATTATAACCCTTGTTGGGACCATGCTTCTGTGCATCATGCAGACACATTTCCTTGAAACAGAGACCAGCGTTTGATGTTCAGAAGTGAGAGAACTCAAGGAGCCTCAGCTCTTTGTTGGACACATTGGGGAGAGGTTATGAGTAAGAAAGTAGATGGCATGAGGGCTTAAGTTTAGGAACCCCTGTGGCGGTTTGGTTTGGCTCATTTGGAGGGTGTGGGGGGAATGTGATGGGGCTGAACCCAAATTACTGAGGAACTTTCATCAAGCCAGACCAAGCAGGAAGTGAGGGAGCCATCCAGTGGCTTTAAACAGGGAATAATAAGACCACACTGCAGAGGGACAAGGCTGGCGGTGGGCATACCAATTCAGACACCCTCACGGCAAGCCAAGAGTGGTGGTGGTGCCCTGAACTAAGGGACTAGTGGTGGGAGAAGGGGAGGGACACAGAGCTGTGAGGAAGGTAGGACGGGTGGGCTTGGTGACCACCTAGCTAATGGGATTTTTTTTTTTCGGTCCGCGGGCCTCTCACTGTTGTGGCCTCTCCCGTTGCGGAGCACAGGCTCCTGACGCGCAGGCTCAGCGGCCATGGCTCACGGGCCTAGCCGCTCTGTGGCATGTGGGATCTTCCCGGACCGGGGCACGAACCCGTGTCCCCTGCATCGGCAGGCGGACTCTCAACCACTCCCTTCACCCTAGGGAAGCCCTAGCGAATGGAATTTGATGAGGTGGTGCATGTGATGTGCTTAGCACGGTACCAGGCTCACAGGAGGGAGCTGACAGACAACAGCTGCTATTTATGGAGGCACAGGTGAGGGATCTGTTTCAGAGGAGGGAGTGTGAAATACATGGGAATGAGCCCTGAACGTGCTACAGGGCAGCCCGGAGGAGTGATGGAGTCAGTGAGTCCAGCACTGAAAGAAACACTGGAGTGAATGAAGCCCCAGCGCTGCCTCACAGCAGATCCTAATTCCCTCGCCCTCACACCCAACAAAGACAGGTTGCAGATTCCTCAGAAAAACCTTCTTGCTCTTCTCCGTCAGAGCAGCCTGCCTGGGTTCAGTGCTGCAGTGGACAATCCAATCTGAACATGGACATCCACAGCTTGATCCATTCCCACCCACCCAGCTGTTGTCCATGCTCCTGGGGTAACTCTGAAGATGCTGTTTCTGTGTGAGTGCCTGTGTGCTCTGGGAGTGAAACCTGGAATGATGAAAAACCACCTGGTCTCAAGAAAAAATTCCCTTACCTTTAGCAAAACAGCTAACGCTTCTAGAGCACCTGTGCAAGTTTACAAAATGCTTTCACAAGCATGATCTCATATGACTTCCTCATCATTTGCTGTTCCAAGTAGAAGAGGCTTGGACAAAGCAGCTGTGGGTTCTCTTTGGCTTTTGTCCTCGAGGTTTCTCTCCTCCTGGTCAACGGGTCACGTGACCTGACTGTAACTAGGGCAGGAGGGGTGGGTGCTTGTGTGACTTTTCTGGGGTCTGCCCATTTCTGGTAGGGGGCTGTAGCCTGCAGGTTTTGCTGGTTTCCTACTGCCATGGATTCCTTCTTGCTCCAGCTCTGGACAGGGTCTTCGGCTTCATTAGAACCCAAGGGTGCCCATCTGTGAAGACTTCTGGGCAAGAGGGGGATCACAGGAGTTACTTACAGAGCCGGGGTTGGAAGGTGTTTTATTGGGCTCCAGAGAACAGTTCTGGAGCTGTAGTCTCCAATCTGGGCCAAGAAAAACAGTTCCCCCTCCTTGACTGTATCACCTGACTTCTGATATAGAAGAAGGTGGTTAAAACTGGCGGGTGGGTAAGGTTGAAGAGAAAATGTTCAAAATGGCCAGACATAAAATAGCAGGGCCTTTTGCCCTTCCTTGCTGCTTAGCAACTTGTAGCTTCCCCAAAGGAAATGGCAGAAGCCAGCCACTGGTTGCCTTGGGAGGGCACCTGGATGGAGTCTTACCAAAGCTACAGCCCCACGTGCTGTGGCAGGTAAGTTCTGTTCTTGTTGGCCCATCAGCTGAAGTCCTGCCACTTCTTGGCTGAGACCACAGCCTAGAGAACTTAGACAGCCACGCTGCAAAGACAGACACAGAGTCCCTTGGGGCTCAGACTTTCTAATAATGCATCTTCGCGGCAGTGCCTGGAAATTAAGCATCCTTGTTTTACTGGAGACAGCAGGACTCCCTCCAATTTTCCTCCTCCTTAGGATGGGAGTGATTTCTTCATCACTTGCTTTTCCAAGTATAACAGGCTTGGAGAAAGCAGCTATGGATTCTCTTTGGTTTTCTTTCTAGAAGTTTCCATCTTCCTAGTCAACGAGTCACACGACAAATATACCTGGGCAGGGCTGTCAGGTACTTGTGTGACTCTTCTGGGGTCTGCAGATTACTGGCCTGACCCTAACTCTAGTGGTGGTGGTAGGCTGGAGAGTGACACTCAGAGGCACATGGCAAACTAACTGCGCTCTCAGTAGCCAGGGCATCCCCAGAATCAGACTTCTGTGCCTTTAAATAAGCAGAGTCTAGGATGTTTTAGGAAACCAGTTCTCAGCCTGAAGGATTTTCATTTGCTCTGTAGTTCCCAGATCATCCTGGTCAGGGAAAGAGACTCTGTCCCACGAGACCCAGGCAGAGTTTGGAGCCACGGACATTGTGTAAAAGGCAGGTGTAACTCAACTTGCAGTCTTTTCTCTGGGATAAACTTTCTTACTGAATTAATCTCAGATAAAGGGCACCTTGATTGATTTCTTCTCTGGAATCGAGTCTCTAACACTAGAAATATAATCCCACTGGGATATGCGGCTTCGGTGAAGACTGCTTTTCTCTCTACAAGGAGGGCAGTGTGGTACAGTGATTAAGTGCAGGGACTCTGGAGCTGCACTGGTTCCTGGCCTGGCTTTGTCACTTAATAGCTGTGTGATATTGGGCAAGTTCCTTAATCTCTATATGCTGTTTCCTCATCTGTAAAGAGCATAAAGTAATGTTGTACAACTACCTCTCAGGTCTACGGTGAGGAGAAAACGAGTTAACATGCATAAAGCAGTCAGAACAGTGCCTGGTATGTAGTTAAGCGCTATATAAGGGTTTGTTGTTATTTTTCACTATTTGAAACCAGAGCAGAATGTGAAGTAAAAGGGTGTCATGCTCAGTAGCTTGGAGTAGTGATAAACAGTCTTGGCCTGGGAGACAGAAGACCCGGTCTCCCTGATCAGGCTTTCCACTAAGTAATGGGGTAACCCTGAGCCACTCAGAGCTTCCGTTCCTTCACTGAAAATGAGATGCTAACAACCCAAGTGTCCATCAACAGATGAATGAATAAATAAAATATCACATACAATGGACCATTATTCAGCCATAAACAGGAATGAAGTTCTAACACAGGCTACAACATGGATGAACCTTGAAGACATTATGTTAAGTGAAATGTACCACACCTGCTTTTCCAAGTATAAATGTACCACCACAAAAAGACAAATATTACATGATTTCACTAATATGAGATATCTAGAAAGGCAAATTCAGAGACAGAAAGTAGAACTGAGGCAACCAGGGGGAGGGTGAATAGGAAATGAGTAGTTGTTTCTCAATGGTTACAGTTTCTGTTTCGGGTGATGAAACATTTTAGTAATGGATGATGGGGCTGATTATTCAACATCATGAATGAACTTAATGCCACTGAATCGTACACTTAAAAATAGTTAAATGGAAAACTTCATGTTATGTGTATTTTACCACAATAAAAAAAATCAAGAGTGGGAGAAATAAGCTGACTTTGAAGGAGTCAGACACGTGCTATTAAACTTTGAAACTTTTATAGTCCATGAGGCTATAAATATGGGTTACCAGGAAAAAAATAAGGTGGTGATGACATTAGTCCAGGCTTCCAGCTACAGCCTGCTATGAGGTAAACATCCCTTTTCCTCTAGCACTTTCATGCCCTTTGTTTTCTTCATGATACAGCTCTGGACAAATCTTCCCAGGCTTCCTACCTCCCCTTAGTTCTACTTTCTCAAGTGCCTGTTGCACCATAACTTGCTTGTTTTTTACTTGTCACCTATGTTATTATCTCCTCAATGAGGAAGGACTGTGCCCTCTCCAGCTTTTGTGCTACCCCCTCCCTACCCACAAGTCCCTGACTCAGAATGAGTCAAAATGGGTGTTTGAGGATGATTCCTCCCAGTGTTCCTTGCCATGAGGAACCACAACTATGGAGGACCTGGTTGCACCATGTTTGAAAACTTTTTAAACTTCTACTCTACCAACTAACAAATACAGCTTACCTTGTGACCCAGCACATACACATACACACACACACACATACACACACACACACACAAATACATATGTAAAGTTCATGAAATAATAGTGACCATTACTATACGTGGTACAACCTGAGATTTCTGATTTATTTGACTTTAAAAAGTGCTTGTAGGGGCTTCCCTGGTGGCGCAGTCGTTGAGAATCTACCTGCCAATGCAGGGGACATGGGTTCCAGCCCTGGTCTGGGAAGATCCCACATGCCGCGGAACAACTGGGCCCGTGAGCCATGGCCGCTGAGCCTGCGCGTCCGCAACAGGAGAGGCCCCAACAGTGAGAGGCCCGCGCACCGCAATGAAGAGTGGCCCCCCCACTTGCCACAACTGGTGAAGGCTCTCGCACAGAAACGAAGACCCCAACACAGCCATAAATAAATAAATAAACAAGTTAAAATTTTAAAAAAGTGCTTGTGGCTACATTGATTTTGGAATCCATGACTTGCTTGAAAAACACACTTAGGAGACTGGCTCCTGCTTGGGTGTGTCCAGCACTGGCCTCTAGGGGGAGCTGATGAGCCAGGTTGTTCGGAGGAAGCGGAGGAAGCAGAGTCTCAGCCTTGGCGGGGACCTCAGGATGCCTACATGAGCTCTCATACCCCTTAACAAGCCCCCTCAAAGAAGGACCAGCAGTGCTCGTTCAGGCCTTATTTAGTTGAACAAACACCTGTTTTGTCGATTTAGTTGAATGAACTCTTCCCTCTCTCCTGGGGGTGCCGTTTAAACGTGTGGTGTGCTGGTTTTTGGAGTTCTGGCTTAGTGCTCACACGCCCTTCCTCCTGGGGCAGCACAGAGCTCCTCCCTTCCCCTTCTGTGCAACTGCCCTTCAGATGTGTCACCGACCACCTCGTGTGAACGCCTTGTAGAATCTGTCACACTGGGCAGGTTCGAAACTCTACACTGTGCCAGGCACCCGCCTCATAGCCTCAGCAAACGAGACTGGTTCTGCTTGCCATTTTGGTTGTGAGGAAAGTGGGGTCCCTAGAAGGGAAGTAGCAGAAACAGCACAGCCTGGCCCTGGTGATCCTGGAACCCACGCACAGAGAAAAATCTCCATGGCATGTGAAGCCAGCTGCAGTGAGGACAGCCGGCCTGGCCTGGGCTCCCTCCCTGATGCAGGTGCGAGAAGACAGCCACCTCAGCTCCAGCACAGCTCCTGTGTCTGTCTGAAGCCAGGGGCCAACAGGTGTTTCAGCCTTCCTCTGGGAGCGCCGGGAGGGTCAGGCCTCAGGCTGGTTAACCACATCATCTTCAGTGGCTCTCACTGTATTTGATAGTTAACATAGTTCTTATCCTTGTTCTTCTACAGTCAAGTGTAAGAAGCACTGTTACGGTGATGACTGCAGTCTGCTCCACCTTTCCAGTGGGACCAGGAATGAATGCCTCGGTATTTTGAGTAGATTCAGTAGACAGCTTATATCCAGAGCAAGCCAGAGGGTTAATATACCGTTAAGCAATGAGGAGTTCCTTTCACTTCTTTAGCAAGTGGTAAAGCTCTGGTCTCTGCCAACGGCCTCACTCCCAACCTCAACATTCACACCCCCGGCGTGGCACAACCCACATCCACGCTCCACGTGACACGTTAGGCTGGGATCAGCTATCAAGGGGTAAGGGCCATGCCTTTTAGTAAGTGCCCAGAGACTGAGCCGGACTTACTTGGTTAAGACTGCCTCAGAGCAATCCCATGGACAAGAATTCAGAAATGATTATGGAGCCGTTCCCTGTTGGCCACGGGAAGTAGCCAAGGCCTGTGGTGAAAATAAAGCTCGCCAGCTAAGCGCTTAAGGACTCCAACATGACTGACGCTAGTCACCTCTCTGATTGTACCAGGAGGAAGCCAGAGGCTGTGGAGATCAAACTCCCCATCCTGCTTTCTGGTGTAGGCTCCCCAGTAAGAACAGACTGGAGATAACAAGCTCCTCCCTCAATTGTGCCTCACCCTGATCCTTCTCAAAAATACTTACAACTAGCTCCCAAGACTTTTTTTTTTTTTTTTTTCGGTACGTGGGCCTCTCACTGTTGTGGCCTCTCCCGTTGCGGAGCACAGGCTCCGGACGCGCAGGCTCAGCGGCCACGGCTCACGGACCGGGGCACAAACCTGTGTCCCCTGCATCGGCAGGCGGACTCTCAACCACTGCGCCACCAGGGAAGCCCTCCCAAGACTCTTATATGACAACACTCTTCTCTTCCAGCTGCTTTTAGGCCACCCCCTCACCCCCAGCATGATTTCCAACAAGCTACCGTTATCTGTCCACGACTGAAGTTCACAGTCACTGGATGCTCTGCGGCAAATAAGTCTAGTTAGGAGCTCCCCTGTGGCGACAATCATGATAGTGATAATGGTATGCTGAGGACTTACATAAGGCCTCAAGAGAAGACCTGATTGACTATCTCCACCCTTTACCGCAGGTATTTAAAAGGAGGGTAATAGAAGTACGTCTCTTAAGCAACCCCCAAATCCTGGCCAGAACTATTACTGGGGGAGGATCTCACTGTGAAAGATTTATTGCATTTTATGGTTCCAAATCCTTTACTTCTGTCGACAGCCAAACACTCGGACATGTGGCTTTTCGGTTCATCTCACAGAAGAGGCAGGACTTGTTTCCCGATCTCCTTGAATCTGGGCTGGCCTTGTGACTTTCTTGGCCTGAAAGAATGCCATGGAAATGATGACGTGCCAGTTCTGAGCCTAAGCCTCAAGGAGCCTTGTCCACGTGTTCTTCTTGCATCTTTGTTGCAGCCATGAGAACAAGCTTGGGCTATCCAGCTGGAAGATCAGAGGCATGTGCAACAGACCTGAATTGCCTCAGCTGCCTGGCCAAAGCCAGTCTTGATCCGCTGACAGCAGTGAGTGAGACTGGCCAAGGTCAACAGAACCATCTGCCTGGATATGTGAGCAGTAACTGCTTCTTGTTGTATGCCACTGAGGCTCTGAGAGCTGTGTGTTACACAGCATTACAGTTGCCATAAATAACTGACACAACAACTTAGGAATGAGAGAATGATGCACCCCTTGAAGAATTATTAGAAGCAACTTTCACCTTCAAATAAAATGAGTTCCTGTAGATTGCTTCTTCACTTGCACTGATTACCCCACGGTGAATATCCTTCACTGGTCTTCAACTCTAGATGCATTTAAATCTTGGTAGAAGCCAGAGAATGAGCACGAGAAGTGAAAAGTCATTCTTCATTAAGCCTCCAATGAACAGAGGTGGAGCAGCAAAGACAAGAAAAGTGACACCTATCTACATTTCCATAGACTTTGGATAATATGGGACTTTCCTACCCAGATGGGGTGGGATGTTTGTAGCAGTTAGTATTTCTTATTTTGGCATCTTCATGTAGAGGCCAGCATATGTACAGATCACTGAAAAGTCATCTTTGTAAGACTTATTGGTGGGTAGTGGCAGTGCCTGTGAAGGAAGGCCACAGGGGCCCACTGGACCAGGAACCAACCTGAAGGATCTCCCTGCCTATAAAGGCACCTAGTGCATGTCCATAGCTCTGGGGTCAGAGACTGAATTGAGATGAGTAAGAAGAGGGAGGAGAAATCCGTGTTTCACGGGAAAGGGGGCAACTTGTTTATATCCTCCCCCATCTATAAATTAATCTCTGAGAGACAAGACTCACTTTCAGAAAGTACACTTGCTGACGCTGATTGATGGCAGGCCTTGAATGACCAAAGAATACTAATGAAGTTCCTCCATAAGCCTCACTCAGTCACTGTCACAATATATGACCAAATGTGTAACCAAATAGTCAGAAGTTTGGTGTCTATCTTAAAAGCCTGCTATATGTTTCTAGTCTGTGTAATATTTTAAAAGGTAGAACAGAGTACTTCTACTTATCTTCATGTGTCAGAGTTTCGGGACCCCCATCTCAGGAGGCCAATAATCCTGCAATTGCTAGAGCACAGCAGACTTGGATTCATTAATTTGCTTTGCCAGATTCTTATCTGTGCTTCTGATCCACACTGAAATGAGAGAAGCTAAGCACTGCCACTGTCTCTCAGACCATGGCATGAGTGTCTAGATGACCACTGTCCTGGCTCTGTAAAGGGAAACCATTGTATGCCTCTGCCTGATGGCAGAAGAAGAACACAGAGCTGGAATTCAGAGGCAGCAGCTGAGAGGTGGCAACACGGCACACCCGCTCTTCCCTGCCTCACTGGGGTTTTGGGAGGAGACAGTGACTTTTCAAGGAGCATTCATGAGGGAGTGAGCCAACACAAAGAGACACTCAGTGGCATTAACATAAATAAAGATTTCTTTCTAAGCGTAATGTGTGGGTCATTTTTTCTTACAAGACTGCTGTGATTCAAGTGAAGTCCTCTGACCAAATTCTAAAACCCAACTCTGGATGAATACAGGATTTATAAACACTTGATATTATTATACAAGCTGTAGAAAGAAAGAGTTGCCACTAGACAGTAACAGCTTTGCAAAATTCAGTTTTTAAATTGGGGAGCAAAAGTTCCACAGGGAGCAGCTTAACTGCAAGGCTTAGTCACTGGAAACCGCAAACAAACAAACAAAGAAAACCCCACAAAGATTAGAGAGTTACAGACACCTAGGAGTCCCATCAGCAGGTACTTGTGGTTGAGATAAGGGGAAGTCCACTTATAATACTCCTTCCCTTGAGCAGTGGTTCTCAAAAGCGTGGTCTCCAGGCCAGCGGCAACAGCATCACCTGGGAACTTGTCTGAAATGCCAATTCATGGGCCTCTTCCAAGACATACTGCCTCAGAAACTCTCGGTAGGGCCCAGCAATGTGTCGTCACCATCCGTCCTGGGGATTCTGATGCACGCTCAAGTTTGAGAACTACAAGTTTATAAGATGCCATCTGCCTTTCAAGATACACAAGAAAGGGCTTTCCTTCCCAAAGAGATTTAGTCCTTAGTACCCAAAGGCATCTATGCAGCGGATTACCTTCTCTCCTGTGCATCTAGGATGGTACTGGTACTTATCATTTTTGGGAAAACTAAGAAAGAGCCATTCAAATAGTTTCCTGTGTTCTGTGACTGATTCTCCAATGACAGTAACCTTGCTGTCAACACATCAGCTACTAAGCCCTTTGGTTACAGCAGCATCACTTCCTGGAAGCAATTTCTGTATCAATGTAGAAAATCTAAGTTACGCTGTGGTCACAAACCACAGCCTAACTTCCCTAACTCAATGTAATAAAGGTTTATTGTATTGTACATAACACACCTGTAGCACAGGTCGGCAGTGGAACCCTGTTCCATGCAGTCCCTCGGGGAGCCAGGATGACTTCCATCTCAACACTTGGTTCCATGATCACCATGAAGGGGGAAGAGGACCTGGTGAACTGTACACTGGCTTTGAAAGCTCCCATCTGGAATGGACACATGTCATGTCACTTCCACTAGTGTTTCATAGGCAAAGCAAGTCACATGGTCAAGCCTAACTTCAAAAGTGGACGGGCAGTACCCAGAAAAACAAGTGGAGGATCTGAAAACAACCTGAATGATTCCTATTCCAGGTTATGCTTGGGCCACAATACTCGTCGTGTGCAAAGCTGTGTATTTACATTAAAGAACTGGCAGGGCCGAGAGCTCTCGGTCTTACATTCACTCTCTCTTTGTTCCTACTGACCTTCAGATCAACAAAACTGACACCTTTTCCACAAACGTTTTCATTTTTTTAAATGAAAAAATATTGAAGTTAAAATACCCACAGGCAAGTGCACAGATCATGAGTATACAGCCTCATGAATGATCATAACAGGGCAGCTACGTCAAGGCTAGGAGAGGGATTGCTGTCAGGGGTGCCCAGCCCCGCTCAGCCTCCCTCCCAGGCATCTCCTTCCCTGTTCCTAATGGGAACCCTCCCCTGACTTCCAACGCTCATTCATTTCACACTCACTCACTCAACTAGGATTTGTCAGCCAGGGACTGGAACTTCGCCAATCTTACTAAGCTTCCTGTCAGGGGGCTGGCTCTTCTGGGGTGCGTCGGGGGGGTGAACTCTCTGAACTCTCAGGGACTCACTCTAATTAATGAGTATTGTCTTTATTATCTGTTTATTTAAGCACATTCCGTATTTCATAACAGAGCAGATGGAATCAGGGCCGGAATCTCTGCTGCCTGGCACGTGAAAAATAAGTGGCCCGCCCTGCTGGCATGGAGTTCCCGACAGCCACCCTTTCCAGCGTTGAGCGGCCTGATACCACTGGGCAAAGCAGCTCTTGCCCACCTGCAGTTCAGGTGTTTTCTCTTCTTCCCCATCATGCAGCCTCACCCTTCCAAGTAGCTCTAGGGCTGGGCTAAGTGGATCTTTCTGGGTTAGGGAATGGGGAACAAGTGTGAAACTTATTTTGTCCAAGATACAAGATTGCCGTTTGGTCTTAGGAATATTTCTTACGCAGCTTCCACTATCTGAAAATTACGGAGATTTTTTCCATTCCCTTGCCTGTGAAATCATCAAAGGTCTTAATAGAGAGGCAGTGGGGCAGCTGGTTTCCTAAATGCCAGCTCTTCCCCCAAATGTCCTCAAAATCCTCAAAATCAGACATATCTGTACAAGCATGCACCCGTAAAACATGGTACTTTGCTTTCCAGCTTCTCTACAAAAGCCGGAACTCGGGCCCCCAGGTATCTCAGGGACACCAGTACAAGTGCTGACTAACCCCATCTTTCACCCTTAAAGAGCTGATGTGACCTCCCAACTCCTCCCCATGGGAAAGAGCCATGACTCTGTGGGGGAGGGAGGGCAAGTGTGTGTAAGCTCGGGAACACTGTGACCAGCGGTTCAGCGACATCGCTTTGCGGTGATCGTCTTTAACAGAATGTACTTTAAATATATTTTTATGATCAGTTGGCTTCTAAATTACAGCCATGCTGAGTAAGTACAGGGTAAACATATGATTAGTAATTTCCTTATGGCAGAAAGTAGCACCAAATAGTCTCCGGCTAAGGCCCAGGGCTCAGAAAGAATTGTGCTTTCAGTAAAAAAGAAAACAGAAAATGGTCCTTATTCCAAAGCCAAAGCAACAGGCCATGACCTTCTTCTTCCTGTGCGGTAATAGTCTTGCTTCACGAGGAAGTGGGGAAGGAAAAGATTAACTTAGGAAAATACTCCAAGAACCGGCTGCCTGCTTAACTGCTGTCACTCACGTACGGAGCCACCCACTCCTCCTTCTGTCCCATAAACACAGAAAATGGATCCAGGGCAGCCCTGACTCCTGGCCTTCTGGAAATGACCACTCCAGGAGATGCAGACACGTCACTGAACACGGAAAAATGCCACACAAAGACTATACACACGCAAAGATAAATGATTAAATGTCATGTTTCCTCTTTCGTCGTAGCTCTCCCCACCCCACCTAACTTGTTTGGAAAAGAACATAGGAATGGCATCTCGTAATTCAGGAATAATGACATTCTCTGTGTGGACCAAAGGCCGCGTTAAGAAACACCCAGGATGCTTGTTAACAATGCAGATTCCCAGACCTTAAGAATCAGAATCCTCAGGGTGGGGCTGAGAATTTGCCTTTTCAGCAGCTCCCTCATGAAATTCTTACCCATGCTGTGAAGAGGATCGCTCACACAAAGGCCTCACAGAAACAAAACTATCTCTGCTTGCAGCAGGCTCCGCGCACCCCGAAAGGACTCACTAGAAATGTTATTTCCTTTGAGGGAAAAAATAGCCGTTTTCTTACCTGATTCTATCTGCAAGGGCTGTTACGTATCCGCAGTATTTCAGTATTACAAAAGTCTGGGATAACACTGTTCTTCTCATTAGCGTACTGGCAGCTTACAGGTAAGGACCCAACACTTCATGTATTTGGGGGACTACTGCCAAGAGCAAGGCCTCCTCCCCCAGGGTAAATACAGGGTTTAGTCCATTTAGTCATAATGGTAGCAGGACAAGTGGTCAGTTTTACTTTCTTTAACACTGAAGTCTCAAAGTTCCCACTGCTCTATTCCTTTTGTCTCGGGGAGGATTCTGGCCTTCAGCTTCCAAATTCCCAGGGCAAGGGTGTCTGGGAAATTGGCTCTCTGTCACTTAAAGGTTTAGCCTTCTCTTCACTTAAGCTGGAAAATAAACTCAGGAGTCTCCAGCCCTATGCTGGCCTCACTTGGGGACCTTGCCCAGGCCTCCTACCACAAATCCCTTTAAGGACTTGTGCCTCAATAAATCACAGCTGTACCGATGGGGAGAGTCAGACTGGTTTTTACAGTGTGCCAAGATCCCAAGATAAAAAGCATTCTAAGTGCCCAGAGTTAGCAGAGCAAACAAGGCACAAGCCAGCATGTGCTATCCAGAAGTTAGCTCCTTAAATTCCTCATTCCACAATAAAACAAGCACTTATTTTCTTTTGCAAAACTTAGCACAAGAAATCCGAAATGCACCACGCAGATGTAGGAGTTCATTTTCTAATGCACGGATGATATGAATGCCTTCTTTTCTCAAATGGAACAAAGAAAATTCCCAGGACTGCAAACCACCTGAGATACAGCCCTCCTTGCTGAAAAGGCGTGCATTTCATTAAGGGGCAGAAAACTCACAGCCCCACTTTTCTTCAAACACAAACTCTTCTGCTTTAGTTTATTGTGCTATTTCAGGTCTGAAGGAACTCGGGTTTGCATAACTATCTGAACTGAAATTTAGCCCAGATCCCAGAACTAGCAGATCTGCTCTGGGAGGGAAAGAGACACTCATGACTCCAGGTAGCTGTGACCTCACTTTGATGGGTCATGAAGGAGGATGGCCCATCTGCCCCAGAGGCACTGGAACCGTACTGGGAGAGCATCTGTTACCACCCAAGGTTGGCCTGAATTGCCAGCACTCTTTTCACAGTTCCAGGTTCTCTAAAGATGCAAACCTCTGAGCCCACGAAACAGGAGTTCCTGAGCCAGCACTGTGATGACACATCTGTTGGAAAAATCTATTCTCTGGCCTCTTTCTCAAACTCAATAATGAGTGAGTAAATGAAAGAAGGAAGGAGAGGAAGAAAGGAAAGAGAGGCTTAAGAAAAGCCTCAGTGATATTTCTCCAATGCACCTGGCTCTCACAAACGGCCCAGGTTAAAGTTCACCACCAGCAAAGCAACTGTGCCAAAACACCTGGTTTGCATTTTGGCTGCCATGCTTCTTCATTTTAAATGAGAAGGAATCAATCCCCTTTACTTTTTAAAAAGGACTTGAAAACAGGTGCTGTTGGGCAAACAGCATGCTGAAATAAAAAAGTCTCTCCAGAGGGCTTCCCTGGTGGCGCAGTGGTTGAGAGTCCGATGCAGGGGGCACGGGTTCGTGCCCCGGTCCGGGAAGATCCCACATGCCGCGGAGCGGCTGGGCCCGTGAGCCATGGCCGCTGAGCCTGCGCGTCCGGAGCCTGTGCCCCGCAACGGGAGAGGCCACAGCAGTGAGAGGCCCGCGTACCGCAAAAAAGAAAAAAAAAAAAAAAAAAAAAAAGTCTCTCCGGGAGTGAGGTGGGATAAATGGGAGATTGGGATTGACACATATACACTACTATGTATAAACTAGATAACTAATGAGAACCTACTGTATAGCACAGGGAACTCTACTTAATGCCCTTTGGTGACCTAAATGGGAAGGAAACCTAAAAAAGAGGGGATATCTGTATACCTATAACTGATTCACTTTGCTGTACAGCAGAAACTAACACAATACTATAAAGCAACTATACTCCAATAAAAATTAATTAAAAAAAAAAGTCTGTCTGGCTTCATCTTTCCTTTCTCATCACTTCCGGTTTCAACCAGTCACCCAGCAGCTGCCCCCAAATTAGAGTCAAGGACCAGTGCTTCTGCACCTGAGAAGAGTTAGCTCAGGAGTTAACTTGGAGGTTACCTGTCTGATGAACTGTTTGCCTAATTAGGTCTTAAATTTCAGACTCATGACGTGCAACCTGAGTAATGAGCAGAGCTGGAAACAGAGTGGTTCTCTCAGAAGACGTCTCCTCTTGTCGGAGCCCTGGACCAGTGGACTGGGCACTCACCCTACCCATGCGCTCCATCCATCAGCTTTTGCTGCTACTGCTGTAAGTCAATAGGATCGGGGCAAACGGCTGTCAGAGATGAAGCAGGGACAAGCAAAAGAGCTTAATGAAATTTTATTTTGAAAATATGGCAAGAGTCTAAGGCACTTCAAACATTTAAATACATACAAGACCAAAGCAAATGTGGCATGGGATAAAAGAATCCATAAATAAGTGGAGAACTATACTATGCTTCTCTAGAGGCAAATATATAGCCAATTTCTCTAACACAATTCAAATTTTATCATTAGATAGAGTTGTGCAATTATTAATAAAGATATGGTAATGTTACATGTCGTTCTTCGGGTCTTTAATTACTATGGAATATAAAAGTTGAAAATACTGCATCAATTTTATATAGATACCCTTTAAATAAAACGTCATGTAATGCATCGACCTAGATAAAACCAACTGAAAAGACTTCCTTTTGTTAAGTTTTAAACTTTTTGAGAGTTTCAACTTTTATTTTTAAACCAGAAACCAGCCCAGGCCCAATTCACCGATGATCAAAGTCATCTCAACTTCCTTACTTTAAAATAATAAAGACAAAAGAAAAATCAACAAAACCATCCTGGAATGGAATTTTCAAAGAGCTTTCCAATGGTTCCACGTTTGGTAAATATAAATACTTGTGGGAAAGTTTAAAAACACCATTCCAGTGAGAACCTGATACTTCTCAGCACTGGTAGGGGGTGGAGAGAAGGAACAGAAGTTGCCCACTCAGATCAGGTTACTATTTCCTACAACTGTACATAACGGAGCAGAGACTCAACAGCAAGTGTGCCCTACACAGACGGAAGATGGCCAGAAGGGAGGCGTGTGTGCCTGGCCAGCAATCTCCTGCTGGCTCAGCTTCCACTGTGGCAGCTCCAGCCTTCAGCCCTTGGCTTTATGCGTTCTGTTTGCTGGTGAGCTCAGGCACAAAATACATTCAGTATCTGTCAGCCCAACAGGAATTAGCAGCTTAGTGGTGGCATGTAAATGGACGGTATTTGCACATAATCAATCAAATGAACCTCGGTGGGTGGGACCAGGAGATGTCTTCCTTCCAAGCCTAGGGGTGCCCTAGAGACCAGGAAAGGAAAAAAACTGGGGGTTAATTAGTGACCTCAGGTAGATGTGTCCTCTGTGACACAGGAACTCTGTCAGCCACAGCTGAGCACCACCTATAAGCCAGAGCGAGGAGAGCTGGAACACAGCACACAGTCCACTAGCGGGCGCAGCTCTGGGGCCAGTGGGCTCGGCAGTGCCACGTCCAGTTGTCCTGGGAAGTCAACTTCCCTCTCAGAGTGAGCTCTGGGACCACAGGCTGCAGCTCCGTCTGCTTTAAGAAAAATGCCAGGACGGCGATATGTATTTATGGGCTCAAGATGTGCCATTTGGATAATTCTGTCCAGAATAAACTCTTCCTGTGAGGGCGTGAGGACAAGCAGGCATCCAGCCTGTGCTGTGCTAACCATTAGCACTCCTGGCCTTCTGGGTGGGGCAAAATTGGTGAATTCTTCAGCTCTGGACTAAAACCTTGATTTTCAGAATCATTATAAAACCTGTATCTCCTGTCAACTCCCCGAGGAAGGGGGCCCACTAGTCTGGTAGCTTTTAGCCTGTTTACAAATGCCAAGTGCACAACACTGACCGGAGACTGGGCTTTCGCGAAGTTGACGTGGGCATACAGCAGAACGGCGATGTCCTTGTGTCCTGCCTCCAGGGCTATTGAGAGCGCGGTGCTGCCATCCTTAAGAGGAGATGAAAAGAACAAGCTAGGTTGGATTTCTCAAACTTCCAGGTAGCCCAAAGGGTAACAACACAAAACTCTTTCAATTAGATAAGGTTCCCCAATCTAGCCATCTGTTCAGTCTTTTAGGAAACTTTTCCGGACCTCTAGGTGCTAGCCCTGAAGGATACAAGGATGACAGAGGCACAGCCCCCTACCCTGCCCTCAGACAAGAATCACCCCATTATTGCCTTTGTTGTTGCCTCATGGTACTTAGTGTGTAGGTCTGCACACCATGGAGACTCAACAAAAGCAGGCTGCCCACCAGCAGGGGGCAGGAGGTGAAGGTAGGGGGTAGAAACATAATTTAGTGTTGTTTTTTTTTCCCCTTATAATTACAAACGAACGGTCAAGTAGCGTGGTGTCTGTTTTGACGCCCTGCAATCTGCCAAGGATCTCTTAACTTTCCTCTTGCAGAGGGAGCTGATCCTACAGCCCTAGCCACCCCTGGAGAATGCTCCAAGTCACATCTACATGTAAGCACCACATCCTGCTGCCTTGCAGAAATGTATCTTATGGAAATACGAGGGGAAACACTAAATATGGGTAAGAAAAATGTTCAGTTAAATGTTTGCTTTCCATTAAGATGCAGGAACTCAGATGGATATAAAGATGCATCAAGACAAAAACAGCATTCTGGACATCAACTCTACCTCAATCAAAAGTAGTAACAATAAAAAGACAAAAAACAGCACAACTTATTTCCTGTCTAGTCTTGGAATAAGGATGCCCTTCTGGTCACCAGCAGCTGGAAACAATTTGTGTGTGGTTTGAACCTTATGGTCCTCCGTCCCACTCTGAATTCTGGGAGTTACTTTTCTTCTGGAGGCCAGCTGGATGCCCTCCCGTTCCTTTAAGGATACGGAAGTAGACAACGGGCAGAGGGAACCAGGATTTCTGGAAGTTACTGTGGTGCAATGGCCTCTTATTATTAGATCTACCAGCTGTTCTTTGCTAAGAGTAGAAGTAAAAGCAAACAAACAAAAACAAGGCACACGAAACACAGACTGTTCTTAAGGAAAGAGAAGTTGGAAACTGGCCCTCTGCTGCAGTGGAAGTAAAGGGAATCTGGTGCAACCGCAGCTCACGTGCTCCTGGGGAGGTCACTGCAACTGCAGAAACCAGTCAGTCTTTCCTGCCAGTAAATACCTGCACTGATTTGCTCTTCCTGTTGGCGTGAGCCCACGAGGATCTCAAGTTTAGTGCAAAGGGGGATGTTTTCCCTCTAGCCTTTTTAGCGTTTGGGGCTGATGGAAGCTCTGGTCCAAACCTGGGCTCCACAGAGATAAACTTTCAAAAACAGAAGCAACCCAGCCAGACCTCTGGGACCTTTGGACCTTTGAACCATGTCGCCACCTAAATGTTAGTTCCTGTGCTGTGACCTATCGGTACTCCTCTCCTTTGGTCTGGAGACATCCAGAGCAGCAGGTTTCCTTCGAATGTTTTCCAGTCAAGGGGTTATCTGGGAATGGGACAGCTTGGGAACGGAGAGAGGAAGGAGACGAGAGTGACGATGATGGGGACAGCCCAAGGAGGAGTGCGAAGATGGGCTGAAAAGACGCCAAGATGGTCCGGATTCCCTAGCTGATAAAATGTCACAAATTATTTACTCTGATGGGCCCTGGTGAAGGGTTTCCAAATGGACCAGGGGCCTGGTCCTCTCTTCGTAGTGTACCCATTAGTTGCCTACACTGCCTGCTACATTTGATTCTGTATTGTAAATCTGTTTATTCCACTTCAGTATACTGGTTCTCGTACATGCCCATCACCTTCTTCCTTTTATAAATGTTTGGGGTGAGGCCTAGTTATCTTTCTGCCTTTGGCTTTAGTTAATGGGAGTATTAGTTTGCAAACAGTAAACGCTACCATGCTGGGCCGTGAAGGGAAGTTGCCTGGATGGCAACGCAAATCCCTGAGGAGAATAAAGGAGGATTTGTTCTCTCCCCTGGTCAAGCAACACTCACAGAACCGCCCCTCCACCCCCCACAACTGTGTCCAGGCCAGGGGCCTGCAGGACCGTTGGAGACAGCTTACATTGTCCTCCAGGTGGCCACTGCAGCCTGGCTGGGCCAGCAGCAGCTTGACGATCTCCACGTGCCCATGCTCGCTGGCACACATCAGGGCGGTGGAGCCCTCGTCGTCCTGAATGTTGACGTCAGCCCCACAGGCCAGCAGGCCCTTCACCATGTCTATCCGCCCATGACTGACGGCCAGCATGAGGGCTGTTTGTCCTGCCTGTGGGAAGAAATGACAGCGGACTTCAGAAGCACATGCTGGGCTGGCAGCGTGTGACCTGCAGTGGGGCTGTGCCAGGGGAAGGGGAGGAGGGAGAGTGATGACAGGGGAAAACGTGGACATGGAATTACTTGGGGCCCAGTGGTGGAAAGGCATTGGAAAAACTAGTTTCTCGTGAGCTATGAGCTAATAAGTAAGACCATAAAGTAATGAGTTAATTTTTCCCTTTAGCTTGGAGGATCTGTCTTATGACAGCTAGGAGCTGGAAAGTGCAGAAGATGGTCACAAGGCAACTGTGAACACATCTGGATGAGAGGCGCTCTGTGCCGGGCATGAAGATGCTATAACATGGAGACAGTCAGGAAACAGTGGTCACCAGGTACATGGTGGGGATCCCTAGTCACTTACAGGCAGGCTGACCCATGATCCACATGCACACTACTCCAGGGAGAACGCAAGGTAATGGAGGGAGAAGTTTCCAATGTGAAGTTAAGCCAGTGTTTCCTCGGTGTGTCTGGTCATAAGGACCACCGGGCAGCCGCATGGGCTGTGCTGAGTGGCGAGAGCACGGCAGAGGCACCCGGGCAGGTCAGAGCTGCATCAGCCAGCACAAACCCTGGAAGCAAGCGCATTCACCTGGCTGGCTTTGGCGTTCACGTCCCCACAGGCAAAGAGTTCCTCCACAACTCGCATGTCCTTCTCTGCTTCCACAGCGGCAAGGGCTGCCAGCATGATGGGGGTATACCCCGCCTTGTTCTGGTGATCCACGTTACATACATCTGCAAAGACACGAGTCTCTTTAGGGAGGAGCCATCTCCTAAAAGCGTCAGTTGTCCCCATGAACTAAAGGTATGGAGTTTAGAAAAGCCCAGTGAAATGGCCTTAGGTAATCAAAGTCCCGGAGTGACTCAGAAGGAAATGTGAGAGATGTTTCATACCAAACCAAAGAAAAAAATTTTTCTCTATTTCATAACAAATGACAGCAAGCTCTCACAGCACCTCTTGTTTGCAACTGGTGGTTGAACTGCAACAGCCTGGAGGTCTGGAAGGCTATTCTAAGTAATGGTTGCTTTGAAGAATAAACAATAACATGAGATCTAGATACTAATCTGTGTCTAGAAAATCACCATTTTGGAGTGAAGAAGGCGGTGAGAGCTACAAGGGACAGAAGGATTTGTAAACGCTCACATAGGGAACACTGAATATGGCATTCCCCACTCATAAACCTCTGTTCACTCTGAGACCCTGAGTTTGCTGCTCTGACTCGTTTGGGGCCCTTGGAAGCAGAATTCCAATCACACGACACCCAGCTCTAGGAATCGTGGTCTGACAGCAACTGCAGTTAAGTCCCTTAGAGACTGTCAGGGACTCCCAGATCCAATAACCCAGACCTTTTCTAGTCCTATAATTCTTAAGGAGTCTTCAGGGCCTAAATTATCCTCCAGGCCTTTTAAAATTCCTTCAGCACTTTCTAATAAAATGAAAGGAATGGAGAGTGCAGGAAAGAAGCTTTTTATGTGTGACCAGATATAATTAAAATGCTTAGGGTGTTTCCATCATTGGGAGTGAGAAGAGAAGGTACCGTGAAAACGTTCTTGAGTTCTAAAACAACAGCATACTAGGGACATAAGGGCATTTACAGTAGTACATTTTTTTTTTTTTCTTTTTTTGCAGTACGTGGGCCTCTCACTGTTGTGGCCTCTCCCGTTGCAGAGCACAGGCTCTGGACGTGCAGGCCCAGCGGCCATGGCTTGCGGGCCCAGCCACTCCTGTGGGATCCACCCGGACCGGGTCACGAACCCGGGTCCCCTGCATCGGCAGGCAGACTCTCAACCACTGCGCCACCAGGGAAGCCCAGTAGTAGTGTGTATTTTTTAACGTAGAAAAGGAAAAAGAAAAGAAAAAAGTTGTCTGATGGAGAAGCGGGTGAGCAGACATGGTCTTTGAGGCTCCTCAGTTTCTTTGGCGTTCGCCTCTTCTCTGTTGCTGCTAGTACCCTAGATTCACAAACATGCTTTACGAAGCCACAATCTCAGTCTATAATGGTGAGCAGTAAAAAGCGAAGTAAATCCAGAAAAGTGATTAACCAAAGCCATCCAACAATGGAATTAAAATAGTTTAATTTACCAAAATATCTTGTCCATGCAAATTTTCTAAGGGTGGATTAAGCTGTTACTTTCAGGGGCAATCCTGAAATCTTGTTCTTAGCTTTCCTGGATATCATCCACTTCTCTGTTTAAACAGTAACTCTGGCTGACAGTATCACCAGCTCTGTTTATAGTCTGGCAAGTCTGAAAGGAAGGAGGCTTGGAATTCCTTCCTTTAAGCTGGAAACAGTTTTATCCTAACATGGCCCCTAAACTGGGGACAAGCAAACTGAGAAGAGAAAAAAAAAGATAAATCTGTTTGGTTTCTTCTGTGCCTTAATCCAACATCCCCAAAACAGAGTTGAAAAAAATTGGACAGTTGGGTCAAGAAGCAGAATGGGAAAATTGGACAATTGTATTGCATATTCTAAATCAGATGTTCACATTGTGTTCTCATTAATTAGACTGAGGTACTGTGAATTCTGTATCAGTTATATTAGAAGTAAAAATATGTATTTCAAAAATAAATAAAAGTGATTTAGAGACTCAATGTATCACAGGGCTGTTCCATTTGAACAAAAAGTTGATAGCTCACTATGTCGCAAGGGGACCCTTCTATGTGCCACCGCCTCACTCCATGTTTAATACATCCACTGGTTATATTCTGGAATGGCAAATTCCAATTACAGACAAAAATTTTCACTGCTCTCGTTACTATGGTTCAGATGTAAGAATAGCATTTTCTTTTCTCTATGCCGATTCCCCAGGAACAGGGTGTATTTTGGCGGGAATGGTGTTGATTCTACCACAATCTGTTACAGTGGCTTTGCTTGGCCCCCATCTTGACTAACTGCACAGCTCTGCAAGGCGGCTGGAGCGGGGCATGGAACAAGGACAAAGAGAGCAGCTCACAAACACTGAAGCTTTGACTCTGGCCCCAGGCGCCGCATTCTGCCTCTTGAGAGTGAACCCACCAAGCCTGTATGATTCAGCTCAGGCAGGAACATGAGTCATGTGTGTTACCAGGGATACAACTCATCTGAACACAGCTAAACTGCAGCAAGAACACCCTCAACACCTCCTTTCAAAACAGATCTGGAGTCTGTGTCACCCCGTTTTGTTTAAACCTCAAGCCTCCCATGAATGACTCAAGAACGATTCTTGCCACATCACAGGAGAAAGCAATGAAAAGGCTTTTTAGGATGGTCACAGAACTGGCGATCAGCTGGATCAACCAGCTCCTTCTAAATGAGTCACAGCCCGAGTCTGTTAGAGAAGAGACAGGGACAACCAACGTACCAGCGTCCAAGAGCAGCTTCACAATCTCGAAGTTGGAGTGGGACACACTGTAATGGAGGGCGGTGTTGCCGTTCCCGTCTGCCATGTTGATGATATGACGCAGGACGTCTGGGGAGATGGCCTCAAAAGCAGATATGTAGTCCCCCACCATGGCTGGGATGGCTGACTTCTGACTGGACACGCGGAACCACTCATGCTGGAGAGTGTTCAGACAGAACCGCTGCCAAAACACCGAGCCATCGGCCATTAGTTCTTCTATTTATAGACATTTCTGAGACCTAGCTGAAAACCTAAGAAACCAGGCCTTTTATAGTCAGAAGTGTGTGCAAACAGAATTTGCTCTCAAAAAACAACTAATGAAACCCAGAGCTCTCAGAGAAGCCTCAAATTCCAAACTGAAGTATCCTTCCTGATTTTAACACACACACATATTGTAACTTCTATAAAACAGGCCTATAGCACTGTGCAAGAACTATACCACCAAGGCTCAAATTCTGACTCTGCTACTGACGAGCTGTTCGACGCTGGGGAAGATACTTATTCTGTGCCTCAGTTTCCTCATCTGCAAAATGGGGATAGTAAAAATACCTTTCCTTCACAGTGTTTGTGATGAGGACAAATGAGGCAACACATGTAAACCACTTAGGCCAGGCTCCATTTATTATTGAACTATCAATATTATGTAGGTACGCTGGCCTTGCAAATGATTTTCATAGTAATCAGGACAGGAGAAATTACTTAACACAATTATGCTACCTCCTTCCTGTCCAGACCAACTTCAACTCCTTCAGCATCTCCACAGCACTAGGCTGGGAGACCATAACCGTGCAGGCAACCCAATTCCTACTCCATCCCAAATACAAATGTTCAACCACAGAAAGGGAATAAAAAGCAAGTCTGAAACAAATTACTTTTTCCCATTAGGATCATCTGTATCTGGTCATCAGCCCCACTTGCTTTCCCTTAGGCTGTAGACACATGAACGTGGCATTTGTTTCACGGATAATCAAGTCAAACTTGGACATGAAGTTCAATGTAGACTGGACAGAGCCAGTGCTGGAGATGGGGAAAACCACAATGCTTTTTTCTTGGGCCCTCTTTCATATGAGTTTATCATTCATTTGTGCTTTGCTTGTTCTTTAAAAGTTTAAAAATAAATCAAGAAAGATGGAAAGCTTATGTCAAAAGCACCAGAACCCATGTAGTCTTCTTTCTATAGAAAAGGTGGAACTGGGATTACAGAACACACCCATCTCTTTATCTTCCTGCTACTAATTATTCAGGTGTACCCAATTCAATCATAGTTTGGGTCACTGGAGGAAAAGGGTCCTGGCCAGGAAATAATTCACTTAATTTTTCTTTTCTTCTGCTCACTCTTTCACATATTCAGATTTCATTTTTTGGGTGCCTCACACAGAAGGAAGGGAAATTATGGCGTCTGGGTGTTGAACTCACTTACAGCTACATAGTCAGTGTCCTGACATGGTTACATGGCCCTGGCACTGTGATCATTCACATGTCCAAGACTTTTCAGAGCACAGCACTTTAAACACTTCTTTACTGAATGAATATCCAATCAACAAAAAAAAATGTAGCAATACTGGAGTATGTGCCCGACAAAATGCTTGACAAAATGCTTTACAAAAATGTAAAGTCCAGTCCTCCCTGAGGACCACATAACCTAGTATTTTGGGGAGGGTGAAAGAAAAAGTGTATTAAAGCTATAAAATCTGGGGTCCGAAAGCACCAGTTTTAAGTTCAGGTTAAACCTGGTGGGAAACATTAACACTGCAGTGACTTTTCCTGGTTTTACTATTTGTGACCAAGGCATAGACAGGCACTTAGTCTATACTGATGAGTTCAACATGTAGATCCAGGTCCAGGCCAGGGACTTCGTTTAGTATTTCCTTCTATAAACATCATTGCCATGCTCCTTTTTCAGCACAGCATCTGAATGTCAAGATTCAGCTGGCTCTGATAAATTTAAGTTTCTATAGCAATATAAACAAATAGGAGAAGATACCATAATTTAAAAAAAAAAGATGCCATATAATAAGGTAATATGCTTTAGCTGGGATAAACAAAACATGGACCAGTACTTAAGACAGGTATAATCTAGTCCCAGCATTAACTAGCAGTTGACACTCCAGGCAAGACTCGTAATCTTTAGGGCCTCAGTTAAAGCAGGATGGACCAGAATAGAGTGGCCTCGTAGACACACGCACCCATGTACTTCTCATGCCTGTGCCAGCCATCACCAATTCTTCTTCAGATTGTGTTTGTTGTATGAGGAAGACTATTTGCCTTTCCAGCGTTAGATAATTCCATAAATCCCTTCTAGGCTTAACATTTTGGTTTCATAATTCTATAAACCCGTGAGACCTATGAAACAACTTTCTCACCAGCTGCGGACTTAAGTTATTTAGCATAAAACTTTCATATTAAATCTACTGCTAATATGCAAAGATTCAAATGCACATTACTATCTAAAATAACATGAGATGCTACACTTTCTCAGTGCACTGAATAGAGCTGTCAACCAGAAGGCTGGTCTAACCTATGAAAGAAGCCACACATCTAAATGTCACCAATGCATGGGAGAGCAATACTTGTAAAGGATATCAGATTCACCATTGCCACGGAAACATTTATCTGTCCTATGTTATGCTATTCGTGCTCCCTAAGGCAACCACCAACCTCTTTGCTTCTGAATCTCAAGCTGCGAGAAGATAAGTGCAGTTATTTCTAGGTTTAAAAATAGTGACTGCCTGCATTCCACATCAGAACATAATATGCAGTTTCATAATTGAAAGGAATGCTGACCTCGGTCCAGATAGGTTTCTCTTAAAAACAAAGGCTAACTTAAAAAATTCTGGGATTCTGCTCCCTAGATCACAAGTTCTGTAAGCAAGAGAACATGCAGAAAGGTGACGAATGACTGAAATTAGCCCTCCTTTCCATGTGCAACTATATGCCTCGCAGATGCTCAGCTCCCAAGCAAAGTACAGGGTGGAGAAAGGAGATCTGAAATCAGGCCTGAGGGAAACGTTCACAGGGTGGTCTGGTGAGCCGGGTAGCGGGATATTCACTCTGCCCACACACACTAGGAATAGTCTGGGGGAAAAGCGTGCAGGCAACAACAGCTCAGGGGCAGGCTAGAGAGGCCTCATCTGTGGTGTCCACTCGGGCACTTTGTACAGACTGGGGACAGTGTCTGTAGGTCAGACTCACCATATCCTTGCTGGTCAAAGCTTTGGGGTCATTTATGTTATTTTTCAGTAAGTTGCATGCAGACAACATCTTTTCACTTAGTTCATATCTAAAAGGGGAAAAAAATAAAAGAAAGAGAGCTCATGACTGGCCACAAAAGGAAAGGCATTTTTACCTGAAACTCTATAACCCTTTACAAGACCGGAGGCCCCAAGTCAACCCTGGCAGGTTGTGGTGCCGCTAGTGCTTGCCTGGTGGAGTCTAGGCGTCCGAGGACTGACGTTACCACACAGAGCCAAGGCCTCCAGCCAGAGCTCGGATCTTTTCATGAGGGTAGCTTTCGGCTTCGCCACTCTGGCCTGTGTGACATTATGGAATAACACTTGGATATTTTTTGCTCCTTTTGTTCTAAATTCTTAAAAAATATTTTTACTCTTGAGGGGTTGAAGAGGTCTGAATTACCACCTACCCATTATGCTGACCAGTGGACCACACATCTGAAATCACATTTGGTGACTCAGGAAGTGTTTGTTTAACCCACATGAAAATATAAACTTAAAAGTCAGATGACATATGGTATATAAATTATACCTCAATAAAGCTGTTCAGAAAAAAACCAACAGATGTCAAGTTACTGAGCCATTTGAAAATACTTGGAAATATAAACTAAAGACACTTACCTTGTGTTAACGCAGTTAAACATTCATTTGCCAAATTAGAGATAAGTTTTCTGAAATGTTCTAGTTACACTTCACGTGGTGAAACACCATACTGAAATTTCCAACTGTCCTACTCTCTCCTGTTTTATAAGCATCAATTCCATATTTGTTAAGTCTTTAAAATTGTCTACACTTTTAGGTACACGTTTCAGCCAACTAGAGTGTTTATTTGATACTTCAGCTGCTGTTTACGACATTCCCAAACCCATTCTTGTGGTGTTCCCAATCACTCAACGAGCAACAAAATACGGGCATGTGACTGATCACATCATCTTTATGGTAAATGTGATCTTTGGTTGAGGCCAAAAACTGTTCCTCTCACACACAGTGGTCCTGTAATAACAGTACTGACACCTGTATGAGGATAAATGGCTAATGATAAAATCTGAAACTTTAAAATGTGAAATGTGTTGGTCACAAAAAATTCTAATATACCTTTAAGTATAAGGTGGGTTGTTCAAACAATGGAAGCTTTAGTGGTGCTTAACAATTATGCGGATGGTGACTCCACATGTAATATTAGACGGCAAATAGTTAAAGAAACAAAGGTGAACAGATATCAAGCCCTTCTCTCTGCTACTATAAGAGATCTAGCAGTTATCATTTTTGCACTGGTATTCATTAGTATCATGACAAGAGGTACACACCTCTGAGGCACAGGTAAAGTTCAGCCCTCCTTTGGTGAGTGGAAAGACCAAACTCATAGATTCAACTGCACAGTCTCCTCATTGGCCAATCCTACTGCCAAAGTACATCAAACATGGGAAGGGTGAGGGGAGGGGGGGGAGTGTACCACACCTCTCTCTGATTTCCACCTTCTCAGGTTCACATTCTGGAACCTGCATTTCATCTTCCACCCTGCTGGACGTGAGACCTTCCACATTAACTGCGTGGTGGCCTTCTGCCATCCCCCGAGTGTCTTGGTCCTCCTCTTCGTCCTCCACTTCCTCAGGAGGATACTCGGGGACATCACACTCGTCATCTGACTCGGAAGAAGAGCTTTCATCTGAGCTGGAATCATCACTTGAAGTGGTTTCATACCTAGGTGGCAATTGGGAGTTCAGGAGATGCAAGGTGTGCCCATAAAGACCCAGTGACAGAAATGTTTATGAAGGGAAACCTGCTGACTCCAGAAATTTCATCAGTGGTTTTAGACCCTGTACTTAGAAGTGCGGAGTAAGGTCTATTTAGAAGTCTGGTGGTTTTGAATGGGTTCTCACTTAACAAGGAATAACCTAGGTTGCCAAGTGGTATCACATACCACTTGCAGAAAAAAAAATATGTATATATATATATAGCACCTCTGGCTTAATATAAATCAAAGGAAATTCATTTTATGGAAACCAAGTCTGTAGGTTTTCATCTTTGCTGTTCCTTTTCTTTCCCCCTTTCATTCTTCTTATTTTGTACCGTTAATTTTCCCAGTGTCCAAGGTGAACATATTATGTAAGTTACCAATAGTTTCTCTGGTACACACTCCCCAAACTGTGGGACATATTACCCAATAAAACGTTAAAGATTTGGAAAATAGACAGCACTGTTATATCTTTGTGGTACGCACTACTATAAATATTATCTCAACTAACTCTGCACTATTGCTTTCTTGTCAAGGCCATGAATGGATTAATAGATTAATTGCTTTGATTCAACTGTAGGAGGACAAACAGACTTAACTATTGATCTGGGCCAATTAAAGGAGAAGGAATAAACAACTAAAACACATTCTATTTAGAAAGCAAAGAACTGATGGCGTGGCGAGGTTACTCTTCAGGTGAAAGGCCCTACTATTTTGTCTGTAAACATGGAGAGCTAAGCAAAACAACCCATTCTGAAGGAGTGGATGACTATCCCTGGACCATGCAGTGACGTTCTCAGTCTCTGGTTGTTGCTCAGTTCTGATACAGTTAAGTACACGCTGTCCAACAGGGAACCTGCTGCCTGTTGCTTTTGTTGAAGACCGTTTGTTTCAGATCAGAGGTGAGAAGACGTAAATTACTCAGCTTCATCACGTATCCTTTCAAGAGTGAAATATCCTTAAAGATAGCAAGAAGAGAGAAGAGAAGCCCAAATGCACCTTTCTGAGGAGGGAATCTTCCGTCACCCAGATGTGGTAGCATTCCAGACCAGGCACCTTTAAATATGACTGGAGTAGGCATGAGGCAAAGGAAACAGACAGACCGCGTATAAACACCAGTACCACCATCCTTCCTTACCCTCCATTAATGCCAACAAACTGAAGATTCTTTTTCGCTCCATTTGAATCTTTGTTGGCATCTTTCTTCTTCATGATGGACTTCAGTGTACTTTCATTATTTGTACATACTGTGGAAAAGTGAATCATGGTGATCAAAATTAATACAACTCATACCCATGCAAGTTAAGTGAATAGGTACGCTTTCTTCATGTACATTTATTATTTTATTCATGTTAATATAGATCTTGGCATGTATATATGAGAAACTTGCCCAAAATCCACTGGAAAATTGTGTGCATGCAAAGAAAATACTTCAAAGTTCCATTAATAATGTTCTTTAAATGGAAAAAAAAAAATCCATTCGTCCTTCCAGACATAACAAAAGCAGTGACAACTAGCATCTGTATCAGGCTTTACTGTTTATAAAGTGATGTCACGTCTCACTTGATCCTCAGAAACCACCTAGGCACTAAGATAGGGATTATTAGTCCTTTTTTTTTCAGTTGAGATAACCTGGAAAAAAATTTATACCTGCCAAACTATGAAAGAGTGAAATGCTGTTTATAATATTTTGTAATTTGCAACATCAGATGAGTTTTCTTAAGGGGACTGCATGGCTTTCTTTGATAATCTTAAAGATAATCTAGGCCTACCTTCCTAACAACTGTGTAATCATTCTTCCAGGTCAATTTATAGGGCACACTGGCATTAGATTGGAATGCTGACAACTCTGGTCCTAGAACCCTGATGCCGAGAGGGGCCGTGAGTGAGGAAAGTTACCATAGAGGCCAGCGGCTATCTGGTCGTCTGTCAGGTTCACTGGAGACAGCGGGCTTTCCTGAGTGGGGAAGGTATCCTGGCTGCTGATGGGCTTCGCTTCTGTGGTCCCCACCTCTTGCTCATGCCGGGATGTCTGGGAGTTTAATGGCCCTCCTGATTGAAGACTTCCACACTTACAGGTGTATTCCAAATTACTGCCTGTCAGGAAGGAGAAGGTTGTAGAAGTGTGTGATGCTAGGACCAAATAAAATGGGCTAAATGGTATAAAAAAAAAAAATTCTTGCAACTCATCCTTTTCTCAAGTGCTTTTCTGGTGTTTTCTTTTTGCATAATTGGCATTAATAGCCAAGCCATCCAAAATCAAACCCCCAAGGCCTTCTTGACCGTGATCCCTTCCCTTTATGACCATATCTGGATTGGTCAAACTCCACAGTGCCTCTCTTCTCTCTGGTCTGGTGCTACCACCTAACTTTGGCCTGGGCCACCAGTGTAGCATCATGACTGTCCCCTTTCCTTCACATTTCCCCCTCTCCTGCACTGCTGCAGAGTAGAACTCCCACTCAGCTCAAATCCCATCCTAACTCCAGCTAAAACGAAACCTAAAAAGCTCCCCACCACTCAGGAAACGTAGTCCATACTATTTAGCCAGATTCTACACCACCTGCCACTCAGCACCAACTTACCTCTCTAAGTTTATTTCCCACTATACCTGTGGTCCTTTTTGGGGTGCGAACTGCACCCCAGTAGATGGAACTCCTCCCAGTGTAGAAAGTGGGGTCTCTTTTTCTCCTAAGAGCACACCTGCCTTAGCTTATTTTCTTCTACCTGGTGATGTTCCTTCCCTACCCTCCCTCACATGGCCAACCTTCCCATCGCTTCCTCTTCCGAGCCTTCCCTCATCTCCCTACCGGAAATTAACTCTCCTTTCTCTGAACTCTCATGGCCCATCTTTCAGACTCTCTTATAAGATCTATAATACAACGTAGTAGTTGATTCGCGTGATTGTCTTAGACTCCCTTCTTGTCTGTAAATATTTTGAGGGTGCCACATGGTTCTAATCAACTTTGTTTCTCTCACCACATCTTCTAGGTTGCTTTTACATATGTTAGGTACTTAATATTTGTTTACTGGACTTCCCTGGTGGCACAGAGGTTAAGAATCCACCTGCCAGTGCAAGGGACAGGGGTTCGATCCCTGGTCCAGGAAGATTCCACATGCTGTGGAGCAACTAAGACTGTGCACCACAACTACTGAGCCTGCATTCTAGAGCCCGCGAGCCACAACTACTCAGCCTGCGTGCCGCAACTACTGAAGCCCGCGTGCCTAGAGGCCGTGCTCCTCAACAAGAGAAGCCACCGCAATGAGAAGCCCACACAGCAACAAAGAGTAGCCCCTGCTTGCCACAACTAGAGAAAGTTCATGCGTGGCAACGAAGACCCAACGCAGCCAAAAATAAACAAATAAAAAATAAATAAATTTCTAAAAAAAAAAAAATTAAACTACATTTTAAAAAATATTTGTTTACTGGTGAAGCAGAAAAATTGGATTTTTATTATGTAATTTATATACACACACACACACAAGTATATCACAGAATTTTTAGTGTGGCTGACATTTCCTAATTCTGCAAATGGTACTCTGTCCACTCACAATGCTCCCTCCTCTACCTCCGGGGGCACGGGGTGCTCCCTGGTGATTCCTTCACAAATCCACCTCCCTCCTCAGCACACACAGACAGTACTAACTGTAGTCCTCCAAATAATATTCAGTTGCCCCCACGACCTGATGTGTCTCCCTAACAGCAAATAAGAAACGTCTCAAGTTCCTTTGTCTTACTTGAAGTAAACAAAGCAGGGCATTTGTCTTCATTCCTCCTTTTCCAACTTCATTCATCATTACGCAGTAACCTCCAAAGAGTCTCAGTATGTTAATCCTCAAGTACCAGAATACTTCCTAGAGAAACACTTTCACTAACCACTTCTCCATTCAAGGACCAACAATGATTTTTAAAATGCAAATACATAAATAGTTTTTATTGTTATTGAAACCTTAAACAGCCACAAAAGTAGACAACAGTATAATAAACCCCTCTGTCCCCAGCACTAGTTTCAATAATGATCAGCTATCTGGGCTCATCTACACCTCCTCCAACCACTCACACTGGATTCCTCTGAAGCACAAGCTGAAGACCCTACCACTTTCATTCATAAATATTTTAGTATATATTCCTAACACAGTTCTCAAAAAGTAAGTATAAAGCTAAAACTATCAAATCTAAAAAAAAGAGAATTTAAAATGATCACATATCTGGTCAGTATTCACATTTCTCCAATCTCTTAAAATTTTTTTTATAGAGTACTTGAATCAGAACCTCAGTCCTATACTTCCACTGGCTGCTATGGTTTTTAAGTCTTTTAATCCATAGGTTCTCTTTCCTTCTAAACACGGCTTTAAAAAATATTTTTAAATTGAGGTATAATTTATATACAGTAAAACGCACAGAATTTCAGTGCAGAGTTTGACGAATTTTCGGAAATGTACATGCCTGTGTTAGCACCTCCCTAATTCAGAAATAGAACATTTCTAACAACCCAGTAAATCCACACTTCCCACGTGCTGCCCTTTTCCAGACAATCTTCCCACTGGAGGCAAATACTCCTCTTCTCCAGAACTTAGTTTTGTAAACTAGGGCTTTTTAAAGCTTCTCCAATCAAGGTCCACCCTCTCAAGCAGGCATCTGAGGATCCTTCACAGTGAACATGGACAGCTTCTTCTTTCCTGGGGTAGTTTAACTGCTCAACAACTCCTACCCTCTACTCATTCAGAGTGGTCTGGTGACTTAATTACTCCCTCCTCTGTGCCCTTCCTTACTAGACTGTCCTACCGGCCTAGAATTTCAGCTTTCTTTACCAGCAGAATTCTACCCATACTCTTTTCACTTCTATTTTCTCTAGTCTTCCTCCTATGATACCATTCCACAAAGACTTTTTCCCCTCACTGTTCTGCAGCACTTACTGTCCAGACCAGAATATACCCTGCCCTCCGTTTCCTTGGTCTCACACGTGTTCGCTCTGTGAGAATGGAAGTCCCTGAGTCCCTCCACGCTACATTCATACCTGGGGTCCTCTTCAGTGCTCTGAACAGTGCTGGACAATGGAAAGCCTTAAATAAATGCCTGTGTCATTCAATGGAAAGTCACAGGGATTCTGTTAAGACTAACTAGCAAGGCAAAGAACAACGCTAACCGTTAAACTAGTTCTCATTAGCTGGATCAGAGGAAATTTGTCACCTTTATTGCCAGAAAATGTTTTTTAGATGGTGTTGAAACTCTGGCTCTCTTGAGTGACCCAGAAACAATTATCTGAACTTGATAAAGACCCATTGTGGTTAGCAGGCACACATAAGATGACACACGCACCAGCCTAAGACTGACAAATGACTGCTGTGTTTCAATAAAACACAGGAAGAGTGCAGCCAAGAAAGCCAAAAATAAAGTGGCCAGCAAAATTCAATGGTCTCAACCCTGGCTGCCCTTTAGAGTCACCTGAGTTGGGGGCAAAGCTTTTAAAAATACAGATTCAATGAAATATCTGCAGGTGGGCCCAAGTATTAGCAGTTTTTAAAAGCTCTGCAAACGATTCTAATGTACAGCTAGGATTGAGAACCAGTGAATTAAATTAACCAATCAAAAATTTGCTGAAAACAGTGTAAAACTTGACTGCCAAAAACAAGAGTTTAGACTTCCCTCCGGTTTCACTCCATCAACTTGGACCATGTGAATTATTAGGAATTATTGTTGGTTTAGTTAGCAGCCCTGGACCACTAATGGTAGAAGTCCATGACCAACAGTAAATGCTATGCAAACAATAAGGGTAAAACAACAGGAGTAATCACCAAACACCTTCCTAAGTCTGGTACTATGGCCTAGCTGCTCAAAATTCCCCCCAGGGCGCAAGAGTTTCCGAAAGCACCACTGGGGAGTTAGTGAACAGGGGAGTGGGCAACTGTGTGGTCTTCGGTCGTTAACTCAAACTTATAATGGCCATAAATGCCAATAAAGCATGAGCTTCATTTTATGACTTGACCAGATTAGTGATAACTAAAAGACAGCAAATGACAGAAATCTCAGTGTTCTGGAAAATAAAAGCATCCTCGAAGTATTAATTCTAATTCTAAAGTACGCTTAGCATTTAATACATGGATAATTATACTACTAGCTAAGGCAAACTGTAGTGAAAAATAAGTAACTTAAAAGGAAAACTTTTTTTACGTTTTTGACTTTAGAAAAGTTAAAGCAAAGTACTTGATATCTTTTAAAAAATCAATGAAAACTAGAGATGGAGAAGTTTTTAAAGAGATCACCTTCTCCAGTTTCCTCTGTGATATTTATCCATCTGGAATGGGTATTAGTTGTTGGTATATAGAAATGTTTCTAAATCTGTTAGAAAATTGATATTTAAAAATATATTTAAATGGATCTTAAAAGTTGCCCTGCTCACATACTGCAATTCTTCCGGCACGCTGACTCATATTTTTATTTATAATGCCAAGTGCCTTCTAAAAGCACAATTATGAACAGTGCCGCCAACTAACTGACCATGTTATTGTGCCAAATTTTCATTTAAACATTCTGATTTGATTTTTAAAGAACATCTAGCTTACTTGTCAAAAAGGTAGGACTGAAATTTCTGAGTCATAATGGAGGCCGTTCAATCATTTAGGCATTTTCCCGAAGTGTAATTAAGAATTCAAAGAGGTCTAAAATAACACTTCTAGTTTTTCCATAAGGAAAAGGGCTTGAGCACAAATTCACCCTTTTCAGCCCACATGTTGGTTTGGGGAATAGACAACAGAGATTATTCATGAAGTATCACCTTCTTTATTTGGTACACATTACCTGTAAGGGGAAAGTATGTAGCTTTGATGGAGGAGAAAGGACAATCCCTTTCTGTTTGCAGGCCCATCGCTCAGAACTCTGCCTGAATACCAATGCGTGTGGCCACCAACATAAAGCCGCTAAATGATAAGAGCCGTAGTGTAATAATTTCTAGGGCCACTTTAATATTTCCCTGAGAACATACCAGACAGCTGTCATGAACGTATCTAAAAGTGGGTACTTAGAAATTAAAATGCTGAGTGGATTAAGAATCAGATTCTCCCTCACCACAACGCCACCCACATTTAATTACACACCAACCCAAGACCTCACCCAGAAAACCCACGCTGACAGGCTGCATTAACTGTTGGGTAAAACGAGTTGTGCTCCGTGTTCTTCCAGATGCAGCTAACGTCGTCGTCCTCTCCACACTAAACTCATCTCTTCCCTAAACCTCAGAGAGCTTAACTGCAGCTGAATTCTTCAAGCACTTTTATTTTCACATTATTTGGTGGCTAACATATACCCCTCATAGGTTATCATTCATATTTCTGGTATATGTGTCTTGGCTTCCCAACTGGATTGCAAGTTCCAGGCTTTGACCACTTTCTCTCTCTCTCTGCTTAAGTACCACACTTTGCATATAGTTGACACTGAATGCATAGCTATCAATTGACCTGAACAGAGATGGGAACAGAGCAGACTTTAAACATCTTTACTGAGATACAAACGCCTCGCTGATTGGAGGAAGAACAAACAGTTGTAACCATCACCCAGTACCAACAATTCTTTCATCGTTTATGACTGGACATCCAGGAACTTAAAGCCATTTCTGTTCTTAAAAAACACCAATCTCCATGCGTTAGCCAGAAACGAACTATATACTTTACAGATTCATTCAGAGTAGAAGTGTCAAAGTAAACATGCATCTTTTTCCAGAGTGCATACATTTCACTAATACCCATTTAAAACGATAAAGCATCAGTTTAAAAGAAGAAGATTTTCAAACAAGTGTCAACTGAAGGGCTCACAAAGGTGGTGGATTTTAAATCGTTGTAAAAGATTTTCCTCAGGGCTGAAGTGCTTTTAACCAAGGTCTGTAACAGATGTCCTAGATCTGTAATTTCAGCCTCTGAGGGTCAACTATCCCTTCTGAGAATCTGATAAAAATCATGCACTTTTGGGGCTTCCCTGGTGGCGCAGTGGTTGAGGGTCCGCCTGCCGAGGCAGGGGACGCGGGTTCGTGCCCCGGTCCGGGAGGATCCCACATGCCGCGGAGCGGTTGGGCCCGTGAGCCGTGGCCGCTGAGCCTGCGCGTCTGGAGCCTGTGCTCCGCAGCGGGAGAGGCCATGACAGTGAGAGGCCCAAAAACCGCAAAAAAAAAAAAAAAAAGTTAAAAAAAAAATCATACACTTTCTTCACAAAAATTCCAAACACAAAACTATTCATGAAGCTATGGAGCCCAGATTAATAAGACTCCCTTTAAGGCTGTTTATTCCAACAGTATTTCCCTGAAATAGGGCCCAAGTGTGCCTACTGAGTGGCTGGTGGTAGCAGTGGGTTGCAGCAGAAAACTCATGAATTTGGGGGAAAAAAGTTCTTCAGATGAATCTGATGGGCAGCCTGGTGAAGAGCTACTTTTACAGAATAATTCTGCTG
Organism: Monodon monoceros; assembly: GCF_005190385.1. Lineage (NCBI taxonomy): Eukaryota > Metazoa > Chordata > Mammalia > Artiodactyla > Monodontidae > Monodon > Monodon monoceros. The sequence continues at coordinate 62,135,429 of NW_021703782.1, forward strand.
AAAGGGACCAAGCAAGAAAAATCTAATCCTACCCTCTCATGACACAGGAGGACACGGCAGCCCAAACGCCCCTAAAGTGTTATTCCAAGTTCTTGGGCAGCAGAACGAGATGTCAGCCCTCTGACCTCCGGGTCAATGGACTTTCACATCATGCTACCACACACCGCAGGGTTCCAGAAACATTTGGTTTGGATTGTTCAATGCTTGTAGCATTTACTAAAAGAAAATTGTGATTTTAAAGAAAGGTACTGGGACAAGTAAATGGTATATGATTTGAACTAAGAAAACTAACTAGAAATGGTATTTTTGTAATGACTTAATTTTCCCTGCTTTTGCTTTGGCTCAGATCTCTGTCTACAAAATTGCTTTCACAGTTATGGGAATGACTTCAAGTTCATACATTTTTTTAGCAAGCCCAAGATAACTAAGAGTGCAAATATGGAAGCTGATTTAAAAAGCAGTTCTTTTATTCCGGTATGAGAGATGAATTTTCTATAAATCATGTGGCAGGCAGTTAAGTTCCACTGTTATAGATAGTTCTGTTTGTTATTTGCTCAGAGACAGTTACATATTTTTCAAGTATTTGTAACTACAAGTCATTTGTCTAGAATTTTCTCTCTCCTCTTCCCCTCTCCAGAGGGAAAAAGGAAAAGGAAAAAAAAAAGTAACCCACTCCTCAAACCAAAACAATCCAACTGATTTACAGAAAGAATAAACATTTTTTTCCCTGAGGTTTCTGAGAAACTTATTTCCTCTTAACCTTTTAATTCCATGAAAGAAAATATTAAATACATGAAACTCATACTACTAGTAATTAAAAGTACTTTACAGATGATCTTTGATTACCACCAAATTCCAGCTGCATCAAAACTGTGACATTGTCTCTTAAATCCTGAAAAACTGTTTGTGATGTTTCACGTGAAAAATAACATAGGAGAATATGTACGATTCAAATGCTGTCAAAACAGAATGTGTCTAAAATACAGACCTGCACACTTGTACACACCAAACACACAAGGGGTTACCCCATGAGAGCATGTGGGAGGCTCTCAGTATTTTATGCTCTTCTGAACTGTTAATGTGTTATGAGCACATACTCCAGTTATAACTTCAAGAAATTGAATAGGAGTGTTAGGCATTATTATTTTGCTGATAAAAATAATGCTCTTTTGCATACTAAAAAGCAATACCCTCAAATCTTCAACGCTAGGAAAACTGAAGAGAATTCTCTGGGTTTGGTACTAATATACACCTAATTTAATTTTAGGCTTCATTTTGAGCTTTGACATAGATTCTGAAAGAATCTGAATTGAAAATTTATTCTACTCATTTTGTGTTTTCCCATTGTTATTGATATCTTTGTCTTGATACAATTGTTAGCTGGGGAGGTGTAACCATTGGGGGGTGGGGGAAGGCGATGGCCAGCCAGAATTACGAAGACAATAATTTGCATTAAACACAAAAGACTATTTGTAGCGCATTTGTTTGGCAATTTGTTCTAGATCTACATTTCCATTTCTGGAAGTACAGAAAACAGTTAACAGCAATGAGAGCCAGCATTTATCCTCTGTGGTGCAGACTATCCCAAATGCTTTACTCACACTGACAACACTAAATCTTCGTTTCAACCCTGTAGGGGAACAAAGACAACCTGTCCTAGTGCCGAGAAGGAATTCGAACCCAGAATACCTGGCTTTGGAGCCCAAACTTAAATTCTTTAAACTAAAGTACTAGGTTCACATAAGTGATCATTTATATGCTCTTTTTGGTGATGTCAAACTCAAACTTCTTATCATTTGATTTGGGGAAGAAAGTTTGAGATGACTACCTTTCTATACTCCATTTTCCTTTTGGCACAGAAATGTATTCTAGTGTATCTGTGGGGAGGAAGGTGATCTCTGCATCTTACTCTTCCGCCATCTTCCCCAAGGTCAAGAAACGTATTCTAGACTGTATGTGAGCAATATTCTGTAGTGTTCGGTGTGAACAATAAGCTGGAGTACATTTGACACACCTTCACTCTTCACAGCCTATCGATGTTGAGATCTTTACTACACTGAACTGCTTTTATTTCCAGCCCATACAACACACACGAGATAACAAAAATGTAATTCTCTGGATTGAGTTCCTAACCTAATTCCTTCGTTAGAACTTTAAAGCAAAATACAAATGTGATGGGAATTATAGCAATAATTTAAAGTTGTTCTTGCATGCTCTGAGAGGGAGCTGCCCCTATGATCGAGTAAGTTCTATGAAGAATATTTATACTTTTGTTCACAAATGTTGTAGGTCTCCTGCATTTTAGCTGATTAATCGGGTGTACATGTGTAGGGTCAGATCAAAATAGTGATGTCTGCAATGTCAGTGTGACTGGAAATAGACCAAAAAACACTGTAACACAGCCAGACAAAACCTCCTCCCTGGGTCTTGATGCTCTGGGTGCCAGGCAGATTACCCCAACGATTCACCTGAATATTTTTGGCAGGAATGTGAAATAGAAACCCCAGTTTCGGGAGGAGGGAGGAAGGCTGGCAGGAAAATGCTCTTACAACGGATGATGCACTGTACCATGTGTGTCTGGAGGTATTTAAGAGTTTCATTTTGACTTCAACATCTGACATCATGATTTTTAAAAAGAAGTAGAAACAGACATATTATTAGTTACTTAAGACCTTGCTTCGGTTCAAACATCATTTTAATCTCTTGACTCTAAAATGACTCCCTGTACACTTATTAGACTCAAACTTTAACTCCAAAAGGCAAAAATCTGTCATACATCAGCTGTCACTGTCATGTTCAATTTTCTTCCACAATAAGCTATCTGGTCCACAGCACAGCTACTAAAAACTAATTCAGGTCTGGAGGTGAAACCTCAGAAGATATAAAAATAATCTATTTCAGTCTATTTTAACCATTGCTCTTTTGGTTATAGAGGGAAAACAAAGAATTTGAACTTTTTGTTTATTAAGTTACATTTAAGTCTCTACTGCACGTTTCCACATAAAATTAAATTTAATGCACACTACACCAATCATTTGAAGCACTTTAATTCATTTTATGTGTAGCACTGGGCCAGAGGAGAGAGTGTGTTTCTTTAGTACTTCCCAAACCTCAGCTACACTTTGGCACATCAACGAAAGAAACCACACTGGATGTGCTAGCAGCACCACCCCCAGGACGACAAAGGCCACCCTGTGCTCACTGGGGGCCAGTGATGAACACACTGACAACCTTACAGGATGGATGCCCTTTGACTGCCCATTTCACAAGGAAGTATAAAGAAGGATGACTTTCCTTCCCCAGGTCATGCTGCTTTGTGACAGCTCGAGAGCCAGGAATGGAACCCAGTGGTAGGATGATAATATGTACAATTAGAACCACATGCAGCTGACAACAGGGGAACTTATTTTAGTGAGGCTCACAGGGAAATAGCATGTCACCAAATCTCCCAGGGTAATTTCTCCATTATTAGCTTCAATTTAAAGAAGAGCCAGGGCCTTCCCTGGTGGCGCAGTAGTTAGGAATCCACCTGTCAATGCAGGGGACACGGATTCGAGCCATGGTCCGGGAAGACCCCACATGCCGCGAAGCAACTAGGCCCATGTGCCACAACTACTGAGCCTGCGCTCTAGAACCCGTGAGCCACGACTACTGAAGCTCACGTGCCACAACTACCGAAGCCCGCACACCTAGAGCCTATGCTGCGCAACAAGAGAAGCCACCGCAACGAGAAGCCCACGCACCACAACGAAGAGCAGCCCCCGCTCGCCGCAAGTAGAGAAAGCCCACGCTCAGCAAAGAAGACCCAATGCACCGAAAAATAAATAAATAAATTTATTAAAAGAAGAAAGAAAAGCCGGGGTGAGCAGGAATCCCAATGAATAAGGGAAAGTATGAGAAAGACAAAAATGTAAGCACCTAACAAAATGAACAGTGGGAAAGGCCTCCCTTGTCTCAGGGTTCTGGCTCAGGGGCTCCTTGTCAGAGAGGCCTTCCTGGACCACGCCATCTCCAACTGCCCTCACCTCTCCGCCACCACTCACTGTTTCTCTAAGTGGAGTTCCTTCCTTCATAGCACGTACCACCTCCTGACATATTTAGGTATATTGTTTATTGCCTGTGCCCCCAACTGGAAATGTAAGCACCATGAAAACAAGGGCCTATGTTTGAAACAAAGCAGGTATGTAATCATTATTTGTTGAAATGATACATGAATTAATGGAATCTCTGTCCCCTCATAAAAAGTTTTAATTAAAAACACTTCATACCAGTATTTTTTCATTGATCATACACTGGTAATTGCGGATACAAACAGGGCAGGACTCTTTTTCAGGCCATCCTGTATAAAATGAGCAAGTACATAACGGAAAGGCATCTAGCAAACCAGCAGCCCCCCAAGACAGCCCCTAAGCCAGCCAACAGTAGTATGCTTTTCTTCTTCTAGCCTTAATGAAACTATCAGATAATGAGAATCAGCAGAGCTGCTTATGGATTTAGATTCTTGGTTTTCATGCTACCCATTACCATTCTGAAGCTTTCTCTATGGTTCCAAAAAATAGCTCCGCCAGGCAAAAAAAAAAAAAAAAATCCCTACCTCCTGGATTTCCACTGTCCCCCATCCTCTCTCACTCCCAGGACCCTCAGGAGCACCACCTACCTGTGACCTTACCCAGGCTGGTTTTCAGGAAGTCAGGCCTCAGCTCTTCAGCGCTTGCAGACTTCATGACAGAGTTGATTGACGATAAGGCGTTGATGAGCTGGGAGTTGAGGGAGCCAATCTGTGAGTGAGGTTCCCCAAAAGCTTCTGCCAGTTCACTGTAGTTCTCAGCCAGCAGCGCCTGCTGCTCTGCCAGCAGCTTCTGGACACGCTCAATGTAGTGATCCAAGCCTGTCACCATTCTGGACGGAGCCTGGGGCTGGGGGCTCTCCACGAACTCTCCTACGGGCTCGTCCCCAACCCCTACACTCCTCCGGCTGCCGGTCGGCCCCACTGTCAACTGCGGAGGGCCACAAGCTATGGTCCTCATTTTCAGACCAACCAGACAGTTGTCGTTAATACTGATGTGCCCCACGCCTGACTCTTTGGTCTTCACAGAGGATGGCCTGTCGAACCCAGAGGCGCCGGAGAGCACCGTTCCAACTCCGACGGACCGCATCTTAGCGGAGCTGACGTCCTTGACGCGGCCTTCTCCGACCGCCACAGTCCGCATCTCCACAGTCCGGGTGCTGGTGTGCTTGTCCATGGTGCTGAGGGAAGTGTTGGTGCAGGACTCTGTGAGGGTAGCTGTCTCGGTGTTGGTGAGCTGGGACACCTGTTCTAGAACCGTGCTGCTGTGCTGGCTCGTGGTTCGAGGCACTGCCATGACAGCAGCTTCCACCTGGCTGACGGCCTCCGTGTTCACACTCCGGGAGATGCACTCCCTTGGGGAGCGGACGATCACATCGACAGAGCAATCTCCGCAGCCGATGGAGCGGACTTCTTTGAGATTCAGGTTGGTCTTGAGGAGTGTCAGGTCGCTCACAGACTCCTCCGTGTTGCTGCCTGTTTCACAGACGCTGATGTCCACACCCACGCTCTTGTCACACGTCCCCACAGACCGCCCAGTACATCGGTCATGCATTTCCACCCTTTCCTTAACAATCCACCAATTCATGGGCAGCTCAGGCCCCACCATTTTATTCTCACGATCGGGCTGGCAGGAGATGCCTACGCTATTTGTCTGCACACAGGTCCCGACACAGGTGTCAACCACGTCCACGTGACTGCCAGCTATTTGGTCTCTTGTGGGTATCACTGCCTCCACCACCTTGCTGAAAACAAGCGGCTGGGCCATCATAGCTTTGTCAACTTTTTTTCTCGAGCCAGCAGCTTGCAGCTCTTGCTTGAGTTTAGTCATCTCCCGGTCATGGGTGGTTTCTTTAAGCTGTACTTCCAGGCGATAGATCTTTTCCTTTAAGGCTTCTATGGTCTGCTGTTGCAGCTCAATTTCTTTGTCAGCTTCGGTAGTCACTCCAAGCATGGCTTCTGTCACGCTGACCCCAGAATTCCTCGTCGCGGTGACCGTGCCTACAGCAACATCCTTACAGGACCTGGCGCCCCTGTGGTGCACGACAATGCTGTCCATGTTCTCATCAGCACCCACAGCCACAGACTGGCACTCTCGAGGCCGACACTGCCCGTTCTCCCTGAGCTCTGAGGAGGCCTCACAGCTGCTGTCCTGGATCTTCTGCTCCAGGGCCTGCATGTCTGCTGTGAGCTGCCGGAATTCCTTTATCCTCTGGGTGCTCTGCTCCGCCCCCTCCATTTCTCCCTCCTCATAGTCAATGTATAATTCCCCGCCACTTCTCTGGGTCCTGGAGAGGTGTTCCAGCTGGGATGCGTTCCCAGCACTGTAGGACCTCTTTCTCACACCACAGACATCGTTCTGGGATGCAGCTCTGTGGTCTTTCAGCTGTGAAGCCAACTGCCTTTTCTCCTCTTGCAAGACAGAGATCTTCACCTGGAGCACAGGGATGGTTCGCACCTGCTCTTCTAGCTCTTTCAGGCGTTTCAGGGCAATGGCCATCTGCTCACGGATGTGCTGCAGGTGCATGGGGCTCACGTTGGTCACCGGAGTGGAGATCCCTGAGCTCAGAGGGCTGTGGCGGATGGAACTCCCCATGGAAGAGGTGGTGGCAGCAGCTGGGGCATAGCCACCATAATCCCCGTTGCCTTGGTATCCATTCTGATGCTGCTGCAGGGCGGGATTGTGGTTTCCAGAACCCATAAATGAGGAGAGGGAGCTCGTGGAGCCCACGCCTCCAAAACTGGCCAGCCTGGGCCTTCGGAACTCACCAGGTGCCACCTGCATGGTGACTCTCTCCTGTTCGAGTCTTCTCCGGGTCTCCATCAGTGTCTTGGTGACATGAAGGTTGTGCTTTGGGAGTTGCGGGGATGGTGGTGGCAGCTGTCGGCTTTCTGGGATGGTAAGAAAAGTGGGTGAGGTCTCCAGAGGGGCAGGTGGCCTTGGGACTGGAGCTGATGTAACTTCACTTTGGGCTAACTGCTTGTTGCCATCACTGCTGGAGGACGAGAGGGACTCGGTGGAAGTCCACACACCTTGATGGCCAGGTGCGGCCCTGGTTTCTGGGCGTGGCACAGATGGCTTCCGCCTCTTCTGGATGTTCACTTTCTTGATGGTGTTTCCTTTCTGTATGTCATCTACGTATTTGAGGAAATCTAAGTCTAGCTGATAACCATAGGGGGTCTCCACAAAATAAGGACCTTTTTGTCCCCTGTCATGATCTCCATTCAGAACATCATCCGCTTTTCCTAAGAGAGAAGGAAGAAACTATTATAACGCCACGTAATACCCATCATGGCAAAAACTAACATTTGTCGTATGTTGTAGTGTGGTAAGCTAGTATGATTTAAGAGTTGACAAATCCATGCTCTAACCCTGAATCTACAGCTTATCAACTGGGTGAGAGAGTTAACCAACTTCTCAGAACTTCAGTTTCCCCCTGAGTAAAAATGCAGACAAGTATTTAAATCATAAGGTTGTTAACAGAATGTAATGAGAAAATGATTTTTAAGAGCCAAGCACACAGTAAGTCCTTACTAAATACTTGATTTTTTAAAAAAGAACGCATTAAAAAGACTGGAAAGCACTTTCAAGTTGATCATTTCTTTTGCCGTCTACAGTCCCTTTGAAGTACAGACAGCAGTCGTTATGACGCCTATTTTATAAAGTGTACTCTGAGGCACAAAAAGTGAGAAGTCTTAAAGTAACAGACCAAGTCAGTTCAGATCCAGGAAGCCTGGACCTGAGTTCTCCCACCTACTACTCTTTTGCAGACCATACAGCCTTTTTAACTGGCGGCCAGCGTACCCCAGTGCCTGACCACCCCCACAAGGTCACAATTTGCCTTGACACCTTCCTTGCAGAGAAAGCGGGGACACAGGGGACACTGAGTGATTAACTCCAGCAGCACGGGGGCAAGAACAGTTGGAGGACAGACTTCACTTCACCTATGTTATGTGTCTTCCCATTTAAAAACAAAACCAAACCCCAAACGTGTTTTCCTCTTTGACTTCTTTTGGACAAAACATTCACTATTCCAAGAATACCTTGTTTTGCATTTGTGATGGATCCAAACAGATGCAAAGGAGAATGAAAATAAGGACAAACCTATACTCCAAACACTGGATCATGTGGCATTTGATAAATGCTACTGCTGGCTAAACCATTTAGAAAAGGAAACAGGAATCTTTCAAGGCACAGACCTTGCTGCTGACCTGAGCTATGCATTTCAAACTGAAAACCAAGGCCATTTTTGTTTAAATTGCAGGATTAAGTAATGTGTTTTCCTAGAGTCATAATACCAAGATCTGCATTTGAGAGCTATGGGAAGGATCCCAAAGTGATGAGTAAAAATGCAAGCCATCTGTACCCCTGCCCCTCTCCTTGGGTGTAAAAGCCCACCTAACTGCTGTCAAGGTCCAGGTACTTCCAGCAATTTGGACTCAGCAGTCCAAATTCCCACCCTTGACAGTGCTGAATGTGACACCCGACAGTGTGAAAGCTCTGAGTAAACCTTTTACCTCCACTCCCCCGCTTCCCTCTGAAACGCTGGAAAGAAAAGTACAGAAAAGAAAAATGCCAAGCAGAGGAATAAAAAGGTTATGTTCTCTTCGTGTCCTCATTTAAAACAACATTAAATTGTTCTGGCTGTTAGAATCTGGCCATTAGATTTCAGTTTTAAACCACGTGGAAAAAGGATTCTATTTGAAAGAGGTGTTCAACACCAATCATTTTCTAGCCTAAGGAAGGGTAAGCTGATGGGGAGCTCTGCGCCCGGAAACTTGTGCTCAGGCTAACAGAACGTGTCTTCTTTCCTTTTTAACTCCACAAAGGACAACATGCTCACTCAAAGTATGCAGCCAGACCTGTTTCCAGTGCTGTCTGAAATTCCATCAGCAAAGAAAAACGGCAGGCTTGGGTGTCAGACAGATCTCACGGCACGCGTTGATTCTAAGCTGGGCCGGCCTAGACCCTCCCGGCCGGGTGCCCGCTGCCGCCCGCCCCGCTCCCGGGCCGGCGGGGACTGCGCCCCGGGGGAGGCCCTGCCCCCGCCCGCTGGCCGCACACCTACCGGGCGCCCGCTGCGCTCCCGCCGGCCCGCCGCCCGCACTCCAGCTCGGGGGCCCAGGCTCTCCACCCCGTCAGCGCAGGAGGGTGGACACTGGGGGAACTCGGCCGGCGGGCCGGGCGCACACGCCATAGGCCGGGTCCTCACCAATGAGGTCGCAGCGGCTCGCCGACCCCACCCCCGGGCGCCCTCAGCTACTCGGCGGCCCCCGCTTTCTAAATGCAAACAGGAAGCCCGGAGCTTTTGAAAACGTGTGTTCTTCTGACCAGTTTTGCCAGGAGTCAAAAGAAAGCCAGCAGTTTCAATGTCTCCACAGAGAGGCTCTGTCTTTGCCGCACAGGTCCCTTCTTCATGAAAGAGTGTGTGTTCTGGTGTGGAAACCGGCGGCCTCGGCCCTGGGCCACCTGAGGAAGCCGGAGGCACAATGGGCCCCACTGTTCTCTGTGGGTTCCGAGAGCACCCGCCGCGGCATGGGTTCCAGAGCGGGCGGGCGGAAAGCTTCCCAGCGCTCGGCTCAGGACAGGAATCAAGGAGTTATCCTTTAACAGTCATCTCCACTGTGCCTTTGCCACGAGTGAAGGTTTCTTAGAAAATAAAATAAATAAAATAAAATAACTTTTTAAAAGCCACTTTGCTTGTTAAAAAAAAATCACTATGCTGTTACACCTATATATAATATTGTACACTACTACAATATTGTAAAGCAATTATACTACAAAAAAAAGAACGCGATGAGGAATACAAAAAAAGAATGTTATGTACGGGCCATCTAAAGTAAAAAAAGTCACTCATATCTCACCATCTAGTGGCAATTGTTAGTATTTTGGTATAGCGCTTAGGTTTTTCTGTGTATGTCTTTTTAACATCGTTAATTTTCCCACTTAGGCATTTTCATTAGGAAAGGTTAATTTTCATTGATTTCTCCTCAAAAACTTTTTTTTTAATGCACTAACGTCAGGATTTAAAAAAAAAGCACATCCCATTTTTCAGCGAAATTCAACTGCCCCATCTTTAGTTATTTCTGAAGTTCACAAAAGGCACAGGTCATGCTGAATTATCTCTGAATGAACTTCAGACTTCTAAATCTGGGAATCAGGAGAGGTTAGAATTTAACCACGTTAAGCTTGATCAGACTGTTCTAAGGACTTGTAATCCAAATTTCATTCTCCAGCAACTAAAAAGCATGATGTATTTTCAAGGTGTCATTTTCCCAAACAGTTGTCCACGGTACAAATTATTCTACCATTAAATAAAGACACCTAGTGTCATGATTATTTTATCTTCTGCTTTCTAGTGTACCTTTACATACATTAACACAAATACAGCACTTATATGCCCTGATTGATTTACCAACTTTTTCATGTATGTTTGTCTTGTCTCTCAGTACTAGACTGTAAGTATCTTGAGAGCAACAAATTTAATTTTTAAAAGTTCTTTCTTTGCTCTCCCTTCCAACCACACACATGAATTAACAAGATGCTGGGGACTAAGATGTTTTATAATGTTTACTGAAGGAATAACTGCATATACAGTATAGCAGAGAACCTTTAGAAAGGTTTAGAAAAACATCTAAACACTTTGTACTCTGAAGTTGCTTGTTCTATATTAGTGTTAAGGACATTTCTTACATGATGTTTTTTCAGTGATTATCTTTAGGTTGTGGAATCATGGTGATTTTAACGTTGCTCTTACAAATTTTTACAACACATAGGCATTTATCTTCTAAAAAAATATGATTACAAGAAGTCACTGTTTTGAAGCAAGAGGAATGTATTGAAATAAACTCCAAGAAAGTTCATTTGACAGAGGGATGTATGGGGCAGCCATAGCAAAGATAACTAGATGTTCCTCAGTATGTGTTACCTCGTTCTTCTACACTAATAGGACTCTCTTTGTTCAGTTGGTCAAATATAAACACTATATTTCCCTAGCCTCCTTTGCTGTTAGTATGGCCATAAGCAGATATGTCATGTAGCAACTCCCAAAAGCCTCCCCTAAAAGACACAGGAATTGTTCTTTGACAGCCTTTCTCTTTGTTCCTTCCTCCATCCTGCAGCCTGGAATGCAGATGTGATGACTGGAACAATAGCACTGCTAGCTTGGACTATGAGATCATACTTAGGAATGGAGGAACAAGGTGCTAGAAGGAACATGGGTCTCTAAGAGCTTTGTGGATCAGAGCACTACACTACTCCTGGAAAGCCTACCTCTACACATTTATGTGAAAGATAAACTTTTATTTTGTTTAGCTATTGTTTGTTTGGGGTCTCTGTTACTTAGAGCTAAACTGAACTCTAATGGATACAGTACTCTCTCCTCAGTGTCTTCTCCCTCTCACAAAAAAAAAAAAAAAAAAAAAATTAAGACCAGATCTTGAAAAGAAAAATGTTTAATGATAAACTGGGGGAGATGTTACATTAAAACATTTTCATCACAAAAAATTTGATAAATTCAAGAATAATTAAGGATGTGTAAAAACAACAGTTAAAAAAAAAAATCTCTGAATGGGTTATAAAGGAGACTCTTAACTTCCTAAAAAGCCTTTTTGGACGAACAGAGCTATGCCTGCTTATACAAAGCCAAAAACCACTGGCTGTTATCTGCAACTGGAATCCGGAAAGTAACAGCTTCTAACGAAATAGTCTGGAATCAGAGGGCTGTCCCTGGTGTTTACAAGAATTTTCTGAATGTCTGGAAATCCAGTGGTAGAGACTGCTCCTGGCACCACCTCTAACTTCATTATATAGCATTTATTGAAAGCTTAATTGGGTGCAGAAAATGGTCCTATTCAATGGAAAGAGTAGGAGGAAGGATTTATAAGAAATAAAATGAGGTACAGTCTAGCTGTGAGATAAATGCCAAACACCCTAAACATAACACTAAGTTAGGTCAGTTACAAAGGTATATTATCAATAAGCACAATCTGACGATGTATGAATAAATGATCAAAACAGAATGGAGTTAACCAGGAGATGAGTTCTGAAGACAAGGTAAGTGATGACAGAGTAAAATGGAAAGACAGGTAGGTGGTGGAGAAGAGCCAGGCAGCTCAAGGAAAGACGAGGCTAGAAGAGAGGGGGGTGACCAAGTACAGAAGAGGACACCACACTGGGTCCCGGAGCAGGGGAATCTCGTCCATTTAGTCACTGATAGACTGCATACTGGGCCCTGTGCTAGGGGGTTAAAAGGCTCAACAAGGATGGTCTTCATAGCTGTGTGTGGATTAAACTGAGACAGGGAAAGAGATTAAATTCAAGGGGACCAGTTAAAATGTTATAGTACCCAAGCGTGACGTGAGGACCAAATAAAAAAATGATTCATATATTTAACTTATATTTATAATCAATATTGATTAAAGAAAAACAATTTTGGTAACACCTCTCTCTCTTATTACCATTTTCCAGGTACTATTATTGTAGGAGCTGGGGACACAGTATGAACAAAGGAGACAAGGCCCTTGTTCTCACAAGGCTCACAGTCTAGTGGGAGGGGGGTAGGTAGTGCATAGAAAAATAAATAAATAAAAGGCAAGGCAGAAGTGAAGCGAAGAGGCGGAACCACCAGAATTTATATCTGTGTGCCAGGCTAAGTGGATGGGCTTCTACTAACAGTGGTCCACCTGGCTTCTCAGGTTGCCATCATCTCTGGGTCGACCAACTTCCTAGACACCAAGGGTCAGAGTCCCTCTTCTCTCTTCTCTCCCCCAACCCAGTTTATACAGTTAGCAATTTCGGGTAACCAAACACCAAATGTGAGAGCACCAACTAGAGACAACTCCCCAAGTCCAGAGCAAATTCCCATGTGTTCAGAGAAAAGCTAAAATCAACAAACTGATGGTTAATTCTACTCTTTATTTATATGTTTGCTACCTGTAAAACTAGTGCTCTGTGACAAGGCAAGTGTATAGACTCAAGAACAATTTGAAATTTTCCTTGCAATTTTTCTGCATTAATAAAGTGCAATGGAGATATGGATATTTCAAAAGTCATTTCATTCAGATTCATAAAGCATTATATGGTTTTAACTTTTCAAGGAAAGTAAACTTAATATCCAAATATTTGGTTTGGGAAAACATAAAAAGTAATGTACTGGCCAGGAGGTAGAAGATTAGAAGAAACTAGTCTGGGAGTACTAACCTGCTAGTAGTGTTTCTCAACTGGGGGTGATTTTGCCCCCAGGGGATATTTAGCAAATTCTGGAGACATTTTTGCTTGCCACAACTAGAAGAAGTGGTGCTACTGGCATCTAGTAGGTAGACGCCAGGAATGCTGCTAAACATCCTACAATGCTCAGGAGGGTCTTACCTTTCCCAACAAAGAATTATCCAGTCCAAAATGTCAATACAATGGGCCCTCTTTATCTGTGGAACCCACAGATACAGAGGGTCAACTGTACTACGTCATTTTACGTAAGGGACTTGAGCATCCACGGATTTTGGTATCCCTGAGGGGTCCTGGAATCAATCCCCTGTGGATACTAAGTGCAGACTGTGGTGTTGAGGCTGACAGTACCTATGCTAAAGGCAGTGAGCAGAGTAAAAATTCACATATAGCAATTGAGAATCTGGCCATGTAAGCTGCGGTCTCGAAGTCTTCCTCTTCTCAGTGGAACCACACCATCATGCTTAAGTGACAGGGTAATAAAAATGCCATTTCTGAGCCAGAAACCACTAAATACTTTTCTACATACACTATCACAGTGAGCCATTCTTTACTATGAGCAAAAAAACACTGGAGGTTTCTGAAATAACGTGTCCCGGTGAACTTTTAAATGGACAAAACTTTGATATTATTACTCTATCTATTAATTAGGCTACAATGACTTCTTTGTTCTGGTTTCACTGCTGCAAACTCTAGGCCCAATTACTGACTAATGGTGCCGTGAAAAATAATTGCACCCATGTGCCAAGACTTCCACACACTATGTGTTTTTCTTCACCAGATAGATAGTCTACCTGACTATTGAAACTGAAGAACTCTGCTAATTCCCATTACCGTATTGCCCCCTCTCACATGAAGCATGAAGTTTTTGCCTTAAGAGCTGAGTCAATCCCCTAGAAGCACATAATTAAACACAGATTCCCATACTTAAAAGCAGCAGAGGGTAAGCGTCCTGCTGTCTGAAGCAGTCAAAAAGATTCAACATCAGCTAAGGCTGAGAGGCAGGAGAGAAAAGCAGTAGGATCAGCTCAGAGATGAACTTTAAGAGAGAGAAGTTCTCATGAAGTTACTCAGAGTATGAAAGTAATTGAGCTAGCAAATCAACATTTCCCGGCATGGAGCAGGGGAAGAAGAAGACAGTGAAGTGGAACAGGTCCTTCTGGACAGGTTTAACTGGAAAGCTCTCCTGATGACACTGTCAGCGTTAAGACGGAGACCCAAGGAGCTTCTCGTACCAAATCTATTGAGAAATACCATTTGTTAGAGAACACACAAAGAAAAGGATAACAATGTAAGTGTTCCTCATTCTGTTTTCCAAGAATGTATGGCAGATGAGACTTTTTCTTGCTTTTTCATTTACCAAAGAGTTATTCCTATATCTGCTCTTTTCCCCTCCTAGCTAACAAATCCATCCAATCATTCATTTGAATGATGAGCACCTATTAGATGTTAGGGCCTGTTCTATAAAGCCTGAATCCCTGTTCCATGGAGTTTATACTACCTACCTGATTTCACCTAGACTTCTTTTCAGGTTGCAGCTGTTTTAAACAGCTACCCAAATGCTTTGTTCAAATAAAATGACAACATGAAGAAAAGCAAAGTGCATGCCAGAGTTCATGCGAAATACCAGGCCAACTGACACGTCGTACGTAGCATAACTCAATTTTACAGGCTTGGTTTGTTGACTTGGCTAAGTTATAATGTGTTTTTTTTCTCATAATCCAAAACTCTTCATAACTCCTTCTGGCTTCTCCCCCTAAATAGTCAGATTTCCTCTCACAGCTGATCTTATCTCTGCTTTTGTAACCTGTCCCCACAGACATTAACCTGCACATTCTTCCACTGTCTCCCGTCACTACTCCTCTTCATACTGGTCCCACATTCCAGGTCTACCTGTTCCCACACCCCAGAGAGGGAATTTGACCTAGGGAAGATGCAAACTGTCAGACTGAAAGATGGATTTATTCTTTCATTCAGTAACTATTTATTACGAACCTACCATGTGGCAAACACTGCTAGGGGCAAATCAAAATGGACAGAGAGCCTACCTGGGTAGAACTTGTGAACTATAGGAGACAGACCAAGGATGCATAAATAAAAGCAACTGTGAAAAGTGCTGTGAGAGTAGAAGACAGGATTATGCCAGGGCAGAGCAGGGATCCCACCTGGGCTGAGCGCAGGGAGTGTTCTGCCAGGGTGCTGTATTTGAGGAGTCCACTGGGCTAAGGGCGGGTGGGTGTTTGGCAGGGAGACTGGGATGGCAGAAATTCTAGGCAGAGAAAACAGCATATGTGAAACCTGCCACTTTTAGGAACTGAAAAGAGCTTTGCATGATAAAGAAAAGACGAACCGAGGCAGAGAAGGGACCAAGCCCCAATCACACAGGGCCCTGGGAGTCAGGTCTGTGGTTCTCAGGCGCATCAGGTAGCTGCTGAAGGGTCTAAACACGGGAGTGAAATGATGAGATTTGCATCTTAGCAAGGCTGATCTGGCTAGGTGCTAGAGTATGCATTAAAATTCTCTTCGGCGGCCTCCGTTAGGTTTTCCATGGACTGTTCAAGTCCCTGTGAATTTTTCTTGTGGTATTACAAATTCCTTTGCACTGTGTGAGTTTTACTTACTCAACTAGATAAGTGCTAGCCATAGTGTTAAAACCACCAGAACTTAGAGCCTGCCTGCATTTGGCGGCAGCCTGTGGCCCACATCTTCCCCCCTAAACTATTTAAGAGGAAACTGAGAAGGCCTGACAAATCTCAGCTCCTCTCGGCAGAGCTAGAGACAGGAATCAGTCTTTGTACTCATCCTCTGGGGCTCTATCTATGACCTCATTCTGCTAATAAAAAAGAAAATATTTTTCTTTAAACCAATGGATGACTCACTGCAGAGAAAAATGATGGGATTTCCTTTTGGGAAGTATGATAAATCTAATCTGGGAGGAACAGGGGTGGCATGAGTGAGGGCAGGAAGAAAGAAGAGAGGATATTTCAGGGAATGCAGGCTCTGATTTAGCACGTTGAGATGCAGAGCACAAGCTTGCTCCATATTTGAAACTCGAATGGGCACAGCAGGCACTGAAAATCTCTGTGTAGCAAAGACAATGTTGACCCTGGCAGCCAGCAAGTGTCTTCGTGGAGGAGAGAGGGAAGAATGGGTGGCATGCTATTGCCAACCCATAGTGTGCTCCCAGCCCCAGCCCCTACTTCTCTGCCCACGCTGACCAGGGCCTGAGTTACCCAAGGGAAGGCTAAAGACAAAGGAGAGGGTCTGGGAGAATGTAAGCAATACACTCTAAAAATTCAAGACTTCTACCTACTACATGGTCTCTGACAAGCTGAACTTCAGATCGGCTTGCCTCTAGTCACCTGAGTGCTCTGTCTACCTGCCTGACAAGGATCTTGCTGCAGGTGACCCCTGTTGCCTGAGGTCCACACAACCTTTAGAACTCAGATAACAGGTGCTACCTACTAGTTATTAACCTCAAGTGTCAGCAAACATCAGATGAGCTATTTAATAAGTGTCAGGGGTCTAGCTGGCTCCAAAACTCTCTTAGGTTCCACTGTCCAAATCTGGGATAATTTGGGCACCAAAATAATATGATTAATGATAGCAGCAGATTTCAATCCACTGAATAAATCAGGTATCTGTGACTCCATAATGCTGTAAGAAACATATAATACAGTGCCAATTTATAGTTCAATAAATAAAGAATCGTGGAAACAGAAAATCACCATTTAACAACGATTATTAACAGTAGCTGACTCAGGCAGGAATCATCAACGGCTGCGAAGTCTAGTGTGGAGAGATTTCCTACTGAAGAACAGGATATTGCTGTGGCCTCAGAACGCCTCCCACACAATACGTGTCAATCACAAAGAGAAAAATGGTGATGGTATGGTGCAGAAAGTTGACCAAGAACCACGTGGACCCGGTGATCAAGGCTACCAACACGTGCCCCTGAGGTCATATTCTGAGAAGAGCACAGTTTCATTTCTGTTAGGTTTCCACCCGGAAGGCATGCCTGAATCTGGAAATGTTCATGGATCCTACCTGAAAGACATCCTACAGAAGGACAGGTCTCTCTTTTTTTTTTAGGCTGCACCATGTGGCTTGTAGGATCTTAGTTCCCTGACCAGGGATCGAACCCAGGCCGCCGGCAGTTGAAGCACGGAGTCCTCATCACTGGACCGCCAGGGAATTCCCAGGTCTCTATTTTTATTTTATTTATTTTTTTAATAGATCTTTATTGGAGTATAACTGCTTCACAATACTGTGTTAGTTTCTGTTGTACAACAAAGTGCATCAGCCACATGCATACATATGTCCCCATATCCCCTCCCTCTTTTTTTTTTTTTTTAAACATCTTTATTGGAGTATAATTGCTTTACAATGGTGTGTTAGTTTCTGCTTTATAACAAAGTGAATCAGTTATACATATACATATGTTCCCATATCTCTTCCCTCTTGCATCTCCCTCCCTCCCACCCCTCTAGGTGGTCACAAAGCACCGAGCTGATCTCCCTGTGCTATGCGGCTGCTTCCCACTAGCTACGTATCTTACGTTTGGTAGTGTATATATGTCCATGCCACTCTCTCACTTTGTCACAGCTTACCCTTCCCCCTCCCCATATCCTCAAGTCCATTCTCTAGTAGGTCTGTGTCTTTACTCCCATCTTACCCCTAGATACTTCATGACCTTTTTTTTTTGTCTCTTAGATTCCATATATATGTTAGCATACGGTATTTGTTTTTCTCTTTCTGACTTACTTCACTCTGTATGACAGACTCTAGGTCCATCCACCTCACTACAAATAACTCAGTTTTGTTTCTTTTTATGGCTGAGTAATATTCCATTGTATATATGTGCCACATCTTCTTTATCCATTCATCTGTTGATGGACACTTAGGTTGCTTCCATGTCCTGGCTATTGTAAACAGAGCTGCAATGAACATCGTGGTACATGACTCTTTTTGAATTATGGTTTTCTCAGGGTATATATGCCCAGTAGTGGGATCACTGGGTCATATGGTAGTTCTATTTGTAGTTTTTTAAGGAACCTCCATACTGTTCTCCATAGTGGCTGTACTAATTCACATTCCCACCAGCAGTGCAAGAGTGTTCTCTTTTCTCCACACCCTCTCCAGCATTTATGGTTTCTAGATTTTTTGATGATGGCCATTCTGACTGGTATAAGATGATATCTCATTGTAGTTTTGATATGCATTTCTCTAATGATTAATGATGTTGAGCATTCTTTCATGTGTTTGTTGGCAATCTGTATATCTTCTTTGGAGAAATGTCTATTTAGGTCTTCTGCCCATTTTTGGATTGGGTTGCTTTTTTGTTACTGAGCTGCATGAGCTGCTTGTAAATTTTGGAAATTAATCCTTTGTCAGTTGCTTCATTTGCAAATATTTTCTCCCATTCATACACCATGATCAAGTTGGGTTTATTCCAGGAATGCAAGGATTCTTCAATATACGCAAATCAATCAATGTGATACACCATATTAACAAACTGAAGGAGAAAAACCATACGATCATCTCAATAGATGCAGAGAAAGCTTTAGACAAAATTCAACACCCATTTATGATAAAAAAAAACCTGCAGAAAGTCGGCATAGAGGGAACTTTCCTCAACATAATAAAGGCCATATATGACAAACCCACAGCCAACATTGTCCTCAGTGGTGAAAAACTGAAACCATTTCCACTAAGATCAGGAACAAGACAAGGATGCCCACTCTCACCACTCTTATTCAACATAGTTTTGGAAGTTTTAGCCACAGCAATCAGAGAAGAAAAAGAAATAAAAGGAATCCAAATCAGAAAAGAAGAAGTAAAGCTGTCACTGTTTGCAGACGACATGATATTATACGTAGAGAATCCTAAAGATGCTACCAGAAAACTACTAGAGCTAATGAATGAACTTGGTAAAGTAGCAGGATATAAAATTAATGCACAGAAATCCCCTCCCTCTTGAGTCTCCCTTCCACCCTCCCTATCCCACCCCTCTAGGTCATCGCAAAGCACCAAGCTGATCTCCCTGTGCTATGCGGCTGCTTCTCACTATCTATTTAACATTTGGTGGTGTATATAGGTCCACGCCACTCTCTCACTTTGCCCCAGCTTCCCACTCCCACCCCGTGTCCTCAAGTCTATCCTCTATGTCTGCATCTTTATTCCTGCCCTGAAACTAGGTTCATCAGTACTTTTTTTTTTTTTAATTCCATATATATTTTTTTTAAATCTGTCAAGGTCATCAAAGAAAGGAAAGGCTAAGAACTGTTTCAGATTGAAGGCGATTAAAGAGATATGACAAATGCATGTCTTTATACACATACACACACACACACACAAGCACATATATACATGCAAAAAGACAGCAAATGTGGCAAAATATTAACCACTGGGGAATCTGAATCTGGATGAAGGATGCATGAGAGTTCTTTTATAAATTTGCTCTAAGTTTGAAATTATTTCAAAATAAATTACATAGATATAGATGATAAAAACCTCCTCTACTTGTGCCTCCAGTATCTTTGGGGTACATGAGAGCAGTCAGTGTGAGTCACCAGGGAGCACAGCCAACACTCTGCTGTTGCTCATGCAAATTAAGTGGCCTGTTTTTTATCAAGCCTAATGTCTCTGCTCTCCTATATTACATATTCTTTGAGGAATTTTACATTTGTTTGAGGTATCCCTGGAAACTTATATACCTCCTCAAATATTAATTTTGCAGATTGGTTGCCAGAAGCCCCATTATAGAAAATAAAGTCCAAAAGTTCCTTTCTGTTGCATTAATAGTCTTCAACAATTTTGCCCCAATCCAGCACTTCCCAGTTTCCTCCCTCCGCCCACCACCCCCACTCCGAATCTCAACCAACCAAGCAACTTTAAGCCTATCTGCCTTTGCTCACTTTGTTCCCTCTACCTGGCATGCCCTTCCCCAGCTTCTTCCATCTGTCAGAATTAGCTGCTTTCCCCTTAGGGGCCCAACCCAAATATCCCATCCTTTGTAGAGTCTTCCCTTATCCCTAGCTGCTCTGTCCTGGAAAGAACTGGTCACCTTCCTCCCTCCATTCTCCTAGCACTCTTTGCTAATGCGTACTGACCTGTGTTGTGACTGCCAGGCGCATGCCTGTCTTCCCCCAGCAGACTGCAGGTGTGCTGTGGGGCAGGAGCCAAGTAGTACTTTTCTATCTTTCAGTGCACAGCATGGTGCTTGGCACACAGCATGCTCGGTATTCGGTGAAATGAAAAACCCCATGTCTAGGCATGTGCCAGTTACTTAAGTATGGTGGAGGAAGAGCTGTAGTGATTAAAATCAGGCACTCTGGGACCAGACTGCCTGGGTTCGAATCCTGCCACTGCCACTTTCCAGCCACTGGCAAGTCAGATTCTGTTCCAGCTGTATAATTGGGAAAATAAGAGACCTGCTTCAGTGGTTTTGTGGAGTACTTAGAGCTATGTCGGCAGACTACTATTATTATTTACTATTATTGGACCACCCTCTGTTGTTTGGTGAACCACATAGCCCTGGCATCCAGATAGTCCAGAACTCCTCTCCCTCCACCCTGTTTTTTCTCCCCCTACCCCACAAAGCTAGGGTTTGAGGTATTTGTGATGCTTTTCAAAATCGAGTTTGCTGTTCATGTGTATGTGTGTGCACACTAGGGCTCAGGGGAGTGGAGTATGGGTGCTGGTTAGGTATACAGGGAGCCCTAGTCCAGCATCAATTATGCATAGGAAGGAAGTAAAATAAAAAGTAAAAGCGGAAAAACTTCCCCAATCTTTAAAAGTATATTACGACCAAGTTAAGATATTTTCTTCTCACAATAAGAGGACAAAGGTAGGTACTAATTTTTGTCAACAATCTCATTCTTCTATCTCTACTGAACTCATAAGAGTACAGCATTCTTTAACACACTGTGCAGAGACGTGTGCTTTAGAACCACTGACTGCATTTCCGTGCAGTCATCCAGAATGGCTTGCCTAAACTTGGGGGCGGGGGGCGGTATAATTTTTTCATAAAACAAGTACAGGAGCCATAAATACTTCCTAGTTCACAGACAAGCAACGGGCAACAAGGGTCTGGAATTGCACACTCAGTGACAAGGTTTGTACACATAAAATGAGGGGACTGGTGGAACTCGATGATTTCCAAAGGTTGCTGCCAGATCATGACCCTTTCACTATACTTCACACAAAATTCCATAACATCGCATGCTATGTGAGCAAGTGAAGGAAGAAATTAATTAGAGCAGTTGTCAGACTACAGGAACTCATACAGAGCCCGGGGCCTTGCTCTCTGCCCACTCCATTGGGCAGCACTTTCCAGCTGCATGGTAACAAGTGGCACAACTTAACAATCCCCAAATGCAGCTTCCTTTTGCTGTATCATCAGTCCTATCCTGGGCAGGCCTTAGAAGTCCAGAAGCCAGGCTGCAGGTGAGCGGTGAGAGGGAAGAAAGTGGAAAGGGTTACAGTTCCTGGGAATGGAATGGGCGATGTGTTAATAAAGGACACACTGTAGTAAGGAGGACGTGACATTACAGAGGCCGGGAGGGTCACATAATGGCCCTCTTCTCCAGTGTTCAGTGCCAACTAGAAGATGCAGCGACTCTACCCAAAATCTGTCTCGTAATAGTCAAGACACCACGGGCACTTCAGTACTTGTTCTCACCAGCCTCAGCAGCGCTGCCTTCTAATGTCCACTGTCTAATTTAAAGACTTACTGATGAACTAGAGCCTAAATTTGTCATGCACGCACAGATGGGACATAGCCTGGGGACTAAATGCTGTTTTCCAAACTTTCTTCCAAAATAACACGTTGAGGGCTTCCCTGGTGGCGCAGTGGTTGAGAGTCTGCCTGCCGATGCAGGGGACACAGGTTCGTGCCCCGGTCCGGGAAGATCCCACATGCCGTAGAGTGGCTGGGCCCGTGAGTCATGGCCGCTGGGCCTGCACGTCCAGAGCCTGTGCTCCGCAACGGGAGAGGCCACAACAGTGAGAGGCCCGCGTACCGCAAAAACAAAAAACCAAAACCAAAAAAAAAAAAAAAAAACACGCTGCTCTAAGCATACATAGGAAATGTGCCAAAGAGTTATTTTGTGAAAAGCAGAGAAGCAGCACAAGCTAGGACTTTGGGACAGAAAGGTTTTTCTAACAAAGCATTACAGTTTTTTTTTTTCTTTTCTGGGGGGTGGGGCTAAAGTAATTATAAGAATCCCAGCCCTTATTTTGTTTTACAGTATTTACATAAGAAAAAGAAACCGGCTTTAAGGCACACTGAGCAGCTCCCTATTAGAAAAACAGAGCTCAAAACAAATGACCAAAAATGGATTTACCAACAAGAAAGGAAATTCTGTGATTTAAGTAAGCCATAAACTCAACAACTCAGACCTTAACATATACATACAACCTCTCACTCCCACGACAATGACATCTTTATGTTAGAGCCACGGGCTAAAGCTGAAACTGTCACTGAACCAAAAATCCAGGACCGAGTTATTCTTTCCAGCCTGTAAGAAAAGCAAATATTTTTTATAACATACAGAGCTTGAGTTTATATTTCACCAACCCCCATCCAAATGTCACACTCTCCTCTATTTTTCTTTTTTTGGGCTTTCTTACTTACCCACCCAGAAACAAAATAACTGTAATTTTCAGCAAGGAGGAAGCCAAGTCTCAGGTCCACTTCCCTCAGCATTAAAGGGCCTGCACACGTTAGCAGGCAAAGAGCCCAGGAGCTGCTGCAGAGCATTTATTTATACCCATTTGGAATTTCCTGACCAACTAACAGCCTGCTGGCCACGGGGTTTAATTCCAGGACTCTCGGCGTCAGTGAGACAGCAAAAACTACCAATGAACGAAACTGCTAGCAAGGATCTTAACCCAGAGGTAAAGACAGACCTCTCCCATGCCCCTTCCAATTTTTCAAACAAACTATGCTCATATCCTTCAGACACATGAAGTGCTAACCTAGAAATACAGCTATAAATCTGCTAAGTCTAGGAAGAACACAGACTGAAAGGCGGCAAATGTGTCCTTATTCTTCCTGCTGACTTAGTCCCTCCCCCAAACCCTCCAGTGCTGAGAAAAGCTCCCTGTCACAATCTGAGCCATAGCGCAGGGCTGTTCTATGAAGGAAATGATTCAGTGTTATGCTGAACCCAGGCTGGGCTTGAGGCGAGTGATTTCTTTTCTTGGTTTATTCTTATTTAATGCAACATGTAATTTGAAGGCTAAAAACACTCCCATTTGTAAACCACAGACCCAAACCTTTTTTTTTTTTCATAGTTCCTTAAACATTTTATTCCACTTAGATCATATGACTTTCAAAGACACAGAATTAGTTCCCAAACAAGTGCATTCTGTTTTAGGGGGATAACATTTTTGAGCGACATTTTGTTTCTGTTTTAAACGTTTACTAAGAATGAGATGTCCCTCTAACGGTTTAAATTCACCACCAAAAAAAAAGAGGGAAAAAAGGGTTCTTTTAAATCTGTTCTTCACTTGTGCCTAAGTATATTGGGTAAATGTGACTGACTCTAGTGGAATAAAGTTTAATTGAACTCTTCTACAGGCAAGTAAGAAAAGTTAGTTCTAAAGAGTAAAACAGAGATTAACAAAGATTAAGGATGACTCTTAATGGCCTGTTTTGTAAAATTCAAAATGGGACAGCTATGTGGAGAGAGGCAGAGTTTTACAAGAACCCCTGGATTTGCAGAGTCTAACTGGTCCACCTTAGTGCTGGCACACACCCTACCTCACTCCACTCACATTCTCGTGGCTGAGTGCTTTAAAAGTGACTATCTTTGAAACAGACATTTTCCTGCGTGAAGCTACAAAGATCAAACTTTTTAAGATGACGTGGAATTCATCTGGGCTTGTTTTACGCCAAATAAACTGATTCAAAGAGAAATAACAAACTAATAAAGAACAAAGCTTCAAGTGCCAGATACTTTGAAATATAGGATCCAAAAACTTCCAAGTTATTTTACCCAACGACACCACATTAGATAAGAGATTTGAGTTAGATCAATTTTTTCCTTGTTTTTGGACTTAAGAAAAACTTTTTTGAGATATTTATGTACCATAAAATTCACCCATTTTAAGTGTACATTTTGATGAGTTTTAGTTAATGTATATCGTTGTGCATCCATCCCCACAATCCAGTTTTAGAAAACATCCATCATTCAAAAAACTTCCTTAGGCTTGTTTTTTTTGTTTGTTTTGTTTTGTTTTCTTTGCGGTACGCGGGCCTCTCACTGTTGTGGCCTCTCCCGTGCGGAGAACAGGCTCCGGATGCGCAGGCTCAGGGGCCATGGCTCACGGGCCCAGCCGCTCCGCAGCATGTGGGATCTTCCCGGACCGGGGCACAAACCCGTGTCCCCTGCATCGGCAGGCGGACTCTCAACCACTGCGCCACCAGGGAAGCCTCTTAGGCTTGTTTCATCATTTGCTTTTAAGAGAGAAATTTTCTCCTCTGTACTTCTGAGAATATTCTGGTATTATTTAGTCACATTATTATATTCCAAACTAAGTATCAATATCAAAAGACTCGTTTTTAAGAATTAAACTGAGGAAAGCATCTGAATGTAGTGTTCCTTAATCCTGGAAAAAAATTCTGCTAAATTTTTATTTTATAAATATGAATATAGTTGTTCTACAAAAAGGTTGAAGGTCGTTATTTTGTCTGTGTGCTTCTATGAAGGCAAGGTCTAACAGAAAAAGTCACTGTATGCAAGTAAATGTCTAGTCCTTTATCAAGGATGACAAAAGTTGGGATGGGAGAAGAATTAAAAATAGGAGCTTCTTCTGACTGGAGAGTGTCAGTCACAACGGTTCCCACTGTCGGGAGAAAGACACACCTCTCTGCCTCTACTCTTCTTTAATTTATGTACAGAAGAAGCCACCAAATGAGATCTGGGAGGATGAAGATGTGTTCAAGACCTTTCCTCAGGTAGGTGGGGAGTAGCCAGGAAAGGTGACTCCTTGTGAGAGGGGAAATGGGCTGTAGGCAAAGGCTTCTGTGACACCAGGCTGGCAGACAGTGCCCCAACGGTCCTTCTTCCCTGAACGGTGGCTGCAGGACTTTGAGATGGCAACCAAGCATATCAGTAGCCACAGTTCTGCTGACTCATCCCCCCATCCCCACCCCTCTTGTGGTGGGGACAGGGGCATCAGCATCTTTAGAAGCTTCCCAGATGAGTCTCTGCCACAGCCAGGGATGAGAACCTCGACTCTAAACCAAGCAAACTCTGCAACTCTTAAGTGTGCTCTTCATCTTGGCTTCAAGGAAGCTGAGAGCCAAACTGGGGGCAGCCCCTTAAGCAATTCAAGTAACCAAGTAAGGTTCAGATCACAAGTTCAACTACCTTCAGAGTCCAGGTTAATGATGGAAAGGAAGGGGTTCAGAGGGATTTGGGGGCGACCAGAAGGCACCTGTCCTCTCCAGATGACTGTGACCCTGTGAAAGTACACATCCAGTGATCCAGATCTTTTGACTTTTCAAGATAAGCTGCAGAAATTGGTATATTTTTTAGAAATTGGTATTTTTATATGAAATTATCTAATATAAAAAATCTTGGCAATTAATTCAA
Source organism: Monodon monoceros (assembly GCF_005190385.1). Lineage (NCBI taxonomy): Eukaryota > Metazoa > Chordata > Mammalia > Artiodactyla > Monodontidae > Monodon > Monodon monoceros. The sequence continues at coordinate 62,161,326 of NW_021703782.1, forward strand.
ATTAAAACAAAACCTTGGGTTGGTCAAACTGAACACGCTCCCAGGTCTCGGTATGACACCAAGCAAGGACTTCATGGTATCCATTTGGGATGTAATTTCATTCCTGTTTCCATCCCTTTCCTTTTCCTATTTTCCAGGTGGCCAACTTTTTTTTCTTCTCATTTAAAATTGCTAGAGTCCTTGTTGAAACAAATTGAAGACAAAGACAACAACCAAAACAACAGCCTAGGATCCCTACCATGACCATTTCTCTAGCAGGTAATCTTGATAGCAAAAACCCTACCTGTAAGTCTTCATCCTGAAAAGAGACAGGTTGAAAGCAAGATGCTCTGCTGTCATGCTCATGAAGGACCTGCGTTGAGACTTCCCCTCAACCCTTAAAGAATTCAAATACCTTATCACGCTACGTCACCCATCCTCTCCTCTCAGATGGGATATGACACCAAAACCTGGGTGTCTAAGGGAACTGCAGTGATGGAGAAAGGTGGACACAGTTCCCTTCCTCACCACCAGGGCTCCTTCTCTACCCACCTCCCTCACAGCCCAAGGAGGCTGACAGGACTTGAAGGGGATTAGAAGGACAGGACAGGTCCAGCAAGGGCTTACAGTTCTTTCCCATCCTGTTAGGTGTGGACAGCATTGGGTGCTGGAAGAGCACTCCTCTTTACCTGCCTGGATTAGAAGGATCTGCGCCTAAAACTGAACATCAGGGAGATTTTCCAAGGAGAGGCCACAACCAACACCAAAAGGGTGTGCCCCAGCGGAGGTGTGAGGTTCCAGCTGGGAAACTGAAATCAGGAAGAGGATGCTATGGACGATGGGCCTATCTTAAAAGGCCAGAAAAGAATCCTCTGTCTTTGTTAAACCTTACTCAACAAAGTGCATTTCCCCAAACACATTTAAGGTTTAACACTGGAGTCACACTGAATTTCTATGGGTTGGGTTTTTTTCATGGTCTGGGTTGCCTCATGATTATTACTTTCATTAAGTTTAAACTAAAGACTTTCTCACAATATATTTTCATCTGAGATTTGAAATCAACATTTAAAAAAGCCAAATGACAAAATGAACTGGGGCATGAAACTAAAGGATTTAAAACTTTAAATGAGATTACCACAGAGACTATAAAGGCTGTAAATGATGAAGCAGTAAGGACAGTTTATTTCCTTCCATCTAAAAGGGGTGATAGATCTGTAGAGACCTTCCCCAAAAAACTGTGGGTGAGAAGGAAGGTAGACCAATGGCCATACTCCCGCCTTAGAGGTCACCAGCTCAGGTTCTCATCCACAGGTTCAACCCGTCCACCAAACCAGACTAGATAATAAGCAAGAGGAACTGATTGGAGCTCCCCCACCTCTCTCTGCTTGGATTGTTAACAAGCTGGGAAAGGAGCAAAGAGGCCATGGGAGCTAGAAAGAGCTTTCCAAATGGCCTCCAATAATACTCCTCTCTGGATAACTACATTGTACCTGGTCTCCTCTCCCTGGAACTCAAGGCATTTAACAGACAACACCATTTTAAGCCTACCTTAGAGCACGTGATAGAGAGAAAGTATACACTACAACTTCCACTTAGATGTGAGGTATGAGGAGGAAGAATCCAAGTATGTGTGACAGAGTGAAAGCCACCTGTTCATGCAGCGGAAATATCCAGGTGAACAGGCTGGGAGAAAATTGCCAAGAGTATGACAATTTAAGATTGGCAACTGGTAGGGCTCAATTCAACCCCAGAGATTCCTAAGCAGGCACTGTGCCTGCGTCTTGCTCTGTATTAGATGCCCAGAGTTAAGGCAGCACCAAGGAGGTGGGCTGCAAACATTTGTTGGTTGAACACTGAGCCTGTTGGCTATGCTGGGTACTACACAAGCCACAATGGGCATACCAAGATGAAGACGACATGAATCCTGCCTCTTAAGACCTCAGAGATTACAGATTAATGAGACACACAACTACAACTCTTACATAAAAGCAAGTGATGGCAACTATTTAACAGAATACAAAGCTCTTCAGGAATAAACAAGAGGAATGGGCGAATTCCCACTGGGAGTATCTGAGAACACGTGTTGGAAGAGGTAAGAGAGGAAGCAGGACTTGAAGCATAAGAAGGGCTCATATAAACAGATACAGGAAAGACATCCAAGTAAAGAGAACAGCGCTTTGCGCAAAGCCTACAGGGCAGGTAGGAGAGGGGGAGCAGCAGCTGGGGTGGTGGAGAAGCCCCTGCTTCTTTCACACCTCTTTGGACAGAGCAGGTCTCTTACCACCTGGAGCCGTGGAGAACTGGGAAGGCCAACTGTGATTTTTGCAGGCATTATGACTGAAGAAACAGAAATAGACTATGATTTCTGTCAAAATAAGGCCCAAAACAAAGGCTCAGAATAAAGAGCAGAAAACAGAGATTAAAGTTCATGAAAGCTAAAATGTTTGGAGAGACAGAGAAAATAACAAAAGTATAGAAAGCTCAATGACCCTTAATCTTGCCAGCCATCCTTAACAAAACAAAATCACAAAGTAGTGAGAATAAGGCAAAGACAGACCCACTTTCACAGAACCTCAGGGTTGGTCCTTCCACAAAGAAGGGAAACAGGTGCCCTCTGCCTAGTAAATTTCTGTGCAGTCTTTTAAAAGTGAGCTACTGAATGAATGAACTCACTGAACTGAATTATTTCCACTGAGTTTTGTATCATTCTTTCTGGTAGTCCAAAAACTATACCCTCACTTAAATTTACCACTATTTGGAAAGCCTACTTTTTCTGTCCAGAGGACAGAAAACGGAGGGATAACGTCCCAGAGGAAAAGCCCCCAGCTCTAAGCCCTCTTTACCTTTCCGGAAGCTTTTCTGTCTTGGATTTCTTCATTTAAAATCAGTATCCTGAGGTGGTATAAGTTCCAGCACTGTCTTCCAGTTCTCAAATAATTCCCGAGCACCCCCTTTGGAGAATCCACGGCTCCTCGTGTGTGTGTGTGTGTGTGTGTGTGTGTGTGTGTGTGTGTGTGATGAATGAGCGTTTAGAAGGCATTGCTCAGGGCCCGCTGAGATTCCTTACAGGACAGGCTGACAGGTAACCAACCACAGAGCTTATGGTGTGACGTGACCTTTTCCCCTCACATTGCCAAACAGCTGTCCCTGAGGCAGATTTGAAAACTATGTAAAGTGTGGTGCTAATGGAAAAATCTGGCGGCAAAGGGCTTCAGTATTTTGCAATTTTTCCCTGTAAGCTGCATTGCTGGAATGGTTTGACACGCAAACCATTCCCTCCTCCCCGACTGGCTTATGGACTTCCAGGTCTCCACCCTGCTGTGCTATAGAAGTCAGTATACCATCGGGCTGACTCACCACGTGAAGAGGTGGAATACTGGCTAGGGGACATGCTGCATGAAGCCAGCAGGTACTTCTACCTCCTCTGCCAGGTCATGGGAAGATAAATCAGGCTTTGTCCTCACAGTTGGAGGGAACATGCCAAATGGGCTGCCTCAAAAAACACTGCCATGGGGTGGCCCTGATTTGAATAAAAAATCCCAGTCAATCAATCTGAAATGCTAGGGAAAAGGAAATACACCAGCCGTCACTTACTGGGTACGCTGTCTTACATGAGGGGAATACTGAGAGCAGAGGAAGAGTGAACTTTTTTCTGTTTTAGTTATAGAAGAATGTAAGAACTGATGCACATGACGAACGATTTAAAGAGATTAAGCAGTTGGGCTTATGAGTTATTAGAAATGTCACCTCTCTCTCCCTCTGTTATATTTCTAATCTTGGCATATTCTCCCCCTTTATTTCAGGAGACATTTTTTTATTTGTGGCTGTGTTGGGTCTTCGTTGCTGCTCACGGGCTTTCTCTAGTTGCGGTGAGCAGGGGCTACTCTTCGTTGCGGTGCACGGGCTTCTTATTGCGGTGGCTTCTCTTGTTGCGGAGCACGGGCTCTAGACGCGTGGGCTTCAGTAGTTGTGGCTCGCGGGCTCACTAGTTGTGGTGCGCAGGCTCAGTAGTTGTGGCTCGCAGGCTCGAGAGTGCAGGCTCAGTAGTTGTGGCGCACGGGCTTAGTTGCTCTGAGGCATGCGGGATCTTCCCGGATCAGGGCTCGAACCCGTCCCCTGCATTGGCAGGCGGATTGTTAACCATTGCGCCACAACAGAAGTCCCCTTTCAGGAGACTCTGAAATGTGCCTGCTGTACAGAAACACTCGAAATGCCTTTGCCTAATAGATAGTTGATGCAAGAAAAAGGCACTCAGAAAGTGGACAGGGAAGGGAAAATTTGGCAGGACAAGCTGAATCAATGTTTGCAAAGCTGATGGAATTTATCAACTAAACCAGATACTGTGAGATCAAATTCAGAAAATCCCATGACTATCACTTGATTCTATCCAACAGAGATCATGTCCAAAATACAAAAGATCCTTTGGAGAGAGAACTGTTCCAATTAATAAAATCACAGAAAAAGGAGCTAAAATAAATTTAGTACTTGTGACTATTAATAGCAAATTGCTTCCATAAACTATTATTCTAGCACCAGCTCCTTTAAATAAAGGTTTATATGATGAAATGTAGCCATGTCCACAACCTCTGATCCAGCTGGTAGAAATGTCACGAACCACTCAAATCTGGCTTGTCACAAACAAGACAAAGTAAGAGTACAAAGATTTAAATTTCAGGATAAGAACAAAAATCCCATGAATCCAATAATTTTTTTCTCTTGGTCCAGTTCTCCCTCATGTCTGTAGTTCTGCTTTTCATTCTGTTGGTTAGAAAAGCCTTCTGAATATTATAGAATATTATTCAATCTGAATTTTCAGCCATGGCTTGCTCCAAGAACTACTAGGATTAGAAATCTGGTCACTATTTTTAAAAATCCTCAATATAGCTACATACTTATTTTTAAGCTGTGAGATCACTTGTCCATACAGAGCTGCCAGCTGAGATCACTAATGCTGTATATGTAAGTGGCTGCATATTTTAAACACTTCTCTTGTTTTCAGGCTTCCTAATGAACTGCAACCCGAAAGCAGAGCCAGGTTTTATCCTCTAAAACATGAACATACTTTTCGTAAAGCATATGGGAATAGAGTACACTCCAAAAATATCTAATACGGCAGCCAAGGGAGGAAAGATAGAATCATGATTTTTTTTTGACTTAGAACTTCTACGACTGTATGAATGAATCTTACCAAGTCTGATTTCCTGGTTGGGTCTTATTTGAGGTGTTTTATTAAAGAGGTCTACTCAATGCCATTTTAAAATATGCTGCCAGAAAAGAGCAAGAATTCATTATCTCTGTGAATTTGAGAACTATGCTAACTATTTTTCATGCCAGATCAAAGAGCCTTTTATAGAAAAGGTCCCCAAAGCAGAAACTGTGAGCTTTAGTCACTGATTTTCCTCCAAACCCATTCAAACCTTTCTCAGAAATTGCACAAAGGAGATGAACAGGAATTATCCGGGACACAGGAAGAAGGAAGCTAATGGGCTCAACCAGCCCACCCAAAGTTCTTCCAGAAAGAGGGGAAGTGTATAATCAGAAACAAATGTCAATACTCACGATGGGAAGTCTGCGGGTGAGCAGGGCACAAAATATTCAAGTCCTTGTAGGAAGGGCTGTTGTAATCCTTTGCCTCACTATGCAGTCTCCTAATGACAGCAACAGCTCAAGTTCTTAACATAGCCAATCTCCCTGTTGGGCTTTTATTTTGTGTTTTTTCTTGGCACCCACGGTATATCAGGGCAGCAATCGACAACTGAAGGGTACTTTGCCCAGCACTCAGGACTAGCAAGAGCCTGGATTCTATCCTTCTTACACCCAAGTCAGCTGGTACTTGCTGGGAGATAAGTCATCCTTCCTCGGCTTAGCTGGAGAGCTAATTGCCTGTCTGAAATCTGATGCTTAACCCATTATGACTCGCTCATGGTTTGAAGCAAAAATCTTATAATGCGAAGCTGGCTACAGCTTAAAACCAAAGCCTTGAAAGTTTATAAAACAGGCAAGCCCTGACAAGGGAGGGACTCTTCAGAGCCTCTTGAGGGCGGGACAAATTCTGGGGTTCTGATTAACTAGACAAGCACGATTCTAAAACCCAGGGTCCCTGTTTGTAGGTGGTCTTGGCATTTTAACAGTAATGAAATTCAAATGCAAATACTTCTTACTTAAAAAAATAACTATCTTACCAAACACCATCACTATAAGAAAATAAATTATTTCATTTATAAACTTCAGTGTGAAATTAGCCTTCAAATAACTAACAACGAAGTTTCATTTGAAGTTGAAATGCATAATCTAATTAAATCCAATTAGTAAACACATCAAATAACAGGATGAAACTGCACGATATACTAAATATACAAATATTACATATATATATATATATATATATATATATATATATATATATATATATGGTATTAGAATACGTTTGTTAATTTGGCTCTATGAAACACGTCACACGAAGAAAAAAAATAACCCCTGTCAGGAAGGACATGTTATTTGTAATCATTCTACTTTTGGTTTTTTTGTAGTTTTCTTAAATACATACTTTCCCCTTGATCTGTTTCCCCTTGATTGGATCTTCATAGACACTATACTTCTGATTTTTAATGTCAACAGAATGCCTCAAACAAAGGAAAATTACTTTCCATATTCAACTTCTGGCTTAGCCATGGTGGCAAGTCGTGTTTTGCCATCTGAAAATAAGGAAGGGAGATTGAACAGGAGAAATCAAAATCCTGGCTAGCTCTTACGTATGTTTTTATGTTAGGCAACTCTGTGTTACCCTCTCAGCTCTTCTGATAACCACTGAACACACCGCTTAGGGGAAAATGCAAAGTACAAATAGGAACACTCATTTAATCCTCTTGCAGATTGTATCAGGAGACCCTGGAAGGTCAAGAAGGGTACCCATGAATTAAAGCAGCCCCAGTTTCTAATCAGCTTACTCTCTGTCTTTGGAGTAATACAAACACAGAGGTCAGGTCTAAGACTCACCACCATGAACACACCACCTCTGCCATGCTCTGTGACATTCTTTACAGATGGTCTCAGAAAACACCAGGTCGGCTCTAGCCAAACCAGTCAGTGCAAATTGGTCTTGTCTTGTACTTGACAAACAGCACGCAATCCCTGCTGTCAGGTTCACCGCAGTGGGCTCAGAGTTCTGTTTGAGAAATCCTCCTGCCCAGAAAAAATATTTACACAACGGAGAGTGGGCTGCACTGCACTGCAGCCTTCTGCCTGCTCGGCCACGAGTCTTTGGCTCTCTCTGATTGGCCAGGTCTTATCAGTGGCCTTTGTACCTCATTTAAGATCAGCATGGAGAAAAAACCTGGAGCCAAATAACTGACCAGGGTAACAAGATTTTATGAAAGTTATTATATTAATTTAAAATGACAACCGGGGCTTCCCTGGTGGCGCAGTGGTTGAGAGTCCGCCTGCCGATGTAGGGGACACGGGTTCGTGCCCCGGTCTGGGAAGATCCCACATGCCGCGGAGCGGCTGGGCCCGTGAGCCATGGCCGCTGAGCCTGCGCGTCCGGAGCCTGTGCTCCGCAATGGGAGAGGCCACAACAGTGAGAGGCCCGTGTACCGCAAAAAAAAAAAAAAAAAAGACAACCAAATGTTTAATGTAGTTCAATAAGTATATTAAGTGAGTAAGTATGCATCTGTCTGGAAAAATTCACATGTATTTGGGCTGTGAAAGAGAACAGCAACAGAGGGAAAAACTGTAATAAACTAGCAAAGGCAAGTATTCACAGAAATAAAAATGGTGATGGCAAGCATAAAAAGTCACTCCCTAATGCTCATCTATCCATTTCATTTAACTGTCAAAGGACAGTAATTCAATTCTTTCCCCAGCATCACAGCATCCGACAGAGCCTGGCACAATGGCACCTGAGCCGGTGTTTATTAGATCAGGAACTTAGAGATAGCAAAACAAGAAGGATGGTGATTTCTCCTGACATCTGACCAGCACTTTACATTGTGTTTTTACGGTTATTGTTTTATTTTTTATTCACAACAATCCTGTGAAGAAGGTAGGACAGGTATTATTATCTTCATCTGACAAATAAGCCACTTGTTATTTGGCTTCTAAAGAGATTCTAGGCTCTAATTAAAGTTTCACAACATTAATTAGTGTTTACAGAGGTATCGATCAGTACACTCAGTTTACAACATGATGCAAAAACTTGGGGAAAAGCACACTGTCCCTATCTCTAAATTCTTCAGAAATACAGCAATTTACCTAACCAATGACCCCCATTTACTTACTACTTGGCTATATAAAAAGAGAACAGTCAGCCATAAGCAATTTATGATGTTCATAAGTCATTACATTAACAAATGACATTAGGGTATTCTTAATAATACCATAATAAAATGTTTTAAATTAATGAAAACAAAACTGGACCAGTCAAGAGAAGTAGGATAAAGGATCTGGTGAAAAAGACATAAAACTATGACAAACAATTGATAATGAGGGGGTTGCCAGTAAGAAGGAAGATGCAATCTGGAAGGGGTTCACAGGTAAGGTTGCCAGGTTTAGCAAATAAAAATACAGGACACCCAGTTAGATCTGAATTTCAGATAAACAAAGAATACTTTTATAGTATAAGAATGACCTCTATTTTATCTGGATACTCTGTCCACAAGGAGACTTCAACTTCCACTAGAATGTAAGATTCCTGCAAGCAGGGATTTTTGCCTGTTTTGTTCACTGTTCTATTCCCAGGGCCCAGAACGATGTTTGGCACGTTGTAGGTGCTCAGTAATATTTGCCATGTACTAGTTAAGTTTATTTCTTAAGCTGTGATGGTATGTACATGGGTGCTTGTTATATAAACTTTACGTATTTTGTATGTCTGAAATGTACAGTAATAAATTTACAAATTACAGCATTAACTAACTGCTGTTATAAGGGGGAGGCGGTGGGGGGAGGGATGGATTGGGAGGTTGGGGTCAGCGGATGTAAGCTATTACATATAGAATGGATAAACAACAAGGTCCTACAGTATAGCACAGAGAACTATATTCAATATCTTGTGATAGGGACTTCCCTGGTGGCTCAGTGGGTAAGACTCCACGCTCCCAATGCAGGGGGCCCGGGTTCAACCCCTGGTCGGGAAACTAGATCCTGCATGCATGTTGCAACTAAGAGTCCACATGCAGCAATTAAGAGTCTGCATGCTGCAACTAAGGAGTCCGCACGCCGCAACTAAAGATCCCGCATGCCTCAACGAAGATCCTGCATGCTGCAACTAAGACCCGGCACAGCCAAAATAAATAAATAAATATTTAAAAAAAAAAATCCTGTGATAAACCATAATGGAAAAGAATATGAAAAAAGAATGTATATATAACTGAATCACTTTGCTATACAGCAGAAATTAACACAACACTGTAAATCAACTATATTTCAAAAAAAAAAAAATCAGTACCTTTTACCCAATCTAGCTGAAGGACTCAATGGGGAAGTCAGAGTATAAAAAGGACTTGGAATGGTCCCCTACCCAGTTTAAACTCTAAACAGGGACGTGAACATGGGATGATCAGTCTTCAGGTGTGTTTTGCAGCCAAGGGCACAGTTTAAGTAGGTGGTACTTTTCTCATCTGTCTTCTTTTGCATCTGCTTTATTCCTAAGACCGTGGAAAGTGTTTCTTTTGCCAGTGCTCTGACTGCACTGTCACACAGGATTTCTCCTCATATTCTACGGAGCCCAAAGCAGTGATTTTTCAGGGGTAGGGGTAGGGAGGGAGACCCCTTTCGGGCATAACACATCTAGGGGAAGTACAGTTTAAAAAAGCATATTTAATATTATACTTTATTTTTGGAAAATGAAAGAAAACCATATAATTTACTCCACATTTAAAACTTCCACTAAACTATCCAAATAATGTAACTTTTTCTCATGGGAAAGATCAGTAACCAGCCTTCATTAGCTTCCATAAAGCTCTCTTTATCCCATCTTAATCTGGGTTTGTAAATGTTCTTATGTTAATTACATTTCAAAAAGTATATTTATAACTCACAAACACTTTTGCATTGTTTGAGTTTGGCTTTTTTTTTTTTAACAATGGGCAGGTATTTCTTTTGTAATACAAAGTGAGAAAAGAAAATGTAAAATAAAGATTTTTATAACTATAATCTCCACTATGTGAAATGCATAAAATTTAAAGAAGGAAATAATGCCATTTGCAGCAACATGGATGGACCTAGAGATGGTCATACTGAGTGAAGTCAGACAGAGAAAGACAAATATCATATGATATCGCTTATGTGTGGAATCTAAAAATAATGGTACAAATGAACTTATTTACGAAACACAAAGAGTCATGGATGTAAAAAAAACAAACTTATGGTTACCAGGGGGAAGCGGGGGAGGGATAAACTGGCAGATTGGGATTGACATATACACACTGCTATATATTGATATAAAATAGGTAACTAATAAGGACCTATTGTAGAGCACAGGGAACTCTACTCGAACTCTGTAATGACCTATATGGGAAAAGAATCTAAAAGAAGAGTTGATATATGTGTATGTATAACTGATTCACTTTGCTGTACACCTGAAACTAACACCACACTGTAAATCAACTATGCTCCAATAAAAATTTTAAAAATAAATAAATTAAATTAAGAAAAAAAATTTAAAGGCCATATGGAAAATGAGCAAAAAATTTATTTTAGGGTGGTGGTGTTGCCAGTAATTCTTGCTTTATTTATTTGGAAAACACTAAACTTGTATATTATAAAATTTTCTCTAATGAGTTTCATATATATGTATGTGTATGTATATGTATACATAATGTATACATGTATATGTACCTGTGTATGTACATACACACATATATTTATACACATACATGCATATATAAAATTAAAGTAATTGTGTATGACTAAGCCTCTAATCAGATTTGCTTACAGGCTTACAGAGGTCATGGTGATTAGAATAAACAAAAACCTTCCCTTGCCTTGTCCAGGCACCTTTGTGCAATAACAATTCATACCCTGACACCCCAGAAGTCACAAATCAGAGAGCTTTTCTTCACTTTCAGACTCAGTCCCCAGACCTGTTAGGCAGGACACCAGGTGAGGAAGAAAGGTTATAACTTTATCATCAGACTTCAGGAACAAAGGAAAAGGGATACTCCAGGACAAGTCAAGTTGGAAAGGGAATTAGGGTCACTTGGGGTAAGTATCTAAACTCTTGAATATATTGATTCTGCCAGAGATACCAGAGCGTTCCAAGGCACCAACAACTTCGAGCCCCCTTTCTCTGAGTGTGTGAGAAGAACTGAGGGCAGCAGAGGGAAGGGAGATCATAGTACCACGGGGGTTGAAACCCACCCACAACTCTCAAGAAATTTCACAATGTTTCAATCTCTTCCCTTATCAAATATTCGACTAGAGAAACAAGTAATAATCCTGACTTTCCTTTCTTCACTTAGGTAAGTTACTGAGCTTTTCTGTGCTATCATATAGGGATGACAGTGGTGGTGGTGATGATAACAGCATACTCTCCTAGGATTACTATGACTATTAAGTATGATAATGCAGGCAAAACATCTTGGGCACCATGGTAACACTAAGTGTTCATTAAATGTTAGGTATTGTCATTCATATTTTATTAATGACAGCAGTCCTGAGCAGAATCTATAATAGTCCTGAGAAGCTGAGCAGTAGAAAGGATAGGAAAAAGAATGAACAGAGTAAGATCAGTTGTTCCATAATAAACAACTGAGTTTATTTGGGTTTGGTTTGGGGCAAGTTAGAGCATCTTTCCAGAGGGGATACTTGCAGCTGGGATTGCTGAAACAGAAAGCCACACACGGGCTGGGTGGGCCCAATTCAGAGGTCTCCTCCTTCTGCTGTTGTTTTACAACTTACACGGCACTTGTGTGCACATTTCTGGTGCTCTCATTGGTTCTAACCCTGCAGGTGGATATACTTACTGATGTCTTACACATGGAGAAACAGTCCTGCCCCATAATTCATGGTTAATGCAGGAGATGGGTCTCCCGATTCCAATCCCACATTCTCTCCATTACCCAGTGCTCAGAGCCAGCAGAGCGAAGACCTTGGACTCAAGCGCTCCACAAGAATTCCCACATACACTGTTACTGCTCTCACACGTTCTGCTATTTGGCAGATAGCTCAAAAGAGGAATGAACACTTAAGAGTACCATTTTGGACAGGTTGTCATCCCCTGTCATATACTGTCTCTTAGGAGGCTTTTCTCAGCATTTGTTCTATAAATTTCTCCAAAATCTTATATAAGCAATACTGGAATAGATACGCAAACTCTATAGGTCTCTAACATAACCAAAGCAATAATCAGAATACAAGTCTTTATGATTCATAATACATTTGGTTTGCTGCACATTCCCCTCTGGGAAAGTTACTTTAAACAAACAAAAGTTGCTTGGGAGTGGATACTAGGAATTGGTTCTAAGCATTCAAACTCATTTCCTCTTTCATCGTTCAATCCCTCATAAAGAAGCGCAAGAGGAGTGGACATTATTCTTGCATCAGCATTCAGTATTTTACATTTATCTTTCAACACTCCGATAGAATTGACTTAGGTAATAATTTACCTAGCTGATTTTTGTACATAAAGACTCTAAAGATAAAAGCAAATTCTCTAAGAGATTAAAACAAAACAACAACAAAAAACTTCAATGGACAGAAACTGTTTGAAATCCTAGTTATCTAGGCAACTTATTATTTACCCATTATTAAAAAAGAAATAAATTAGTTTGAGCAAAGACACACACTAATACACACACACACACACACACACACACACACACACACACTCCAGAACATGGAGTTACCTGAGGCACAGCCGTTAACCTTTGTGGTGTGAGCCATGCTGGCTTGAATCCAAAGACAGATACAGAAAGGAGTGAGGAATCATGCAAATTTTATGCATCAAGTTCCCAAGTGCACTCAACCTGAAACAATAAAGAGAGCCCCATCAAAATGGGTCATTTAAAAATATGCACAACACTATATCTTAGACTTCTGTTTACAAAGATGACTGCTAATGGAGAGAGCAAATTGGAAGTGGGGAGAGACAGCCTGTGGAACAAGGAGGTGACTGCCCCAGACCCGGCCACTGGGTGTTGAGAGTGACACACCCACAGATGCACCCGTGGACAGGTGCTGAAAGCAGGTCTCTAGACACAGTACTCTTATGGGAGATAAAATATGTTCTCCAGAAACGTGACTTTTTAAGGAAGGTGGCCTTCAGATACAAATATGTATCACTCTGTATCATTTCACAAACTATTTTTCATTTTGACACTTATCCTCCTTTCCAAATGTTGGTTCAATAGTTTCATTTTCTCAATTGAACCAAAGCAGCTGTTGCACCAAATCCTCATTTTTTTAAAAGGTTAAACTTCATGTGAATTCTTCCTTGATAGCTCAAGTTTTTCACTGACCTAGTCTTTTTAAAACATAAATCTGACCCAGGCAGTCCCTGTCTTAAAAAAAAACAAACTTCAAAATCTCCCATTTTCCTGTTGGATAAACTTCAAATGACACAGCACGACATGTGGTTTTGAAACATTTAGGGTTTGTTAGGCAACATATTTCTTGTTTTATATCAATTCTCTGCTTAAAAGTTAACTGAGATTACAAGACATATTCCAATCACAAAATTTAAAACAAAACACAAAAAAAAACCCCCACTGCTCCAATCTTTGCTTCTTCAAAATGCCTTTTGAGAAATGTTGGCAAGGGCTTCCCTTGTGGCACAGTGGTTAAGAATCCGCCTGCCAATGCAGGGGACACGGGTTCGAGCCCTGGTCCGGGAAGATCCCACGTGCCGTGGAGCAATTAAGCCCGTGCACCACAACTACTGAGCCTGCGCTCTCTAGAGCCCGCAAGCTGCAACTACTGAAGCCCGTGCGCCTAAAGCCCGTGCTTCGCAACAAGAGAAGCCACCGCAATGAGAAGCCGGGGCGCACCACAATGAAGAGCAGCCCCCGCTCACCGCAACTAGAGAAAGCTCGCGCGAAGCCACGAAGACCCAACACAGCCAAAAATAAATATTAATTAATTTTAAAAAATGTTGGCAAGGAAAGCAAACAACGGTACAGACAGAAATATTCCATTTCCACTGTGTCCAAATTCTCACTGTAAACCAACAAAATCCGAAGAAATTGAGCTTAACGAATTCCAAGCTGAGAAATAAAGTGTCAATTTAGAAACCCACATGAGCTTCTCAAAACAGAATGCTAAAATAAATAACATATCCATTTATCCTGGATTCTAATGCAGCCATTGATGTCATTTAAGAGCTTTTAATGATTAAAAAAAACTATTCTGTCACAACCTATTTTGTTAAAAATACATATGTACATATTTACACATCTATTTAAAATAATTAGAAGTAAATACGCCAAAATGTTCATTGTGGTTGCCCTTCAGTGATGCAATTATGGATGATTTTAGCTCCTTCATTACTTTTGTAATAACAATTATTTAAAAAAGAAACATTAGATACTTCCTGTCAACTTGGTTTTATCTGCTTTAAAATGCACTGAAGAAAGAAAAAAGTATTTTAAAACACTATGCAAAAGAAAACTATCAGGCCACAGTCATGGAGATCATAAGAGATTAGAAATATAAACAAATAGGAAGGAAGAGGAACCAGCTGATTGCTTTGATCACACAGGGTGAGAGTTTCTTGCTGCTGAGCTAGGGAAATTTTCTTCACTGTTTGAATGGGTTTGCACTATGGTTCAAGGCTGACTACTGAAAGCAGCTCAGTGCAAACTCTAAAGGACCGGTTTCTACAGGCTGCTTCTGACAGCTGTGCTCCTTGCATGGCTTTTCCAACTACGGTGACTACTGCTGAGCTTACCCACAGAGACCTGATTCTCAGCCTCCCACTGAAGGCCTCCCAGCTCCCTGCTGGTCCCCAGTTTCTGTCTGGCAGCCCACCAGGAGGGCAGGGTGACTCTAATCTCTCTATGTGGCAATCACCTGACATTCTGTTGGAAACAGGCACTGGTTCAGGTCCATGGCATTGAACTTGGAGAGTCAGAGCTAGCTGAATCGAAAGGCAGACTTTAGGGATAGAGTGAGCATTATTTCTGACAAATGTAGCTTTGTTAAGAAAAAAAGGTGGGGACTGGGTAAACTGAAGAAGGATGAGTGAGTTGATGAGGGGGCAAAAGAAAGAAGCCCAGCTTCTGGAATTATTCAACTAATTATACTTCTAAAAGCAACAACAACAAAACCTAAGCAAAACTGTTTACTGGCCTCAATCTAGCCCTATGTGTTTGTATTCTTGCTTCATAATGGCTTGTAAATACCACCATTAAAATTCTTGAGGGCAAACAGAAGGCCAGAAGAAACAAGCTGCTTGTGTTATGGGTGAATGAAGTATGTGTCAAGGTATTTGGATGGAGATGTGCCCAGAATCTTCCTAGTCAAGCTTCATAAACTTTGGTCCAAGGTTCTCTCCTGTTATTGAACCTCTTTCAACCTGGCAGAAGATTTTTATCTCAGATTGAATTTGGTCTCTCCCACCCTCCCCCAAACTGAACAATAAAATCAAAATGAGGAGGAAGCCTAAAATTAGGAATCACAGGCATATCACTGGTAAAATAACAAAATATGCCTGTCACTGGGTGTGGATCCTGGCAGTGTCTGTGCAGAAACAACAGTTTTATATTGTGTATTGATTTTTCCCAGTTATTGTTCATGCCTGACAGGTGGCCTCAAATTGTGAGGACTCAGTCTTCTTAATGATATGCAGATTCTTATGTCAGTGAATTGTATAAACCAGAAAAGATTTGGCCGTGATCCATTCTGTTACAGATCAATAAACTGCTTCTTTTCACTGTCAGAGAAGACTGCAAACCAGTAAATCTTAAGTGGTACAACAGTGGCTTGGTTTTGCTCACTAAGAAAAAGTGCCTCAAAAAGATTTAGGAAAATACATCAACAGAGAAAATAAAGAATTTGTCTTCTTGTCTGTTTATTTTAAGAGACTGATCTGCATTGAAGAACATTTTAGCAGCTCTTCAAGTATGGTGCAGAGAATAACGCAGACATTGCACGAATTAACCCCATAGATACATTAGCTTAATATGAAACAGATATGAAAAAGAGCGCACTAGACCTTTTCTAAGAACACATGAATGAAAACAAATAAATGAAACAGAAATTTGATGTGCACTCTAGGCCAGCACTGCCAACCAATCAAATGGCATTGCCTTGGTTAGAACCAAGATAATGATGATGATAGCCACAACACTGATGACAATGCTGATGACAGCCAGTGTTTATCAAGCTCTTACCGCTATGTTATCGAAATCTAAAACATCATCTACTCCAAGCTGCACCATTATTTTAAGTACCTTTGATTTTTAAAAAGATATTGCTAATTAAATGGTAATAAAGTGCTTCTTAAAAATTACATTAATCGTAAGACATGTCCTCATTTCACAAGTGTTAAAATGTGAAAAATGTGCATCTTGGAATTGGCAAAATGATGTTACCTTTAAAAGCACTTTTAAAAGCGCTTAACAGTTATTACCTTAATTAAACCTCACAACAACCCTATGAAGTACAAAAATCCTCTCTTCCCATTTTACAGATAGGAAGCTGAGGCACTGGGAGGTTTAAAATGTGCTGAAGTCACACAGCTGGTAAGTGAAAGAGCTACAATTAAAGCTAAGCAATTCGGCCCTACAGCTCATGCTCCAGCCCCTGTGATTAGTGATTTAGAGTGAGGGCACTATTTCTTTAACAAATAGCAACGTATATGCGCATAGTAAGGTCCTTTTCAAGGAGTCACCTGAGGGATGTATATGCTTATTGCAAGGATGCTCTGTTCAAATCCCTTTTAGGTAGAAAGTTATGTTTCAAAGTTTTATGTAATATTGGTTTTAAAGCAATTGTATTTCCAGCTTTACTCTTTGAGATTACATGTTTAAGAGCTTGAGGAGCTACTTATATGACACACAGGGTATATCTTAGCACTTATTGGTCATACTCTCTTCCAGACTCCACATGATATTAATCAGCTTGGTTATCAATCTTGTTCCTTAGACTTTGCCATGAATGTCATTTGACTCTTTCAAAAAATTAAGTATACTTAAAATTTTTTCCGCCACTGAGGACAGGTGAGAGATTCTCAGTGGCACTGCAGGAGTTTAAAAAATGGATAGGATCAGTGCAGCATAACTGGAATAAGAACCTTGCTGCTCAAAATGACAACTATGAGAGGGGAAACAACCATTTTGATGTGTAAGTTCTAGAATGTCTTTTATAGCATATAGTATTTTTCCTAAATTAAAGAAGCAATATAGGGCTTCCCTGGTGGCACAGTGGTTGAGAGTCCGCCTGCCGATGCAGGGCACACGGGTTCATGCCCTGGTCCGGGAAGATCCCACATGCTGTGGAGCGGCTAGGCCCGTGAGCCATGGCCACCTGTGCTCCGCAACGGGAGAGGCCACAACAGTGAGAGGCCCGCGTACCGCAAAAAAAAAAAGAAGCAATATAAAGAATTTGACAAAATCTAGGCTTCCCTGGTGGCCCAGTGGTTAAGAATCTGCCTGCCAATGCAGGGGACACAGGTTCGAGCCCTGGTCCAGGAAGATCCCACATGCTGCGGAGCAACTAAGCCCGTGCGTCACAACTGCTGAGCCTGTGCTCTAGAGCTCGTGAGCCACAACTACTGAGCCCACGTGCCTAGAGTCCATGCTCTGAAACAAGAGAAGCCACCGCAATGAGAAGCCCGTACACTGCAACTAAAGTAGCCCCCGCTCGCCATAACTAGAGAAAGTCTGCGTGCAGCAACGAAGACCCAACGCAGCCAAAAATAAATAAATAAAATTAATTAATTAAAAAAAGAATTTGACAAAATACGGAAAAGACAAAACATGCAAAAAATAATCATTTACTATCTCACAATCCTAATGTTCCATTGTTACCACCTGAGGCTATTTCTTTTGAATATATTGACTATATGTATATTTTAATTACCTTAACATGTTTTAAAGACTACATCATCCTAGAATTTGTACCAGCTACTACTTTGTTTCCATTTTAGAGAAATAAGATAAACTAAATTATTATGCCATTCCCAGAAGCTCACACACTAGTGCTGGAAGCAGAAAGAGACACAATTAAAGGAGAAAGCACTGAAACAGCAGTGTATACACAGTTCAACTCCAATCCATAGTAAGGTGGTCTTACTTTGCCCAAAAAGGGTGGGAGTAGCTGAAAAATGTATTCAGAAGAAATCACTTGGCCTAAGTCTTAAAGGATGAATGCGTGTTTTTCAGGGCAAGAAATGTGGAAGGGCATTCTAGGCAGAAGGAACAGCACATGCAAAGGCAGGAGACGAGAAAGTGGAGGTCTCAAAGTGTGGTTCCCAGACCAGCATCATCATCATGATCTTCTGGGAACTTCTTCAAAATGCAAATTCTCAGGCTGCCCCAGGCCTATTGAAACTTTGGGGGTGGACCCCAGTAGTTTGTATGTTAACAAGTCCTCCAGTATAGGCCAAAGGTTCTCAAAATCACTGACTTAAAAGATGGGTTAATTGGGGAAAAATTATGTCCTAAGGCTCCAAGAGCCAGGAATGCCCTCTGATTTTAAGAAAATGATACCCAGGGACTTCCCTGGTGGTGCAGTGGTTGGGAATCCGCCTGCCAATGCAGGGGACACGGGTTTGAGCCCTGGTCCAGGAAGATCCCACATGCCGCGGAGCAACTAAGCCCGTGCACCACAACTACTGAGCCTGCGCTCTAGAGCCCGGGAGCCACAACTACTGAGCCTACATGCCACAACTACTGAAGTCCACGTGCCTAGAGCCCATGCTCCACAACAAGAGAAGCCACTGCAATAAGAAGCCCACGCACCGCAATGAAGAGTAGCCCCTGCCTGCCTCAACTAGAGAAACCCTGCGCGCAGCAACAAAGACCCAGTGCAGCCAAAAATAAATAAATAAAAAATAAAATTTTTTTAAAAAGAAGAGAAAATGTTACCCAGTGATTTAGAAAACATCCCCCAGAATGCCTGACCTTTCTCCATTCACTTACTCAAAAAATACTGATTGGGCATTCAGCATATAAGAGGCACACTGCTGGGCACTAAAATGGTAAACAAAATAGACTCAGTTCCTGGCTTTTGGGGGCTTTTAGGCAGGAATTACACACATACTTACACACATATCAGAAAATTTTTAACAAATTATGAGAAATGTATAATACAGGTGTAGAGTAAGACTAATAGAGGCTGAACTTCTTAAGATTAAAGTTGAGAGTATGGAGATGGATGAAAATGGGTGGTCCTTAGAGGCTTCTTTAGGGAAATGACATTGTAGGTGAAACCTGAGGGATGGGTAGGAGTTAGCTGGGGGGTGTATGAAAGATAAGAATGGTCCAGAGAACAGAATGGAGCCCAGAAACAGATTGACACAATGCTCTCACCTGCTTTTCCCCAATGGTATATGAAACTCAATAAACTCAATAAAGGAAGGAAGTCTTTTTAAAAAAATGGTGCTACAGCAATTTGCTATGTATAGGCAAAATAACAAAGCTTCATCTTACTCTTTCACCATATACAAAAATTAATTCAAAATGAATCATAGTTTTGAGTGTAAAACCAAAACTACTATAAAGCTTTCAGAAGAAAATGTAGAAGACCCTTGCAAACCCTTGCAGACCTAGGGTTTGGAGAAGAGTTCTAGATGTGACACCAAAAGTTGATAAAGTGGACTTCATCGAAATTAAAAGTTTTTTTTCTGTAAAACAATGGCCCAAAGGCTCTGGGGCAGGGAAAGTTTTATCAGCTGAGCAACTGAGTTTATTCAGAGCAAGACAGCAGACTGGGCTGAGAGGAGAGGTGAGCAGAGGCTAGATTATGAGATTTGCCGGACCTTGCTGGCCATGGTAAGGAAAATGAGTTTTATTCTAACTGCAAAGTAAAGTCATTGAAGGTTTTAAAGCCAATGAGTAACATAATATAAATGATCTTATTTTCAAGTAGTTTGCTTATTAGGCTTTCTTTAGGGAGAGGTAGGTCAGGGCTTCTTTAGTAATATTATCATGGTGAAAGGACACTGGATCTTGCAGGAATGGTTTATTCAGACCAGTCCTTTAATCTGACTTTCCACAAACATTTTATTTTCTACTCTTTAGAGCAGAAAGGCTCAGTCATGCTAAACAGGAACTTCCCAGATGTTCTTGTGTTTTCCCCAGAAGATACAAGTTCTTATTTAGGAGAAACTAAAGAGTTGGTCAAGTGCCTAGATCACAAGGTACTTTATAATTTGCTGCCTGACAAAAGTTCCCAGAATGTTAAACTGTGTTATCAATACAGCATATGCACTTCAACTGAAAATGGTTACGGGAAAAGCTGGAACCAGAAACCGAATCCAGCGATTTAAAAAGAACTAGCGGGCTTCCCTGGTGGCGCAGTGGTTGAGAGTCCGCCTGCCGATGCAGGGGACACGGGTTCATGCCCTGGTCCGGGAAGATCCCACATGCCGCGGAGCGGCTGGGCCTGTGAGCCATGGCCGGTAAGCCTGCGCGTCCAGAGCCTGTGCTCCGCAACGGGAGAGGCCACAGCAGTGAGAGGCCCGCGTACCGCAAAAAAAAAAAAAGAAAGAAAGAAAGAACTAGCATCTCCTGTGCCCCAGCCACAGTCAAGTTCAAGTTGCCCTTAACATGCGATACAAGCTATTCCAGTGTCTTGAATGCTGCCTTCCTTCTGCTGAAATAAATCTGATTTATGCTTTTATACTTTTAATAAAGACTCAGAACATTCTCTGCTATTCTGTTGTCTCGGGCTTTCCAGCTGGGACAAGCATACTGCTTTCATGACTGTGCAAAAATCCAGCTCATGTTCATCTACACATGCGAGGCGGCAAATACTAGGGTGCAGGGTGGGGGAGTTGTGATCTGCTATGTAGATTTCATTTAAAAATGGGAAATGACTGAGAACACTTGTTTCCTGCCCGTGTCCCATTCCACTGAGGGATGCTCTGGATAATAGCAGTATGGCGCCAGCCTGACCAGTGACAGGCCACGCCCAGGAGAGAGATCTTTGTCCTCTTGTCAGCGGACCCCTGGGGTTATTCCCACCAATTTCAAATGGGCAGAGGCCATAGATGCATCCTCTGAGGGCCAAATCAAAAGCCATCAATCAATCACCCAACACTTCTGCCATGTCCAGCTGGGAAATGCAACAGGCCAAGGGAAGCCTCCTCCACAGGTAGGATTTAAATTCCTTCTTCCTCACCTGAGGTCTGTCTCTTCCTTGCCCCGCTTCTCTGTTCCCCCTTCTAAACGGCTCTGACAGCTACGTCTTAACTCCACCACGCTAGGAAAAGTGCCAGAGCATGGAACCTGCCAGAGAAAAGGCTTCACCCCTCACCCAGGGGCAGAAAGGTTGGGCTCAAGCCAGAAACATAGTCTGAAGCCATGTCCCAAGTAGACTTACAGAGCATGCAATCTGGCAGTGCTATGGAGCCAAATGCAATCAGCTCCTGAGATGAGGGCCTTGGGGCATTAATGATCATTTAGCCTCCTGGGTGATAACACCTAACGGGCAGGGTCCGAGGCAATGAGGAAGCTACAGAGCAAGATCCCCAAACTCAGAAAGACCGTGAACAGTGAGATCCAGACAGAGGGCGATCAAAGGCCTGTTAGTACATTTCTGTCACACTGAAGCAACGTTAATTCACAAACGTTTGTTTGAAACTCCAGGTGGGGGTAAAGAGAAGCAAAAACAAAAATTTCTAGCCATCAAGGGAAGAGGAATGTTCATTAATGGCAAAATAGCTATTATTTCTAATTTCAAATGTCTGACAGCTGTGCTTTTATTTGTTCTACACTGTTCTTTTAAAAAATTAAGTTTGGGGCTTCCCTGGTGGCACAGTGGTTGAGAGTCCGCCTGCCGATGCAGGGGACACGGGTTCGTGCCCTGGTCCGGGAAGATCCCACATGCCGCGGAGCGGATAGGCCCGTGAGCCATGGCCGCTGAGCCTGCGCGTCCAGAGCCTGTGCTCCGCAACGGGAGAGGCCACAACGGTGAGAGGCCCGTGTACAGCAAAAAAAAAAAAAAAAAGAAAGAAAGAAAATACTGGGATTGCATATACTAAAACAGTAAAGTAACCCCTTGACCTTTTTTTAAAAATTGAAGTATAGTTGACTTACAATGTTGTATTAGTTTCAGGTGTACTTTTTCAGATTCTTTTCCATTATAGGTTATCACAAGATAGTGAATATAGTTCCCTGGGCTATACGGTAGGTCCTTGTTGTCTATCTCCCCTTGACCTTTATTAACACTGGCAGGAGGGGACAAGAAGATTTATTCTATTGTACTAGGGATTGTAAGCAGACACACAATGTGGCACCTTCCTCCTTGCAGAATTCTCTCTATTTTTTGGACCTTTCACTCCAGTCTTCTCACTCTAAAACGGGAGGAGGCTGTGGCAGAGATGCTGCAACGTAGGCCCATCCCTATAAACTGCATCTTACTCATCCACTTTAGTCACACCATGAGAGCCATACAGGTGGGGAAGGGGTGATAGACATGTTTTACAACCCCCTTGGTTGGCTGCCGTGGGTGAATGATGGTCAAAAACAGGATCAATACCATCATAATGCATATGCTCACAATGAATGAAAACCTTGAGGGGCCTTTAGAAGGAATGTCAGCCTTCAAGCTCCAACAAACCATGCTAGAGTGAGAATCTTTCAAGTGGCAAAGCTGCTGTTCTGAGCCGGGGTGAACAAACACATGCTCTAGTCTTAACAGCTCATTAGAACCCTGCTGTGATGTGAACTGATAATCAGGCACAATACATGGACTTAAATCTCTGAGTTGAATTTCATGATATTACTGGACCAAATCCATACTCCATCAGTCCAGTGGCTAAGGTCAGTTACCACAGATCTTTACAATTCCACTAATTTGCTGTCTCCTCATTTCCTTCTATGCCTTGAGCCTGGGTGGCCATATAACTTATGGTTCAGACTGGGACATCTTTGAGAACACTAAAATGCTAAATAGATGAGATGCTGGGAAAACAGACATACACTAGGACTGTCCCAGGCAAACTTGGATGTATAATATCCCTACCTTTAAAGAACTAATAGAAAAAAGGGGAGGGAAGGGAATAACAATAAACAGAAACACTGGGAGATTGATATAAAGACACTCTAGAAACCAACTATAAAAAAAGACATCTTAACATATAGCCCAATGCCACGAGGTTCATTCAATACATTCTTATTAACAAGATACAGTAAAAATGCATTGTGAACGCAAAGGCTAACAGTAACATGTGATATCAAACGCAGCTGTGCTATTCCCAATGTCATCACCACTTAGCATAAACACCAGTAAAATAATTTCTAGAATGCAAGGCTCCTAACAGTACAATCTCAAACATTCTCCTGGGAACTGCATTTGACACTGACACATGTTGTTTCTCTCACTTTACCCACAGTCTCATAACTGGGTTATCTAAATGGTTTCAGGATTAAAATTCTCCCAGCTTCTATTTTAAACCAAACATGGCAACAGACACGTCCACAGCTTAACAATTTTACAATGTTTTCACATGCATTATCTTAGCTAAGCTTCCAAACAGCTTTGGAAGATACCTTCCCCTGTAACAGATAAAGAGACTAACATTCAGAGAAGTGAGCTGCGTGCATGACTCTGCAACATCACTTACTGTGCGGCTCTTCCCTACTGGGATTTTAGCTTTGCAAGTGCAATGATTATGTCACCCTAGTTTTCTAAGTATCTAGCACTCAGAGCCTAGGACAGCCAGTGTTCAAAATTATTTTTAATTAATTAAAACTCTTTTTTAAATGAGTGAATGAATCCCATAAGAAAGGAATTGGTACATTTCTATTCCTGTGTCTATGGTCTCACTTTATGACCCAGGGAAGGCAAATCTTCTATATATATACAGAATTTTTAAAAAAAATATTGAGAGGATCCTACTAAATAAAGGTGAAAGAAACAAGGAATTTACTACTAAGTAGAGCTAATACAGCTTAAAGGAGAAGGAACACGCAGAAATGGTGGTCTCTAATAGGTAGTAGATGAGCTGAGTAAGGTGTGTATGAAAGCAGAAGGTTGAAAGATACTAGAGCAACTAGATCCTTTAGTTTTCCACCTGATTTCCTTGGACTTCAATATCAGCTCTGTGAATAACACCTTCCCCAAACTACCCACTGGAAGTCTTGGATTGGGGCTGGTGTTTCATGTCTCTGCTATATATAAGTATGGGCCAAAAGAAGTGAGGTTGGCCAGTGCTTTACTATTTGTTCTTTCTTTACTATTTGTTCTTCTGAGTCAATGAGGAAAACATAGCTTGGAACACTTCATGAGACCCTGGCAAGAACTTCTGCTCCTAACACTTCCCTTTCAGGGCTTCTCCTCACTTGACACATGGGTGCACACAACTCGTTTTCCCCTCAAAACCACTCCCTTAAAGCAAACTGGAATGATTAAAAAAAAAAAAAAAAAAAAGAGTGGGGAGTAAATACACATTTAACGGGGAAAGAGTATAGACATTAAAACACTATACTGCATATATATGGAATCTAAGAAAAAAAATGTCATGAAGAACCTAGGGGTAAGACGGGAATAAAGACACAGACCTACTAGAGCATGGACTTGAGGACACGGGGAGGGGGAAGGGTAAGCTGTGACAAAGTGAGAGAGTGGCTTGGACATATATACACTGCCAAACGTAAAATAGATAGCTAGTGGGAAGCAGCCGCACAGCACAGGGATATCAGCTCGGTGCTTTGTGACCACCTAGAGGGGTGGGATAGGGAGGGTGGGAGGCAGGGAGATGCAAGAGGGAAGAGATATGGGAACATATGTATATATATAACTGATTCACTTTGTTATAAAGCAGAAACTAACACACCACTGTAAAGCAATTATACGCCAATAAAGATGTGAAAAACAAAAAAACAAGAAAACACTATACTGCTTTTTCTGTAGTTTTCACTAGTTTGAGACCTGGTTAGCGCTAAAGATAAACAATTATAATAGAGTGAATAAATTTCATGGGAAGGCAGAGAAAAAAACAGAGGTATAAAATGATAGTCTTCTTAAATTTAGGCTTCTGTAATTGCTTATTTCTCATATTTCATCAATATAAGTACAATACAGCATACTTATTATAATGCCAAGAAATATAAAATATCATTATTTGATAGTGACATATCTACCCAGAACTTAGTTACCTAGCCACTCTGTTTGGAAAACGAATGAGAAAAGAAAATAACCAAATAAATAAACTACAAGAAAAATAGTATGTATGAACTTAGCTTACAGAGAAATCCCAAACCCATGACCAATTTATTCTTCTTTCGCATATGGTTCTATTAAATTTGGTTGGGGCTTCCCTGGTGGCGCAGTGGTGAGAGTCCGCCTGCCGATGCAGGGGACACGGGTTCGTGCCCCGGTCCAGGAAGATCCCACATGCCGCGGAGTGGCTGGGCCCGTGAGCCATGGCCGCTGAGCCTGCGCGTCCAGAGCCTGTGCTCCGCAGTGGGAGAGGCCACAGCAGTGAGAGGAGCGCGTACCGCAAAAAAAAAAAAAAAATTTGGTTGTTTGGGGTACACCCCTCTCCCCAATAGCCCTGGTCAGATTATAAGATCATGGGGATTGCTTGAGAAGTCATAGTAACTCAAAGGCAAATTCCTATAGCACAGGAAGAGATTTTAAAATAATGTTAAAAAAAATGAAATGTTGGGAGCAAACAGCCCTATGAGCTGCATGTTTCCTGAGGGACATTGCTGTTATTACAAGGATAGACCTAACTTTCTACAAGAAGCTTAAATTGTGTTCAATATATTGTTTAAAAAAGTCTGTAAGAAATGCTCTAAGTTCTATGGCTATGTTTTTCCATTAGAAAAAATTAAGGTATAATTCCCACACAGTAAAATTCACTCTAAATTTCTGTATACAGCTTTGCAAGTTTGGACAAACATGCAGTTATTTAATCTCTGCCACAATCAAGATATAGGATACTATCACCCCAACAATCTCCTCTATACCCATCTGCATTTAACCCTTCCTTCCACCCCCCATCCTCTGGCAACAACTGATGTTTTTCAGTTCCTAGGGTTTTGGCTTTCCCAGAATGTCATATAAATGGAATTGTGCATTATTTTTAAAAAAAAAGTCTGTAAGGATATAATCAATTTCAGAAATTTTTCAAACCAAAATGGTTCAAGTGAGAGGGACAGAGAAGACATAATTAGAGGGACAAATCCTGTGCCATTGGGAAAGCTCAGCTATCCAGAATAGCATAGTCTCTGATGGAGAATACAGCCTACATTTTTACTACCATTTATTTTCAAATATTTAAAAAATATTTTAAAATGATGCCTGGTGATATTTATATTTTCCAAAGGTGTGTATTACTGTCTAATTAGGTATCCTAAATAAACTTAGAAAAACATAAAAGTAAAACAAAGGGTCAAGGGACAGTATTAGATGCTGCTCTGCCCTGAACTGTTAGCTCCAGGGATCTACCATCATGCTTTGGTTCTCTTGTTATTCCTGCATGTAGTCTAATCTACACTGAGCATGTGGTAAACATTCAGTAAATGCTGTGTGAGGGGGACTGCCCTTGTGGTCCAGTGGATAAGACTCTGCGCTTCCACTGCAGGGGGCACAGGTTCAATAACTCGTCACGGAACTAAGATTCTGCATGCCACACTGCAAGGCCAAAAAATTTAAAAATAAAAGAAAACCTTCTAAAAATAACTCCTGTTGAAAAAAGTATTTAATTTTTTTCAACAAGCATTAAGTCAGAGCATTGAGGCCAAAAATGAATTTGTGATCAAATCACGAAATAATTTAATACTTTACCTTGTTTTTGTTACATAAACCAATGTGTGTATTATTAGTTTTTAAACATTAGAGATTTCCTTTTTTAAATATGTGACCTCTCTTATTTCACTGATTATTAACTTAAGGCCTAATTCTTAAACTCCTAAAAATTTCAGAGTTGTCCTTTTTACCCAGGTTAATGGTAATACTTCTTCTCAAAGCAGCAGTACAAACACAAAAATCATAGGTACTTATCATCTTGGCTGAAATCATAGTGAGTGCACATTGATTAAAAATCTGTGCTACAAGGAGATCAACTCGGTGCTTTGTGTCCCCATAGAGGGGTGGAATAGGGAGTGTGGGAGGGAGACACAAGAGGGAGGGGATATGGGGATATATGTATACATATAGCTGATTCACTTTGTTATACAGCAGAAACTAACACACCATTGTAAACCAATTATACTCCAATAAAGATGTTAAAAAAACAATCTGTGCTATGTTTAACTACTTTCCCAGAAGATAATATATACTTCAGTCTCCAGATCGAACAGGCTAGGATCCACTCCACTTCTGTTACAGAGGTTAAAAAGACTGGCCTTACCACAGACATCAAATGGAGAAAAACCAATGCAATCATGGTAAAGAATGACACGTGCTTTATGTAATTACACATCACAGACTGCACTAAAATATACATTTTCCCACATACAAATCAAAACTAAGCGTAGTTAATTTATGCTAAATCCTTTGCTTTTAAACCGAATTCTCATGAGAGAAGCTCCCTAGAATTTGAACCAAAATTTTGAGTGGACAATAAACAAACAAAAAAATGTATTACAGAAAGGATCTTATGCTGCCAAAAAAGAAGCATTTAAAGAGTTAACCAATAGTGAGAGTTGTTTTGAAAATAGCAAAGAGAAAACCTTAAAACAACTACAGTAAAAGTTATCAAGTAGATATTTAAAGGCAGTGGCTTTGAAAAGTCTGTGAAAGTTATGGACTTTTTCATCAGAAAACGCAGATATGTACACACACAGAGACACACAAATCTAAATGCGATTTCAAAAGGAGATGGAAATGGAGGACTGTCACCATCCTCTCAACAGATCCATGGTTTAAAACTTTTGTTTTAAAGTATAAGATCTTTTCAAATTGTGATCTAACCAGATACTTTAAAATGACTTTCGCTTTGCTATGTTTATGTTTCCAAATAGGCTTTCCTTTTTTTTTTTGTTTTGTTTATGAAAAGCCTCATACATATTAAATATGGAGCTATAAAGTAGGTGAAAAAATGACAAATTTACTCAGTTGTAAACATGCATTAAAAAAATCTTCCAGAACACTAGGGATACTTACTCTCACCATCACTCCAACACTGGCTTACAAGAGGAAAAGGCTGCCAAGAAAAGGCACAGAAATAAAACTCTCAAAATACCAAATTTCTTCCATCCACAGTAGAAGCTCATCAGAGGGAAGAGAAAAAAAAAGATGGTGACAAGGACCTAAATTACTGTGAAGGACACAGAAAGAAATTAATTTGCCTTTAGAAATTCAATTACATTTCAAATAAGAATTACCTGCCACATAACTTCTTGTCTAGCTTGAATTTTTCTCCCCCTCAAAGACAGCGAATTCTATTGGCTGGTCACTCATGGAGCCACAAACCATCTCTCAGTTCTGGTGGCGGAGTGTGCCCAAGAGCCAGGAATTAGGGGTAGGGAATTTACAAAAGTAAGCTTAAGCACTGCTGAGGTCAGTAAAATCAAACACTTGTTCAAAACCAGACCTGCCACTAAATTCCACTCTCCAATTTTCAGTTTGCTGAAATGTAAGTCAATTCAGAGACGTTACTGTGAAAAGAATGTCTATTTTTTCAGGTTTGAGAGGATAAGGAAATGGACTTTTGAATGTTACCCTCAGAGAAAGGCTGTTCTCTCCCACTACTTCTGTGAAGTAGTGGGAGAGAACAGTGGCTTGAGGATGCCTCCTTCAAAGTTCCTTAGGTGCACAGCCATTTTCCTTAAAATTCTTTGGAATCCCAATGCTTAGAACACCCTGTACATTGCTCCATTTATGTGTTAATGATAGTGGTGGTAATGATCTTATTAGCTGTTTCACAAAACAATACTGGTTTGGAAAGGATGGAAAGAGTACTAACAAAACGAGTAGATTACCAAGATGGATGTTCTTCTTTACTTCCAATGACCAAAGTAAACGTGTGATAAGGCAGATTTTAACGCAGGCAACAATTAGGTAAAGGACTTTCATTTGTTTATCTGATAAAGACACAGTACACACATACAAGACCAGACTACCTCCAACCATACTGCACACATCTAATTGTATTAATTATCACTTTCATGGGGAACCTCATTTCTTACAGCTGAATTTCTCACCATTACATGGCTTTTTCCCACACAGGACTACGTTTTTCAGGCTTGGAGTATCATTGATGGTAAATGAAAAATTGGTTAGGGCTATCAGCATGGCTGTTGGCTACATCTATTTAAAAACTGATATCAAAATCAAGCACTCTCTTAAAATTTCACTGCAACACAGGCAGACATTTTAAAATGTTGATGCGTGTTCCAAAAAAAGGATTCCCATTCAAACAGACTTCACCTGCCTGAGCACTTAGGACAAAGCCGAGCAGGCAAGAGTCTAATATTTTACAAAGCATAGGATTGGGGATGAGAGCTTTTGGGTCCCTAACTCAGGTGTGGAGTTACTCTAAAATGAAGCTATGTACAATGAGATCTGGAGACATTACCTAGAGCCTGAAACAGGCAGGGAGGCAGACAGAGAGACAGAGAGACAGAGAGAGAGAGAGAGAGAGAGAGAGAGAGAGACACACACACACACACACAGACACAAACACACACAAAGGCAGAAGGGTGTGGCACTGCTTGGTAAAATCATCCAAGATCAGCATACGGAAAGAAGATGGGTTCTTGAAGAACTGATTACTGCCAATGATAACAATGAGAGAAAATTAAAATGGAGGTACATATTTAAGTAAAATAGAGTGGAATATAATCCTAGATAAAGCAAAATGACAGCTTGGAAAGACCTTTGAAGACTGGTGAAACAACCTGTTTAGCATCAGATCTCTGGGGGAAAAGTGCATCTTTTAGAGTGTTCTTATGGGGCGCCTTTAGGAATGCAGCACTCAGACTGAGATATGTTTTTTTATGTACTATTCATTTTATGAAGCTTCTAAGTCATCAACCTTGTTTAGATGAATGTATTAAAGTACACACAAAAATAAATGTAATCAAATCCATCTGTGCCACCTTAGGTTAAAAAGAGTAAACTGCTCCTAAACTGCAGACCTTGTTATGTCCCTTTGCTCTCTGACCTTGGCAGTGGCACAAACTGAATGGCAGAGAGAAGACTCATTCTGTGGAAGAGTCAGAAGGAAATTTCAACACTCACATGGATTCAAGGATCAGAGGGATCTTCAGAAGAGAACTGTAGGGAACGAAGTGCTTCAACGGCAGAAGTCAAACGCAACAAGTTGAAGACAACAAAGCCAGTCTTTCTCCAAAGAATGGACGACTTTTTGTTTGCCCAGAACCTGGGAGCAGAAAACTAACTCATTCTTTGCCAAATATTCTGCCTCAAGTTGACAAGACACATTGGGACCCTTTACAGAGCTGGTGCCAACAATGTAATTTGAGCACCGATGGTAAGGAAATAGTTATCTG
The DNA here is from genome assembly GCF_005190385.1 of Monodon monoceros. Classification (NCBI taxonomy): domain Eukaryota; kingdom Metazoa; phylum Chordata; class Mammalia; order Artiodactyla; family Monodontidae; genus Monodon; species Monodon monoceros. The sequence goes on from NW_021703782.1 coordinate 62,191,871, forward strand.
AGACTCCATTGATATGCGTATTCTGAACAAATCAGGATATCCCTGACACAGCAGAGGGGGCCAAGCTACAGTTAGCTTCTGGAAATGCAATATGGTGGTCCAGAGAGCAAAACCTCAGGAAGGTATAAGAGGAGAGAACAGAGGTGGCTAATTCGGTGCAGGTGAGACTTCAGCCAAGGAGGCATTATATTGATAACACCGTAGGTAAGAAAAATAGCAGGATCAGGGGGCCTACGTGAGTGAACTCACTGCCCTGCCTTGCCTCTCCCATTCACTCAGTTGAATCCTGTCTGCAACCCGCCTCTGACACAGAAGTTGTATTTGTCTACATTTCACGTCATGCTGGATAGGCCAGGGTTCCACACAGTGAGATAAGACTGATATCTTTCTTCATGGTACTGGTCTGCCAAAAGAATCCCTGGAACTGCAAGATTCTATGATATACCCTGAAAGTATTAAGATGTTTTAGAAGTTGATGAAAAGCCTCAGATAATCATAGTGTAGGTGAAAAAGAACAGTACACTTCTTGTATGAGCAACGTCTTAATCTACCACTAAGGATGGAGAGCACACAGCTAAACTAACTCGCCTCTCAATGACTGCTCTACTCATACCTTAATCACTATTTTTTTTTAAATAAATTCGTTTATTTTATTTTTGGCTCCATTGGGTCTTCGCTGCTGCGTGCGGGCTTTCTCTAGTCGAAGTGAGTGGGGGCTACTTTTCATTGTGGTGTGCGGGCTTCTCATTGCAATGGCTTCTCTTGCTCTAGGTGCGGAGGCTTCAGTAGTTGTGGCACGCGGGCTTCAGTAGTTGTGGCACGCGGGTTCAGAAGTTGTGGCTCGCAGGCTCAGTAGTTGTGGCACACGGGCTCAGTAGTTGTGGCACACAGGCTTAGTTGCTCCGTGGCATGTGGGATCTTCCTGGACCAGGGCTCGAACCCATGTCCCCTGCATTGGCAGGCAGATTCTTAACCACTGCGCCACCAGCAAAGTCTCTTAATCACTATCTTTGATAAGAACCTCTGGATCTTCAATTTCAGTTTCCCCAACAGCGACTGCTGCTATATAAGCTAGGATATAAAAGTGTGTATTTGTATGTGATCTGGATATGATGTTTGGCACTTCTGCAGCCATTTTGCCACCATGCAGAGCCAGTTGAGGACACATCCACATATGGTGGATGGCAGAGTTAATGACAATAAGAACCTAGGTCTTTGATGATATCACTGGGCTACTGAATCATCATCCCCAAAAGCTGTTCTCTGGACTTCAGTTATGAAAACCATTAACTTCCTTTATGCTTACAGCAATTTCACACCTGTCTCAATTAAAGAGTTCCTTTTTTTGTGTGTGTGTGGTACACGGGCCTCTCACTGTTGTGGCCTCTCCCACTGCGGAACACAGGCTCCGGACGCGCAGGCCCAGAGGCCATGGCTCACGGGCCCAGCCGCTCCGCGGCATGTGGGATCCTCCCAGACCGGGGCACGAACCCGTGTCCCCTGCATCAGCAGGCAGACTCTCAACCACTGCGCCACCAGGGAAGCCCAAAGAGTTCCTTTTAAAAATCTATGATATATTGGGGATCCCAAATGAAATACTCTGAGTATCCACTATTAAGAGAAGTATCTGAAAAACACATATAAAAATTCTAAACATTCTGACATTAAATATTTAACCTGAAAACATATACACTCATTCCTGGTTTGTTTTTTGGTCCCACAGGACAGTGGTTTTCAAAGTACAGCCCCCAGGTAAGCAATATCACCATCACTTGGGAATTTAATAGAAATGCAAGTTTTCAAGCCTCACCCCAGACTTGTTGAATCAAAAATCTTTGGGAGTAGGGCCCAGCAGTCTGTGTTTGAATAAGCGCTCCTAGTGATTCTGATGCACTCTATAGTAGGAAATACTACTTATGACATCAGGTATCAGTCATCACTAGTCACAATCAAATGAATGTTGAAACATACAAAATGGGTTAAACAGGTACCATCCACGCTCTAAACAAAGAAAGTATTATCAATAGATGAAGAAAGGCAAGAGGGACAAATGAACATTCAACAAAGTCTTAAACAAAAACTTTCACATCATCGTTGTGTAGTGATTATACGTAGTAAGATTATTTGGCAGTGTCTAAAGGAAACAAACTTGGGAACAGCAGGCTTGAGAAAGAACAGAGTTGAGAGAAGCACAACTATTCCAATTTACCAGTTAAGCTTTTTTCTGATGAAACTGAAATTAAGGAGTTGTTAGAGAAGTGGAATAAAGCAGAAATTGTCCAAAAGGGACACATAACTGGATGAAACAAAGCACTAGATAAAATATTCCTGAAAGGTATAAAGTTTTGAACAGGGGACTTGAGAAGGGCTGGGGATGTCTGAATTGATGTAGTAGAGGCTCTGAGAGAGCAGTTGGCTTTCTGGGCCTAAAGGGAGGCGGACATTCCATACGGGCTGACAGAGTTATGAAGCTGACAAGCAATGCTCAGGATCTGGACAAAACTACTCTCTTGATGGAAAGTGACTGAGCTCCACGACTTCCTCACTACTGCCCTGAATGCTGTGGAGCAGAAGGGAAGTGAGGACATGCTTATGATCCGGGTGGGGAAAGGGAAGAGGGAAGTGGATACTAAACACACAGAAAAAAGCATCTACCTAGCATGTTTAGACAAGAAAGAAGAAGACATGGCCACCATCTGGACAAGAACCCCGAAAAGTTTGAAATTTTTCCAATAATTCTCACCAAGAAGGGTTTGGCATATGGATATCTAAGAGCAGAGTGTTCACTGGCTCCTGGGAAACTCTGAGATCTCATTTTATGAAAATAAACTTGGCCCTATTCCAGACCAATTGACACTTAAATATGATGCTTGGATATGCATATTTTTAAAAAGCTCCTCCAATAATTCTGATGTACAATGAGGACTGATTCACTGTCTGGGAGTATTAGAAAAACAGTCAAACTAAGAAAATCTAAAGCCTCCATGTACCATACAGAAACTGAGTTTATGATCCCTTATAAAAGGGATAAAAAGGGATGTGAGTGAATGGATTAAGAGAATATTAATAAACTGTGAATGCCATTTTTACTTTTTCTTGTTCGACTAATATGGAATTTTTACTTTTCTAATAATAGAAAGGATGAATATTCTATTTTAAGGACTGGCTCTAGTCCCAAAGGGGCTTATTATGAAAAAGATGTAACAACATTTCCTTCTGTGGGTTATATTGGTCTTAACATGTTGGGGAAAGGGTTTGCACATATAAAGTCAGGATCTATGGCTCTCTGAAAAGTACACTAGGGAACAGAGAGAAGCACAGACATGCCCAAGGACCTCAAAATCCCGTCAGAGAGATGTGACCTTCACAAAGGTGCCAAACGAGCAGAACAGAGGGTGGGCAAGGAAAGTTCCATGGAGCAGAGGACTTGGGAGAAGGGGTCTGGAGAGAAGGAGAGGAGGTTTACTGACAGGCAGGCACGGGCTTTGTAAGGGCCACCATAGGGAGGTCAAGATAGCTGGCAGTGGAGGTGGGGAAGAGGCATCCATAGTGAGAAATAGGGAAGGCCTGTAGTCCTGATGGTTGAACACTACCTAGGTTGGTTACCATAGTAACCTCATTCCCCTTGGCAGTGATTGGTTTAGGAAAGGACATGTGACTCAATTCTGGTCAGTGAGATTTAACGAGACATTCTCTAGGACACTTCTGAGAAGTTCCCTCAAACCTCAAAGAGATACACAGTGCCTGGTCCGGATGTGATGCTTGCCACTTCTGCAGCCATTCTGCCACCATGCAGAGGAGGCACCAGCAGATGGTGAATAGCAGAGTGAAATGACAGTAACGACGTGGGCTTCTGATATCATTGGGCCAGTGAATCAACCTCAAAAGCTGCTCTCTTAAGTTATGAAAAAAGATTAACTTTTCTTATTGTGTAAGGCAATTTGATTTGGGGTTTTCTTGGGTTTTACTTGCACCTAAAACATATTCAAACATTAACACTAGAAAGATGAGTTGGAATGAATTCTTGGGGGCTCCTAGACCAGGTTCAGCAATATGGATTTTGCATCATGGGCAAAGAGGATTTATTAATTAGGAACGGTGCTTACATTGTAAGCTTCAGTGCTTACATTGCTCCACAATAATTAAAATAATTAATTAATTAATTAGCACTGTTGGTAGTAACCTGAATGGCAGGAAAAAGAGTAGTTAAGTATTATTACTTATTAATACCCATAAAAATTTTCACTCCCTTATTTTCTTATGGGACACAAAAAAATGAGTGTGTAAAAAAGTCAAGACTGGGCAGAAAATGGTATAGAAGCTCATAACACATGGAGGGAAAAGTCTCTTTTGCCTCATCCTGTTTGCTTTGCTAAAACACTCACTTTCATTATCTTCTTTGATGAGGCACCCAGGCAACTTCCCTGTGATGATCAATTCTAAGTTAAACCCTCAAGGTAGCTCATAAGAATGGAAATATCCCTCACCCTCCTCACACATTACAGAGACAGTCAACGTGCAGCTACAGAATTATGAAAAATCCCATCCAAAAGGAAGGATGTGCTTTGTGCCCTGAAGGCTGCTCTGCTAAACCTGCATTTGAGAGTAGAAGTTGTTAAAAACAAAAAATTACAAACTGCTTTATTTTGCATGAAACCTCCATCTGTACCAGTTACAGTATATGTAACAAGTAATTATCTTCTCCATGCTCCCAATAATTAACTTCTCTAACCAGTTTAAAAATATTTTCCATTCAACTTTCCTTTTAAGATGAACAATACAATTACTAAACCACTGATTCCTTTAACCTCTTCTCTTAGAACCTCAGGGAAAGCACAATTATCCAGACAAATAATTACATGCTGTGGATGTGTCACCCCAGAGATCAAAGTGCTGCAGTATGGAATTTCAGTAACATTTTTGGCCAAGAAAGTCTAGAAAGTCTGGCTGCTGATATCTGATGTTAAAGGAAAACATGAAATCTAACTTCAACAGAAGTTTGATGCTATTTTCTAAGGTTTGACCAATGACTGACTAGTCATCCTAAATTGAGGTCCATGTGTCCCTCCTTTTCATTCAAATCTTTATTAAGTGACTATTAAGGTGCTGGTCCTAGGGAGACAGGGATCAGTGATATAGCCTTTGAACTCATGGAACACAAAATGATGGAAGGAAATTATTATAACATACTGTAATTTAACTGTATGTTAAACACTTATCCTATTCATGTGAACTGAGAGGCAGAGAAACACAAAGGAATGGCAGATAACCCAAACTGGGATGTGGCAAAGGGTTATCAGAGGACATCACTCTTGAAAAGAATTTTAAAGATGAGTATGTTGGCCCTAAAGGGGAGGATGTGTAGACTTCAAAGAAGACATGCAGAAGATGCAAAGGCAAGAAGATACCAAAGGATGGGGTGTGTATGAGGGAGATGTGGGAAAGTAAATATGGAAGGGCTGGATGACTAAGGGCTTTGTATGCCAAGCTAAGGAGCTTGTACTTTATTTCAAAAGCAGTGGATGTCACTGAAAGTCACCTGAGCTCCAAAGCCACAGGATTAGGTTAGTTTTTCGGAACTGCTACTCTGGCTGACATGAGGAAAATGACTTGGTGAGTGGAGGAGGAATGTGAAAGCAGGGAGACGTCTTAGGAGTTGTTCCATACTGGAAGTGTACAACAGTGAGGGACCAGAAGGGACGTCTGGGCTGGAGGCACAGACATGGAGCCTAGCAGGGTTGGGACGGTTGAACTCAAAGGTATAGAGGACAGTACTCTGAGAGAGAGGAAAGGATCTTGAATCTTGGGGTGGAATGCTGTGGGGACCACGGGACTCTCCCAGTAAGGCTACCCAGGAGGAAGTGCCATGAATTCTGGAGTGCTAAAGAGGCCATAGAGCATTTCATTTTTGTGTGGGAAGTATAACTTTCATAGATCATTCTGTTTGCTGGACATAAACTGTACTGTATACTTAACCTGTTTTTAACTCAACTTGTGAATTCAAGCCCTTTGTCTCAAAAGCAAAGGAGTAAGAAAATATTTGTGGATGGGTGGGTGGGATGCAAACATGTTAACACCGAACAGAAACAGCAACAACAGATACATATCCTCTTAGAACTGCTTATACCAAGATATCTGTTCCCACCAACCAGTCACACACGGACCCTGCCTTTTTGTTAGACAACCTTGAACAACCAGGTCTTGGCTAAGATTTCTGCAGCCTCTCTTGCTTCCCTTTACTCACCTTCCACCTGAAACTCGTCTACACTTTTGACTAATTATCTTTATTCCTATCATTATCCCCTTTGTTCTTAAAAGGAGCACTCATACTCCACTAAGAAATGAGCTAATATATGCAAAGTGCCTAGTACAGAGCCTGGCATATAGAGGGCATGGAGTAAATAAACTATTATTGTCCGCTGTTTACTGCACTTTTCCAACATAAGCCTTGGGAGTCCCTTAGCCCAGTTCTCTCCACTTTGTTATACCCATTCTCTCCATACAGGCATAGGAGATGTATCTTCATCACGTTTGTACTGTAGATTGCAACTCTGACACACTGTAACAGTGAGAATTGAGTAGCGCTGTTTTGGACCTTCACTGGGAGAAGGGAGAAGAATCAGGTAGTGTTTGTTATTTATATTTGCTTCAGAGCCCAATACATTTTCTCTCAGGACATGTGTCTGGATGTTTATAATCTGTTTGTCTATGATATGCCTTACAGGAGGCACAAGGATAGTTAAGTTACTCAATCATAAAATGTCACTGCTTTTCCTAGCAACTCATCTGAGCAGATGACAAATGACTATTTTTACGGCTTGTTTCTCTATTACATGTAGAAATATTTATTAACACTGTATTTCCGTTGCACGTGTGCAACCAAGTTAGGCAGCTGCCAGGAAGGCTGGGGGAAGGGAGAATGAATGGTGATACACTCTGGCTTTTGTCTGAGCAGGTGAGCAAGCCTCACCTGGGGGCTGGGGAGCAGGCAACGCCCACTAATTCCCCTGAAGTCAAAAACAGCTAAGCAAGGCAACACCAACAGCCATCCAGAGCTACTCTCAACACATAAGGCTACATTTTATCAAATCTGAGATGTCACCATTACAAGATGGACAGTATTTTATGTACCACTGAGAAATCGAAAGCACTAACGCGGGGAATTGGACAGAGGAGCCCTACGTGAACGTGGGCCACCAAAAGCCACAGAAGGAGATGGCAATGAGAACTTGGAACTGGGTGGAGGGAAGAGGGACTCTCCGGAGGATTTGGTGGGTGGGTTTACATTCTGAATTCCCACCACCAGTGTGGTCTAAACACCCTGAGGCAGGGACTTTTATGCCCGGTCTGTTTGGCAGTGCCCCAGGTGACTGACAGGCAAACTCTCAAAAAGACGTGAACCTCAATAGCAACTATAAGATGCATCCCAATTTCAGATACATTAATACATAAAAATGTGTATATTGGGGAACAGAAATACAGGAACTCTCACTCACTGTGAGGCCCATCCCAGGTGTTATTCAGGGTCTGGAGCTGACAATAACGAAACCCAGGAAGAGGGGGAAGATAGAAACCAAAGTTCAAAAAAGACAGAAAGGGATCCAACAGGCAACCAAATGCAGGGAATGAAAGCACACAGAAGATAGGCGGGGCACCCGGGATTCCAAAGCCAGGAGCAGGTCCTGACAAGCAGGCTGGGCTTGGGGCTAAGCCTCTGTCCACTTGTTTTTCTGGTTCCAAGAGCCAGGACAGTATCTTTCCCAGTTTCAATTCCTTATCGATAAAATGCAGAAAATACTATCTCTAGGATTACTGAGGAAATGGAACAAGCAACTGTATTTTAAAAGTGTTTTGTATACTATTAAAAAACACTGTGCCAATAACTATACTTATTTTTCTTGATATAAATATTCTAAATGCTCCTTTAGTCAGATCTTGTGATTTCCATTTTTTAATATAATTTTCACTTAGCAGAGGGCTGTGCTTAAGTCAAGCACTTAATAAATCCTCATTAAGTAAGTAAATAAACACCGCTAACCTCTGGCCTGAACCCTACTCGGCCCTAAATTCCTGAGGGCTGGTAAACACCACTGCTGAAAAGAGAAAGGGGGGGAAGACAAAACACTCCCCCCTCTCCAGTCCAGAACATGATGTATTTATGCTTCAACAAGTACACAGATCCCACGCATCCACCCTTGGTCTCCCTGAAACTCACACCTACCACAAAACCAAAATATTAGCTGGGATGACATGATCCTTTCACAGCAGTGGATTGAAGGCAGATTCCAGGAGGCAACTTTACAATGGACTCAAACAGGATAGAAGATGGGCAGCTTCAAAATAGGAGGGTTGTTCATTACTGACAAAAAGACCCTTGGCATCACCAAAGAGCATCTTTGGCAAAAGAGACCAATGTCTAGATCTCCTGCAATATCCTGGCATCTGCCGGTCAAGCTTATTAACAGGGATCAATAGGGAAAGGAGGTCCTTGCCAAGGCACATGCTTGAATTGGGAGGGGAGAGAAGGTACTAGGCTGGGAGTAAGAAACTGGAGGTCAAAGATGAGGGCTTCCCTTTCCACCCTGAGTGGTCCTGGGTATTCTAAGCGGATGCTGTGGATGAGGGAGAACAGGGGGGAAGGGAGACTTGGGTTTACCCAGCCTCTGTCCTCATCTACCACACGACTCCGGAACTGGCCATAAAATGAGGAATAGGACAGGATGATCTAAGGCACAATCTGTCTCTCACACTTTGTGATTTTAGATATTTAAGGATGGCAGTAGTTAAGAACTCTCTGTTGCTCACTCCACTTTTTGGCTGGGAATAAGGGATGGGGGCTAAGGGGAGAACAAATCAAATAAATAACGAACAAAGACAAACTGACTACACAGAACAGTAGAAAGAGTAAGTTGGAAAGAAAAGAGACTGGGAAATACTGGTGTACACACAGAGAATACAAGAAATTAAAGGGGAGGTTCAAAAAGTTGAATGGAATGTAAGGAAGTTTCTGAAGTAACTTAAGGGTGAGCTCAGGATGAAAATGATAATTTGGGACAATGGAGAGTGGCTGAAACTGGGAAATGAACTGAGTGATGGGAGAGATAAGCAGTCTAGAAAGAGGGCCAAATTCTGTCTTCAAATATACAGTGTGTCCCCCAAGCCAACCCACTCAGGAGACTGATCATTTCAAAGCATGGGTCCACGTTTGGCAAAGGAGGCCTGAAACTTCTTTCCATTTGTTTTATTCCGAACACTTGTTTAAGTATCTCTATTTCAGGATATTTCTATGGGGGTTATTTAGTTAACAAATCAGGGAAAGGCAAAGACCTGTCCAAAATGCTAATTTTTAAAAAGTGACTAAACGATTTTGAGTTCTGGTCTTTTCTAGACATTCCAGGCAGAAGCAGGTATATAGAAATATAGAACTTTTAATAATGGGTAACTATCACAGGCTCAAACATGTGTTTGAGTCCTCATATCCACACATGTTTCCTGTGGATAAAAAGAGAAAAGACAAAAACATGGAGGCCCGAAATTTTCCCAGAAATAAACAATTTTTCTGGGAAACTTCGAAATAAGGTTTATTTTACCTAGGACAGACTGTCAGCCAGCATTTTTGCTGGACTCAAGTTCTTAAAGATTTAAATGTTTCCTATTCTCAACCTTTGGCTTACAGCTAAATACTTACCGGTTCCTATCTGGGGGCCCTACTTGATAAGAACTTGGGAAAATGTACTAAAAATATGTCTTAACAAACCTTTCTCATGACCGTACTGGTCTTTTTCCTCCTGGAGGAAATCTGGCTCTTACTGCTAATCTGCAGGAATCTGCTACTGAAGAGGGGACACCCTCGGGGGCTGAGGGGGCCGCCCTGGACATTAACAATCCCAGTAGCTGTATACCCTTAGTAGCACCTTTCAGACCCCGGAGCATCTTATAAATGTCGATGTCTTTGACATTCATGTTAGGTTTCACTGCCGTTTTATAATTTAGAAATTAAGGAATGAAAAAGTTAGATAGTTTGCTCAAGGGCATAAAGCGAGAGTCCACATCAAGAACTAAGGTTTAAACCAAAGACTGTCTGGATGTACACCTCTTGTACTTAGAGGCGGGCTCTCTTTGGTGATTTATTGAGGAAGTTTTGTTTTGTTAATTAATTATTTAATTTATTTATTTTTGGCTGCGTTGGGTCTTCGCTGTCGCGCGCGGGCTTTCTCTAATTGAGCTGAGAGGGGGGCTGCTCTTTGTTGCGGTGCATGGGCTTCTCATCGCAGTGGCTTCTCTTGCTGTGGAGCATGGGCTCTAGGCGCGCGGGCTGGAGGAATGTCTATTAGTCATGGGAAAGGAAGAAATGGATGATTATGAAGTTTCAGACTTTTCATCTCTAATTGCCCAGAATCTGTGTTCCTTGAAGATTTAAGAATAGATTCACCAGTATGAAATGGTTCAGGTTTAAGGCTTTAAGTCTTTTTTTTTTTTTTTTTTTTGTTAATGGGCCATGAGGTTAGAAAACCCTGTGTGGATTCAGATTGTTTCTTGATATGATGCCTTGAGAATCTCTACACTTGCCAAGTCAGTATGGCACTCAAACCTGTCTTGAGTGCACATGGGGGCTTTCCTCATACTTGTTTACTATGGTCAGTGATGCTTCATAAAGCTCACATATAATGCTCTAATTTTGGCAGAGCTAATATAAAAGAGTTCAAAATTAATTTATCTTTGATTGCACTTATTAACCATTTACCCTACTAACGTTATCTGATAGCCATCAATTGTTCAGTTACTCTTATCAGATGAGGCCCAAAAGTACAATTCTTAGCTAAATACATCAGTTTCCCCAAAGGGTGAAAATGGACTTCAGAGAAGGAGCCTGAAAACTAGAGAGACAATTAAATACCTTAGATTTCTGGTATCAAGCATTCTGAAAATATTTCAGTAGTTTAGCCCTTAAATGAAAGTTTACATAGGCCAGATGGGAGAAAACAAATTAGAGAAGTTGACCCAAGAGTCTTAACTCTGATAAATCAAATCATTACCACTTTCCAATCTGGAATATGATCAATTCAATTAGCGAACTGGTGCCTTATATTTAGGTAAAGAGCGACACTGTTAAGAGGACTGTAGTCACTGAAAAAAGAAATGCTACTTTTTATTCCTTCAAACTTTATATTGCTAATTCTACTCTACCCCAACATTTTTTTTTTTTTTTTGCTTTTTTTGCAGAGAATTACCTGTTGCTCACATTGACCCACGAAATCAGGTTTTAGGTGATGGATTGTTAAGAGTTAATATCCTCTTCCAAGAAAGGGTGGGAAAAGAATGGGATGTGTTTAATGACACTGAGTAATACAGAGTAAGAGCATTTCAGAAGACACCAGAGTCTGAACGAAGTCTTGTGGCTTGCCTAGACCTGAACCAGACAACTGAGAATGTAACAAAAGAATTTAAACTAGCTAAATGTACTTGGAGAAACACTCCCACTGGAGGAAAATCTAGATTTTAAAGTATTTTTAAATTATAACAAAGAACTAATATTTTAATTAATTTTAACATTTTAAATACGGGAATATATTATATATAAATCCTCTGAAAATTACAGTAACACTAACTTGAGGACATCTGTGTTCTGTAATCTGTATGTACCTAACAATTTGAAGGCAAGATTACTTGTGGTTCATCAAATATCTTTATCCACTCTGTCCCTAGCTGAATGCTGGAAAGCCATTACGATTATACAGCAGCTCATTTGATTCTAGAAGAATGGCATATTTAGTTATTCTGACAATGTCAGCTCTTCTTTGTGTAAATACTTACACATTTTCAAAGTTTAAAGCAACTGGGTCAACCCAAATCTGATGATATGCAAAGGGTAAATTATGTCTAGCATCTGTCCTGAGGAAGAAGTTGCTAGGATACCAGCTCATTGCTGATGCCACAGCTTTGATTTCATTCTACCTGTTCCCTCCTGCCCCACCTTCCACTCAACTAGATAAAAAAGATTAAGCATCGAGATGCCTCTAAGTACTGTATGGCTTGAAAAATAACATTTATAAAAACTATTCATAAGATACCTACCCCAGGCCCCTAAACCTCCCCTACTCCTTTAAGACAAGTATGGACTCTGAAGAAAGAAATGAAGATTCAGCCCTACAAGGGGGCTTTTAAATGACCTAGGTACGCACTTCTTTAAAAAGAGCGGCTTACACTTAGTTATGGCTTATAGTTTTTTCCTCCTAAGGGTGCTGTGGATCTTCACCAACAGGTAGTGAATGTAAGTTCAGAAAATGTTAAGTCCACATTTAAAAACATTTTCTTAATTCACAACTTACCCAAATAAGCAAAGTTTAGTCATTAATTCCCTACTTCTCTCCTCCAACAAGTTTATTCTCCATTTTAAGGTTGCAGGTAAGTTTGTTCAACCTACTAGAAGCAGCAGATTGTACTTGGGATAATAGGGTGGAACCAATTCTACCTCAGGACAGACATGAGATGTCAGAAACCAGAAGAGAAAAGGCTGCCTCCCTACCCAGTGTGTACAAGGCTCTCCTACTGAATCAGAGCATCTCTTCCCAGGTGACAAATTTGAGTGTTGTGGTTGGAGATTTTTAATTGATCAAGCTCCCTTATTCATCATCATTTAAAAAATTATTTCATGGATATGAAGAAGTGAATTAGGTATCTAAAAGTGAACTTAAAAAAAAAAACTGCAGTCTTTGCTTATAAAGAAATTATGTCCTGATAAATATTTTGACTATGAGACAATACCCCCTTCTTGCATTAAAAATGTGATCTGGAACTGAGAACACTATACCTTTCTCAATGAATGCCTCAGTTCTACACCACATGGGGTCTAGATCTAGATCTAACTTATTCTTGGAAATATTGTTCTTTATCCAAAGGAAGCTGAATTCCATGGGTAGTATTAGTAGAAATAATCTTCAGGATGAAGTCTTGTGTGCAGGGTGGATAACAGGAAGCAGGTGGGCCAAACGTATTTCTTTGGTAACTGCCCACCATAAGCGTGGCATCCGGAGGGTGGTTCCATAAATACTGCTGACTGACAACACCCAGGATTCACTTCTTCCTCCACTCTGCCCACACCCTCTTTCCATGAGCTATTTCATCCTATAAATATGTTTTCTTTTTGACCAAAGTGATAAGCCTTAGCTGAAGCCTACTCCTGGGAGAAACCTGAGCAGGAAAGAGGAACACAGAACAAGCAATTTAAAGTGTGTATAGGTGTGTCAGGAACTGGCCCGCTGATCTGAGTTTATGCCAAAGAAGATAGGTGCAGAGCAGCACCCTATCTGCCTAAATTGACAGTGGGAAAAATTCAGTCTGAGAAGCAACTTTTCCTCCCAGCCCATTTTGCAAGTGTCTCTTCTCACGGCCAGACGAAAGAAGAGTAGCTGGCTCCTTATCACCATCGAGTAGCTGTAAAGGTGACACTGGGCTCTTCCTGCCAGGCGGGCTTCTGGCCAAGAGCGAAACTTCTCAGACTAAACAGATACACCCAGGTGAGCATGGGCTGCCGTTTCTAAAAAAAATTAATAAGAAAGTAAAACCCAGGATATTAGACATTTGCCATCCCTCATTCCTTCTTACTTTCCCCAACTGACTCCACTTTCCTTCTGAAGACAAAAGACACGTCTGGTTTTGAAATATAAATATCTAACAGCAAAGCCAACAAGTGACAGTTGTTGAATACAAATTGTTAAATTAAGCCACTGATAATTGATAAATTAGGTCACAGTAAAATTTTAAAGATAGTTCAAACATATCATTAACTCTTTATTATACTTTATTAGTCATAATAGTAGACTCCTCGCAAGAATAAAAAACGAAAATCAACCTGACTGACCCACCATTCATTTATAGTACTATATTTTAGAAAGCTGAACAAGAATTACTCTTTCAGAATATTAAGATCTTTAGACAGGTGGTAGATTACATTACTATTCACCAGAATTTCCTGTCCCTTCCCAAGGGGGAATTATATGCCTCCTCCCCTGTGTGGCCATGTGACTGGCTTTGGGCAGTGACCACATATCACTTCCAGGAGGAAGCTTGAAGAGCTAGCATGAACTTCACCTTGCTCTCTTATCCTCCTTTGCTCTGAAGAGCAGCAGTGATGCAGACTGAGACCGCTCCATCCATAGATAAAGGGCAACACAGAGCAGACCTGCAGCTGACCCACAAGGGACATGTAGGACAACTGAGAAATCAATCTTTGTTGGGAAAGCCACTGAGATTGGGATCATGTAGGAATAATTACTATCATGACTTGATATTAAGTATCTTACCTAGGGCACTTTAAAAAGCTTGGATGGACAGATGGGTAGATGGAGAGATAACAGGAAGTATTCATAAATTCACTGGTGAAATTTGGTAGGTTGAATCAACTGAATCTAAATCAAATATTTCTTTGGAGGGTGTGGAGACACGCAGCTTTTAGGTTAAATGACAGTTTAGAGAAGGGGCAAGTAGATAAAGGTTTTGTACATTAAAATAAAGACCTGGGTGACACGGTTTGATAGCAATTTAATCGGCATCTATAGTGTCTACCGTAACAATCAGCTTAAGACCTGCCACCTTTAATCCAGTTGCTCCAGTGTGAGAAGAAAGAGTATCAACTAGGCCCTGAAGAGTCACTGAAGGAAGTAATTGCCAAGACAGCTTCTCTTTAGTCCCCATGGATACATCTTGTAATAAGGTAGTTCTAGGGACTGGATAAAAGTTAAAAGCCTAGTAAGCCAAGCAAGTGCCCACACCCTGAAATTCCATTTTGTGGACTGGTATCTTCGAGCATTAAGCAGCATTTCTTTATTCAGCTTCAGTCAGGGGTCTGGTTCTAGGCTGATTCTGGGTGGGGAGGTAACACTAGTATGATGATTGCAGAAGAGTCCCTGTTGCTCCTTAATAGCAGAGACTTCCCTTAGGCTTTTGTGCCTTCAGAGGCTTGGCTAGGCGGGCAAACGGCATCGACTCAGGTGGAGAGCATATGTTATCAGCGGGCATACCTCTGGACCTTGGCATACCAGGGACCAGGGTAGGTCAGCATTCTTCCAGGTGGATTCAGCATTTGTTGTTCCTCTTCCCCCTTTCATTACCCATGGATCTTTTGTTAGATCAGGTGCCACCCAGGATCCCCTCTACCACTATCTTCTGTCTTTAGATACCAAAGGGAAGATATAAAATTTGCTCCTAATGCCTTGGGCATACTTTATGGTGACCCAACCTATATCTAGAAGCTGGTCTTAACTGCACTAATGCAACGACCAACCAAGGAAGGTAATTTGGGATATACCAACTAATCTAGTCTCTACCAGGAGGATATACTATGGACTGGCCTTGAGCTAGGTACCATGAGAACAAACAGGAATCCTAGGGTCCAGGCCTTAAGCTCAAGTGGATTAGCCTAGTTGATGAAAAATGAAAAGAGGAAGAAAACAAGATTACTCCTCTGCTTCTCAACTAGCACAATTCAAAAATTAATAGTACGCGGGTACACAAACCGTAACTCAGGGGTAGGTGGCATCAGTAAGGGTTGGAGAACACAACACAGGCAAGGCTTCCTCCCACCCAATGAAACTTTTAAGGGAGGAAAAGGGGAAGTCTAGCAAAAAGGAAGAATATATGATGCCAGAAGGACTAAAAATAGCAAAGAATTCATCCCCAACTTATTTATATATTAAACTTCAATTAAAATGCAAACAAAAGACACTTTATAGCTCTCAAGAAAATGATACTAAAACTCACTTGTGAAAAAATAATTGTTGTAACTTTAAAAAGGGGAGGGGGGAAAAGGGTGGAGGAGAATGAACTATCTGGATGATGTGTAAATTAAATAGAAAGACAATAAGGAGTACAAGAAAAAGTACATGATGAGATTATACAAAAAGTATAACAAAATGATATATGCACAATTTTTTACTATGTAAAAATTGTGTTTATGTAGAATTAATTGGAATCACAACCCATTAATAAATGAAAATGAGTAAAAGTTTAAGGTGACAGGGTTGCGGTTGTGATTTTTTAAAATATGAACTTATTAATGTACATTTGTTTAAGAGATTATGCCCTGTACATTCCACAAGTTCTTTTACTTACACCAAAACCTCTAATCCAGCAGTTTTCAACCCTGGGCAAATACCACCACCCCTCCTTTGCCCCCTTAAGAAGGTACATGGGAATTGTGTCATGGGTCATCATAATGACTGAGGGACACTTTTGGCATTTAGTGGACAAGGGTCAGGGATGCAGAATACCCTACAGCACATGGGACAGTCGCACACAACGAAGAGCTGTCTTACTCAGGACACCAGCAGCAATGCTATTAACAAAATGCCAAGAGGAAGAGGACAAAGACCAGGGCTACCCAAGATACACTGGAAAAACCCTAAAATTCAACCAAATACCGTTACTTTTATAACATTATGATTTTTAAAGAAGTCTAACTTTTTCACTTAAAAAAAATAAAGCTCTCAAAAAGAATGTAGTCTCTCCTCGAAGAGGGAAATGGACATAAATTAAAAAAAATGAAATCTCCTCATTTCCTGAGAGAAGTAATACTGCTTTGATGCTAGAAATGATAACTGAGCAAATACTGAGAGTCTAAAAATTATCCTCACTTATTAAACACACTTTTCCCCCTATCATTTCACTATTATCCCATAGCTGGTCCAGAACCATTGTCAGTCACTCCTGCCTGTTTGTTTCTTATGAAAAGTGCCCCTCCAGTGCCACCCAGACGTGCTTGCAGCTGCAGCTACTATGGACAGCACCTTCTCCCTGGACCGGAAGAAAAGGGAAAGAGGAAACAGAAAAACTGTCTTTCGTGTGAGGTGTAGAAATGAGATCCCACATGTTCGGTTAAATGATTTTTCCTACTTTTCTGCATTTTCAGTACTTAAGAGATTCGAGACCACATTTAACTTTCCAAAAGGCTGATGATACTGCCATCTAGTGAATACAGTCCTTTGTATACCAGAAAGACAAAAATGTGTACTCATGGGCCCATTATTTCTCACGTAGAGTTCAGGAAGTATAGTAAGTCTCCTGTTTTAATCTCACTTGAAGTATCAATTATTTTACATTTTAGAAGAGGGAAAAAAGGTACTAAAAGTTTGCAGTCTATGTATTATTCTTTGTATTATCAGCACAATAGGGCCATATAAGCAAATTCTACTTGCCTGTAAAGCATGGAAGCCCTGCTCTTTCCTCCAACAATGACTGTACTTACTGGCTATGGCTATGGCTGTACTTAACTATGAGCACGCTGTTGACAGCCCAGCCCACTTGTCCCTGTGTGGTGAGTACTAGTGCTTTTTTTGAGTAACTAGTTTATTGAAACTTAAAGACCCTGTGAGCTATGGATCTGGTCACAATTCTCTCCTTGCCTTGGCTGCTGGAGAGCATGGACCCAAATCAGCCTATTTCCAGCATACTTACAAGACCTTACACAATACACAGTCTAGCTTCGCTCCTCATGTCCTCTTCTGGCTATCTCCCTTTGCCCAAATATCCTCACATTAATTTCACTTTGTATACTCTTTTAAGCCACCTTAAATTTCTTTCTGAAAGACTGCATACATACAAACAAAATCCATTCCTGTCATTTGTTGTGTGTATGATACCACCACTGGGACCCTGGTCACATAACCATAAGCATATGGAAGGCAAGTGTCATGGGCCTTGGTGATTCCTGCCTTGTGTGACTCTTGGGTCCACTTTCCACTTGATTTTTTTGTTTTTTTGTTTTTTTTTTTTGCGGTACGCAGGCCTCTCACCGTTGTGGCCTCTCCCGTTGCAGAGCACAGGCTTCGGATGCACAGGCTCAGCAGCCATGGCTCACGGGCCCAGCCGCTCCGCGGCATGTGGGATCTTCCCAGACCGGGGCACGAACCCGTCCGTGTCCCCTGCATCGGCAGGCGGACTCTCAACCACTGCTCCACCAGGGAAGCCCCACTTTCCACTTGTTAACGCCTCATTAGAAGAACAGCTGATGGTCAAAACTAGGATTCAGAGATATTTCTCACTTATAATCACTGTCTTCTTCACATTCCAGTATGGCCTCATTAAGACACCATCATCTTAGGGTGAAGGTTAAATTCACCCTTAGGATTTCAGGTTAAATTCCTACAGCTTCTTCAACTGAAGGGACTGCTTCTTCATTTTCCATCTGACAAATCCACTGGGTCTCATTGCTTTTACACTTTGTTCTATTCCTATAGAAGTAATCCATGTATTCCAAATTATAAAATTTTTCATATAAAAGGTTTTTTAAAAAATAAAGTCTTATTCAAAGGCACGCATGAGGACAACAACACTGAAATCCCTAAGGCTCTCCCTTCTCCCTCCAGACGCACATAGGGCAATGCTAGGTACCTTATCACCACTTTAGCACGCATTATGCTTATCTAATATGTCCTGCCTACATACTGCGGTACTGCATTCAGTCAGTGTTGTTTAGATGATGATGCCAAGTGACAGTACATCACTGGGGCATCTCAGACTTCATGTCAAAACACCCCTTCTTATCACCCATAATTATCTATTAAACAATATAGACTGTAAAAATTACATTCTTAATCCTATTCCCAAGAGTGACAATTCTTGGCTCCATATTTTCTCCAGAACTTCCAAAAGCACAAAATAACTAATAATTTCTGATTAGCAAGTCAAGAGTGTAGGAACTGTGGGTGGGTTGGCGTGGGAGGTGTTATAGGTACTGTGTTTGTTCATTATGTAAACGAAAACAGGTTTTATTTTAAAACATCAAATTTTTATGTATACCGGCAAGTGCACACGAAACTTGATGGTCAAGGTGATGAAGATAACTGAAAAATTGCTAGGAAGATAAACTATCAAAAAATGCCAGGGAAACTGAATGATGGTATCATCTGAAGGTCAGAAAACTAGTGTCCGAGGTTCTGAACTTTAGACATATTCCTATCTAATGAGATAGACACTTTTATTAAAAAGCGAAGTGAAGCACAACTTCCTCAGTGGCTTCTTTGTTTGGAATTCAGCTTCCTTGCAGGGAGCAAGTGCTAAGATATGTCTGAAAAGCATGACAGAGAGGGGAAATGGGTCTCATAATTTTTATTCCAATTTCAGTCATCACGTGAGGCCTCCACCTATTCCCATCTATGTCCCAGACAGAATCTTGGAGATAAGTCCAGACACCCAATTTTACAAACTGGAAACTAAAGTATAGAGTCTATGAGAAACTTGGCCCAGTAAGCAGGACTCTCCGTTCAGTGACAATTATCTGTGACTTACTAAAAGATTCCTTAGTTTGCCTATTGTTTTTACAGGTAGTAAGCTTGGACTGGGCACAATACTAGCAAATGGAACACTGGGCACTAACAGCTAACACCCCCAAAGGCCAAAAACCATCATGCATGTCAGGCCAACCTTCCCTACAGATGTGAGGATGGAGACAGAGCTGACAGGCAGAGTGATAAGGTAACCTAATTATACTCAGGCTAGAGTGGCAAAATGAGCACACACAGGACACCGAAGACATCTTTCAGAGAAAAATAATTCTAAATAATTCAAGGAAACAACCAAGTGGGAGACTACCACTGCATTATTCTTCTATGGGCTCATGGAAGAAATTAACACTTCTGTAAAGAGTGGTCTTATGTATGGGCTTCTTTCCCTTTGCTCAGCCACAATTCCCAGAAAAGTGGGAAAGGTCACAAACTTGATTTCTGCTGGTGGGTCTAGAAGATCAAATCAAACAGATACTCAGGTCACAGACATGCAGCCAAAAGCACGTTTTCCCCTTAGCATACTTGAACTGTCTCCACTGGCCCTCCTGGCTTTTCAGGCCTAGTCATCAATCCAGGGCCTGGAATACACAATTCCTCTTTTATCTACAAGGATTCTTCAATGATCCTTAAACCCAGGAAAGCTGGGGCCTGCTGGTTCCAGCCACCTCTTGATCAGAGTCAAGGGGGCAGGATATCACTTAACATTACCTGATACAGGAGACTGCACTTTGTCAAACCAGCTGCTATAGTAGACCAACAGTGGATAATTCTATGTCTTGTCCGAAGAAGGAACTGCTTAGATTCCATTTTTCAAATCATACAAATAAACCAGTACTTTATTTTTAAACTATGTAGTACACCATCACTACTTCCATATCATTCCACTCATCAGAACTATCTTTTCTCATTCTATACAACCTTTGCTTAAGGGCTCACTTGGAGAGTGGGCCGGAGGTCCCATAGAGAATTTATATTTTACTTATTTCTATACCATTCTAATTTATTAGGATGATCATGTATTACTTTTATAATCTAAAAAGTCTTTAATAAATATAAACTCTTTAACCAAATCAAAACATGTTCATTCTTTTACCTCATTATTCTTGTGAATTTATCCCAAAGAATTTATTATGGCCTGAAGATTTTGCTGCAATGATGTCTAAAGTAGCAAAGAATTACACACAATCTACATTTTTAACTTTAGAAAGATGGTTTATAGATCATGGTCCATTAATATGATTAAATATTATCATAATTGTAAAGGCTTTGTAAATGAGTGGAAAACTGTGACAACTTAAGTAAAAGTAGTATTCCAAGTATACCACATAACTAAAATGTAAGCTAAATATATATAAGAAAGATGAAAATGTATTATGTTAGAGTGGTAGAATTTACATGTAATCTAAAATATTTTGTTGATTTTCTTTAATAAAGAAATATAAAATACTTGCTAAACAATGGTTTTGTCATAGTTCCAAATTAAGATACTGACCTACCTCTCCCTTACTTAGAGTTAACTTTATTGGAATTTATAGCATTCCTAAATTTTACTGAAGTTCACTAAAGGAAATGAAGGATGTACCCATGGGTTAAAAGATAAAACATGGCAGCAGGATCAAGGTCTACTGGATCTATTTAAAATGGACTCTTTTTTTTGAGGTAGCAATCAGAAGTTTAAGGAATTCCCCAAGAATTTACAAACAAATCCATTTAACACATAAGCCATAAACCAATCAAAGTACTTTCTAAATTAAAATACTGCAATGGCATCACAGTAATACCACAATGATCAGTTTAGTAACATGTAAATTTTTTCTGGTCAAAGCCAACTGCTATGTGTAGACAGTCTTTTTAAAACAATTTTATTGTTTCAACCAACTTTCCAAAGGCTTAGGGGTCAGGTTTTCTGCCCTTTGGGCTCTCAGAACATAAGGATTTTCAATGATCTTTCAAAAGCTCAAGTCCCAATGGGTAGCTGGGCAAGAAGAAGAGCAGGAGGCCAGCGGTGACCCAGAGAACTACCAAGAAGCGTGAGTGCGCGCTCATGTGTTATTTCCCATGCTTCCATCCAAGAAAAAGCTGTATGGAAATGATGTGTATGAATGCATCCATTATGTATTATCACCGCTGCCTTACCCCACTCAAAGTCTTAACACTGGCTTAGTTCACCTCTCTTGGAGACAATCTGTACCATCAACTGGGGTGGAGGCTAATAAGTAACTTTATATGAGTTGACTTCATCTAGGTGGCTTCTCAGGTGTGGTTCAATGGCCACACCCTAAAAACTGACAACCTTTTGTGAACAATTTGTCAAGTCTGTTTAATCCCTTGGTTTGAAGAAAGACAGGCTGACCACATCAGCCTGGGTGATGACTGCACTATTCCTGAAGTAGAGACCACAGATTAGCCCACTCTTGTAAACCTCAACTCTCTTTATAGTTTCCACAGGCAAATACACTCAAGTTACCCACCTTCATCTCAGATGCTCTAAGACAATGACATTTTTCTAATATAACACTGCTCAATAGAGATTTCTTAAAAAGCCAAAATATTTCTTTTAGGTCTTTAAGCGAATACACAGATATTAATAAGGAGAACTGGTCTATTTATTGACATGTAGAATGTGATACACATCAAATGAGTCATTAATGTTATAATTCTGAAAGTTTTATACTCTTTATTTGAAAGATCCCATGGTATTAGGTAAGTCACACACATACACACACACGGAAATGTTCAAAAGGAAAAACAAATGATACATACTATAGACAACTAGGTAAGGGTAGCAGAATCATGAAAGAGGGTTGCTATGGTGCTTCCCAGAGATCAGCCTGATTTCAATACCACATCCGTTCCAGTGTTTTTTCTTTGCCTAAAAGTCCTTGCCACCTGACCATGATAGACCCTCCCAGCACAGTAAGTTACAAGAACAAGGAAAGGGAGAAGGAGTTACAGAGGTTCTCCCAGCCCTGGAAGCAAATGTTCTAGAACTCTACTTCTGGGTTGGGTGAAGAAAATAAGCCTGGCTCTCTTGGATTGGGGTGAGGCAGGTATGTGAAGCTGATTCTGGAACTGGGTGGAAGCAGGAATCTGCACAAGAACCAACAAGCTCGCAGGAGAGGCACCGACTGAACCTGTGTTTAGCAGACTTAACCATCTGTTTGCAAGTGGACTATGATATGCCAAATTTAACCTTAGTGCCATCCTGAATGACCCAACAGCACGCAAAGGGATTAAGGAAGGTGAAAGAGGGTATCATTTACTAATGACCAGTCTAAGAGCCAGTTTTAAAGAATGACCCACGAAAACTCATCAACTGGAATTTAAGTCCCAGCTCCAAAGTTTTCCCTAAAGATAAAACACTTAAAAATAAAAATCTGAGTTTGTTTTCTACATCTTTGACTCCTGTTTTGTAAATAAGTTCATTTGTACCCCTTTTTTAGATTCCAGAAAACAAACTTATGGTTACCAGGAGTAAGCAGTGGTGGAGGGATAAATTGGGAGATTGGGATTGACATATACACACTACTATATCTAAAATAGATAACTAATAAGAACCTGCTGTATAGCACAGGGAACTCTACTCAACACTGTAATGGCCTATATGGGAAAAGAATCTAAAAGAAAAAAGAATGGATATATGTATATGTGTAACTGACTGACTCTGCTGTACAACTGAAACACAACATTGTAAATCAACTATACTCCAATAAAAATTTTTTAAAAAGCTCCTACCCCCCAAAAAAACAACAAAATAGATAAATAAATAAATAAAAATATGAATGGATGAGTATGCTTTACCAGTTTCTTCTTAGTTTTTAAAACAACTCAGTTGCCTGTCTTACCTCATCCAAATCCACTAGGATATACACTCCAAGAGAATAGGGACTTTGTCTTTGTTCTCTGCTTGTACACAGTAGTGAGAACAGGGCCTGGCACACAGTAGGGGCTCAGTATATATCTGTGGAGTGGATGAATACTCCACAGATATATGTAAGAGCTCATTAATTCTGGTCCTCTTTTCCAACTGTAGTGGTCATATGAGTGCAGTGACATATTACATATTTTACCTTAAATTTAAAATATTTTTATTTATTATATATAAATTATATATACTTTATATAACATTCAATGCTATAAGTAGGGGACAGCTCCGTGGTTTTTCTCCCCCTATGGTCCTTTATCAAATCATCCTAATTTGGTAAAATGGGCTGCACGGTGAAATGAAACCCAGACCCAGAACACACTGTGTGGCCAATATTGCCTAACCCCCACCACTCTAGGGGGAAGGGAAACAGGACACAGGGCCAGAACATAGCACAGACCTGGTGCTCCCCCCACATGCCACAGGGAGTACGGAGACAAATTCATCCTGCTACCATTCTCTTTCCCATCCTGGTCACTGCCTAATCCATAGTAAAATAATTCTCACCAAGTATTCATCAACTTACAGAACCACATTTGCACAGCATTCTGGATACACTGGCTTCCTTGAGTTGCTATTCATTTCATCATATTCCAAAGCACTAAGGAAGAGCGGGCCACCATGGAGGTCTCCTTCCATATCCCCTTCTTAGTCCTCTGCTCAACATCGTGAGCCTGGACCAACCCATTCACTTCCTGGGTAAATTTGATTGTGCCTTTTTTTTTTTTTTAAACTCAGAATATTCTTACAGCATGTCATTCACAGCCATTCATGTTTTGGTCTCCCCACCTCTCTAGCTACAGAGAAGGGGTGTAGGGGTGTGTGTGTGTGTATAATATATATTTATTATATAAATATAAATACATACACACACACACACACACACACACATATATTTCCTAGTGTTAATTTTCTTTCTTTGTGCCTTTGCCCAGGCTGATCACCTTGCCTACCATAGGAGGGCTTCACTTGTTTTCCTCCCACTCTTTAAAACCCAGTGTAGACATTTCCTCCTCCAGGAAGCCTTCCCTGATTCCCACCCCACCCCCACCAGTGATAAATGCCCCTTTCCTGTGCCTTCACAGTGCCCTATGCATAACTTCAAAGGGCTTAACATACTGTCGAGGTTTTGTTTTTATTGCTGTCATTGTTTATTTTGGTTCTTCAATTAATCCATTAGTTTATTTGGGAGATGGAATCTTCTATGTCTTTACTCCAGCACTGACCCACCTAGCACATAATAACTACCTAAAAATCCTTGATCCATGCACGAATGAGCTAGAGTTTGCTTGTACATACGATACGGATAACCTCTTGTATTTATGCAAACTGGCATACTTAAATGCCTCCCTTTCATCACTTGTAAATCAGGTATTATCTCCCTCATAAGGCTGGCCTATAGAATCACTGATAGGAAAGATCAAAAAGTGATTGACAAATAGGAGGAGTTAAACCTCTAGTCACAGACTTTCTATATCTAGCATCCCTTTGACAATATTTTTACCATACACTTACAGTACATACTCTTTCTAAAACATATTTAAGACACATCCTTATAGCATGATATTTTGTGGTGAAATGCATTTTAGACTCTTCAGCAGATGCACCTGACGTACTCCAGCCACAATACTCTGAAATTGCTTACTTCACTGCGTGGAGTTCAATTTTCCCATATTTGCCATTCTCACTGCTACTCATTCTTCAAGACCCCGAATCAAACGCCACTCTTCCATGGAGCCTTCCTTGATCACACTAGACAGAAAGCATCCCTCATTCCTCCAGTCTCCTACAGCACTCTGTGCCTCAATCATCTTTGTATCGTCCACCACAGCATCTGATGTCATGCATGTATATGAACATATACAGCATATGCTCAACAACAACCATAGCAAGAATGGCCCTTTTCAGTGCTTAGTATTTATAATAGAGAAAAACTAGAAACAGACTAAATATTTGACATCAGGGGGACAACTTAGCAAGAACCATGGCACGTAACACAATAGGATATTATGTCCCTAATAAAATGACCATTATATGACTTCTGTCCATTTATGAAAACACTCATATAAAATAATGCTGTGTGGAAAAACTATACAAACAGAATATGAACTGTGGCCCAATTTTTTAAATTTTCTGAATGCACATTGACCAGGCAATTTGAAGTTAAATAAACTTGACATTAATTCTCATTTTTTTTAGCTTACATTCATACTATATCACATGACACTCATCTTAAATTCTCCTGCGTTTAATATGTAGCCAGAGTAGCCTTACCACCTTAGAAATCATCAAAAGCATCCCCAGTGACCAATGGCTGGGAATCCTCTTAAGTGCTTTACTTAACACTGTTTCAAGTCCAGATTCTCAACAGACTTAGAAAAGCTTTACTTGCTATTCCATACCAGCTTTGAAACATACCCTACCTGAAACCATCAAACCAAGTCATACAAAAAGCAAACTCGAAGCTGACCTCTGTACCCCGGGTGTGTTAAGAGCAAGGGATTCAGTGAGAAGCAGTATTAGGCCAAGCCACCGAGAGCAAACAAACCAAAGGAAGAAGGATGAGAACCAAAAGAGTGTGGGGGAGGGTTTCTGTCATTCTATCACTGCCCTTAATCTGGGGCCTTCCCCTCCCAGGGCCTGCATGCAGCAAGGGGGGCAGGACTCACTCTCCTTCCATGTACACCTGAATTTCTCACTGCACTGGGTCACAAGTCCAAATGCCCTAAAACAAGGAAATTCTAATGACAAGAGATGTTCCATGTCATCACGTATTTGACTTCAGGAAATTGGACTTCAATGTGTTCTGCTTATGCCAGTTCTTCCCCCATTTTTAAGAGTCTACAAATGGCACATATTCTATTTTAACAATCTTTTTCCTGCTATTTCATTTTCTAGTCACTTCCTTAGGTGTCACTTAAGATACACGGCAGTAATAAGATACTTACCATCACCAATAAAAACCAGACCAGGACTAACTTCTTCTTACCAACATGGCAGTGTCTTCAATAGTTTGTTAGTACAATAACAGTAACTTTCTCTGAAAGATTAGTTGTAAGTGGGTCGTTCCGTTATCCACCTCAGATGCACTTATAAGTAAACACAAAACGCTCTAACAATTTCCATCTCCTAGTATAAGCATCACTCACGTGAAAGTCACGTGATTTTTATACACAAACCCAATAGAAAAACAGAGTCTTTTAGCGTTTATTTGTGATTGCTGTGTTTATGATATCCTCCATTTCTTTTCTTAGCCTAAGAAGAGAAATTTCAGACTATATAAGCTGGATACCTCCTTTACATCCCAAATCATCCATCACAGCAAAACCTTTTTATTAAGCCCAACACCTACGACCCTACTTGTCCAGAACCAATAAGGCAGGTTTTTAATTGTATGCCAGATAAAAACCCATCCTCCTCCTTTTCTCAAGACTACCTTCTTCCAAAAGAAGATCTCGTCATGAGCCCAGCTTCACCAGAAGCTCACACCTTAGCAATTTAGGAAGAATAAATGTACATGGGGCTGAAGTCAGGGCTTTTTATTTATCCAAGGTAAGTTCCCAGTTGCATCATTTTGCCAGGCTTCCTTGAATCCAAACTCTGTACAGCATTGCTGGGTGCAGGGTGAAGCCAGGGGCATTCATACCAAAGGTCAAGGCAGTCATCACAACTGGCTCATATTTATAGTCTACACACTGTCATGTTTAGTGCTTCACTTTCTCTGCCGTTAAATCCAATACTCTTCCAGCCTGAAGCTGCAGTCTACTCATAGGAAAGAAAAAGTCTAAGAGAAAAGTTATATTCAGGTTCAAGAAAAGGCATGATTGTACAATCTGGGAGCAATATACCTTTCCTCATATCTAGTATTTTATATCTAGAAACCAAAGGCCTGACAACAGCTAAGCCAAAAGAAAAAAAAACCTAACATTAAAAAATCATTTAAAAAATACTTTGAAGTATCTTAAAATTTAAAAATACTTTGAAGGAAAGGCAATCCTAAAGGCATTCTCATCTTTACTGACACGAAGACAGCCACAGTATATATTATATGGAATGAGCAGTGAACTCAGACAAAATTCAGACAGTTCTCTGGCTTATTAGCTGTGCAATCTTGGATAAGTCATTTAACCTTCTAAGCACTAGTTTCCATTTCTGAAAAATTAGGAGGTTTCTATTAGGATTAAATGAGGTGGTATTTACAAACTGCCCAGCACAATGTCTGGCACATAGTGACCATTTAATAAATGATTTTTATTAGCATCATCGTCATTATTTACCATGTCTCCAGGAAAGAAATGGAATAAAAAACCCGAATAATCAGAACAATACTTGTTTAGTGCTTTGAATATATTACCTCTAACTTTTACCCTAAACACTAATGCATCTATGAACTGGTACCCTGAAGTCAAGATTCCATAGTATGAGAAGGCTTCTTGCTGAAATCAAGGGCCATTGGCACTCCACCTGCCACCTCAACCACGACTTAAGGTGAAACAAAAATCAAGCACAGGAAGTTTAAAACAATTTTGGAAATTTTAAAAGAGAAAAATTTAAACAAGTGCATTTATTCTTTTTAATTAAAAACAGAACACATTAATACTAATATAATAAGTAAAATATTTCTCTGTTCTAGACAAGGGAAAGGTAAAGATGATGATGACTGATGTAGGAATTATTAACAGTAAAAGAAATACTAAATGTTAATGTGGTGTCTCTCCACATAACTAGAGTTACAGGCACCAGAAACAAGTCTTACACTACTAACCTTTAAATCGGATGCAAGACACACAAGCTATTCTTAGTAAATTCTTTTGGCTGAGTGATCATACAATGATTAGTTATCAAAGCTACTTCAAGCTCACTTACTGCTGCAAAGATAATTTACACATTTAAATGTGAGAGCTAGCCAGGTGTATTTGCAAAACAATACAACACCAGGCTTTATTTACAGGCTAGGGATTGTACTGTATTGTACCTAACCCCACCCCCAAATTAACGTGTACCAGAATATGAAAATTTCTTACAAAATGCCAAAGCCAAGAGGAAAATCTCCCTGAAAAAAGTCATCTTTTAAAATTCTGATATAAACCTGCTTCTTCTTGAACAAGTAACAAGAGACACTTTCTCCGTATGTAAGAAATACATGGTAAGACCCAAGAATGAGTTTTAAAACAGAGCAAAATACTTAGGAAGATCATTATCACTGTAGATGATACAATTTTGTAACATTACAATATGCCAATCATCACACACGAAACTGCCTTGAATTCATGCTTTGTTTTCACAGAAACTGCTAGCCAAAAGAGCTGAGATATAATAACAGAAATATAAAAAATTACAGAGGAAAAAGGGAGTCACACTGGAATCTCACCTAGGCAAGAACTATTTTGTAAGAATTAAAAGCAGTAGTCAAAAGAAATTACATTGGATCTCCAAGGAAAAGAGGTCCTCAATGCTTATAACTAATAAAAATATTTTATCAATGTCCTCTGACTGTAAGACTTCATAAGTAAAGTTATAAGGACACAAATAATGTGTCAAAAGTTTTGTGCCATATAATTAAGCAAAAAATGAAATTATTTTATTATAGGATGATCAACCTGTACCTAAACACTGAATTGTAAAACACTCTAAATAGGAATACTTCAGGTAGTATTTACCTTCTATAACTAACAGAAGACCAAAAGTTGTTCTGATTACTATAAATATGGAATAGACTAAAAATGAGAGTCAAAAATCCATGAAAGGTTAATGAAAGAATATTAGGGATGTCTAGATGCTAGCCCTAGCCTTTGAATGTAAAAGTATTTTTCCACAAAAAGTATTTTTCCATTCCATTTATAGTCAAAATGCCTACTTGTCTACAGGCCTATGTGCACTAATTTTAACAACCCACCATTAAGTGGTGTGATCAAAATGATTTTACGTTAAAATGATTTACTACCCACCAGTGACAAGAGTGAGTTTCAGACCTGCTACACACCTAGGCTCACAGGGAAGAGTCTACTTTAAAATTGATGAAATATAGATGCAATGACACCCCAGCTGCAATGTGCATACCTAACAGACATTGCTTTCTAAACACCATTCTCCAATAAAAGGACCCAGGCTCCTTGAAGAAGTGATTGATTGATTCCAGAGCTAGGAAAATACAAGATGAACCTGGAACATCTGGAGATGCCGCAAAGTAAGGAAGTGCTTGAAAAAGTCTAGGAACATGTCAAAAGAACGTTAGGGCTAATCTGAAGGAACCCCCAATGGCCAAAGCTGCAAGAATTTGAGCAACAAAATAATTATAGTATTGGATTATAACCCACAGAATAAAATAACTATCCATGAATCCATACTGAGATACATATACACACACACATACCCATGGACAGCTCTTCCTTAAAGAATTCCAATAAATAAATAAGCATACAAGTAACAAAGGAGATAAAATCACTATTACACAAATAGTACAGTAATAATTACTGTAGACAAGATCTACCAATGGATGCTTAAATCAGTGGGCAAAAGCTTGCAGAGAAACAGGATATCTGCATAGTCTCAAAGTATCTCCCCACAAGATATTTATTAATTACAAAGGGAATGATAACCATTTTATAGTGACAAGAGATACTACCTGAATCAAATTATTAAGGTTAGCATCACCAGTAATAAGAGAAACTGACATCAGATAACCACTCACCAAAAAACCACAATCACTTTTGTGGTATTCTTCCCCAAAATCCATACGTAACCTCAAAGTAAACATCAGAAAACCTCGGAATTATTGAACAAAGTAACTGACCAGTACTGCTCAAAAGTAGGAAGATCACAAAAGACGAGGAAAAACTGAGGTACTGTCACAAATTATATGAATCTAAAGAGACAGAACAACTAAATGCAATGTGGATCCCGGAACAGAAAAAGGACATTAGTAGAAAACTGGATGTAATGTTAATAAGGTCTGTAGTTGAGCTAAAAGTATCGTATCAATTTAAGTTTCCTGATACTGGTAAGAACACTGTGGTTATGTAAGATGTTAACATCAGGGGAATCTGGTTGAAAGGTATATATAAACTCTGTACTATCTTTTGCAACTTTTCTCCAAGTCAAAAATTATTTCAAAATAAAAAGTTTAAAAAAACGGATGGATGAGGAAAGCAACTGTGGTATCCTTATTCCTCACTTCCGTTTGGCTTTCTTTACTTTGAGTATTTTATGAAAGCATCTTCTTCTGCTTTATTGAGTTAACCATGGACAAGCATAGAAAGGTATGAGATGAGACTCAGACACAAAGAATATCACAGTGACCTTCCCCCCAAATGAATATGGTCTTCCTTCTGGAGTTTAGCTAAGCTTTTCAGTTAGTCCTGAACAAAACAACGTCTTTAACTTTAGAACATGTTAGCAAATTCCCAAACTGGTCTTTCTTGGATGGTGCTAAACAAGAAAACACTGGGTATTCACAGAATCTGTCAACAAGCAAAAGATCTTTTGGCATAAATCCAAAGCTATCTAAAAATGACTGCCAGCAATGGATGGGGGGATAATGAAAGATATGTTAGGAGTGGGGTGGGGCATACAAAAGGCAAGAGAGAGAAAAGCCCAAGAGGCGCCTCCGTGCTACTAGCTGCTTCCACACCTGACAATAGTAAATTAGACTAAAGATGCATTTTAAAATATCTTGTTTACATAGCTCACAAACATACCCAAAAGGATTTTATTACTTAACATTCTATTTTGATTACTACATATGTTACTACATTCTATGGGAATAAAAAGGGTGAGTCACACCCTTCTTTTCTCCTTTTTTTCCAAGCATTTAATTACTCATTGTGATGTTCTTAGATAACAGTGGGTAGCATCTATGCCCATAGTAGACAGGCTATTAAAAACAAAAACAAAATCTCTTACTGTCCATCAAAAGATAATATGCGCACATCTTTTGCCTAAGCAATTTTACTCACAGGAATTTACCTTAGAGACATACTCATAGAAGTATATATTGACAAAGGTACAAGATTGTTAACTGTTGCAATGTTTATAACGGAAGAAACTGAAAACACACTAAATGCTCATTAAAAGAAAAATTTTAAACTAAATAGTACATTTGTACAAAAGGGTACTCAGCAGCATTTAAGAGGAATAAGGTCAATCTAGATGTACTGACAAAGTATTCACAATCTATAATTAAATAAAAATAAGTTAAGACATAGACAAAGTATATGAGCTATCCAAAGGAAGAAAGCATATTTGTACATATATGTATAGAAAATATATAGAAGGATATATATCAAACTTAAGAGGAGCCACTGTAGGAAATATCTGGAGAAACAGTAGGGTTCTCAACTAATTTTTAAAATAACCAGAAGAGATTATTTTTTTAACTTTAAATTTTTTAAAAAGTAAAATAATGTATAAGTAGTTGTGTTTCTATACACCTGGAATGAACAATCTGAAAAATAAAAGGAAAAATAAGTGTTGGCAAGGATGTGGAGAAATTGGAACCTTTAAGCATTGCTGGTGGGAATATAAATGGTTCCGCTGCTATGGACAACAGTTGGGCAGTTTCTCAAAAAGTTAAATGGAATTACCGTATGACCCAGCAATTCTACCCCTAGGTATACACTCCCGAAAAATTGAAAACATGGACTCCAATACTTATGCATCCATGTTCACAGCAGTGTTGTTCACAATAATCAAAAGGTGGGAAGAAATAAAATGTCCATCAACGGATTAATGGATAAACAAATTGTGGTATATCCGTACAATAGAATACATTATTCAGCCATAAAATGGCTGACCTGCTACAACATGGATGAACCTCAAAACCATGCTAAGTGAAGAAAGCCAGACACAAAAGGTCACATATTATATGGTTCCATTTACATGATATATCCAGAATCAGTAAATTAATAGAGACAGAAAGCATATAAGTGGTTGCCAGGGGCAGTGGTAGGAGGGAACAGGGAGTTACTGCTTAATGGGTATAGGGTTATCTTTTGAGGTAATGAAAGTGTTTTGGAACTAGACAGAGGTGGCTGCTGAACAACACTGTGAATGTAATAAATGCCACCGAATTGTTCATTTTTAAA
The DNA here is from genome assembly GCF_005190385.1 of Monodon monoceros. NCBI lineage: Eukaryota > Metazoa > Chordata > Mammalia > Artiodactyla > Monodontidae > Monodon > Monodon monoceros. The sequence goes on from NW_021703782.1 coordinate 62,224,159, forward strand.
TTGTTCATTTTTTTGTCATTTGAGTTTTCTCTCATTAACGATAAATACAACTTTAAAAACAATATGTAGGTAAGGAACTTCCCTGGTGGCACAGTGGTTAAGAATCCTCCTGCCAGTGCAGGGGACACGGGTTCAAGCCCTGGTCCAGGAAGATCCCGCATGCCGCAGAGCAACTCAGCCCGTGCGCCATAACTACTGAGCCTGCGCTCTAGAGCCTGTGAGCCACAACTACTGAGCCCGCATGCTGCAACTACTGAAGCCCGCGTGCCTAGAACCTGTGCTCTGCAACGAGAAGCCACCGCACCACAACGAAGAGTAGCCCCCACTCGCCACAACTAGAGAAAGATCGCGTGCAGCAAAGAAGACCCAACGCAACCATAAATAAATAAATAATTTACTTATTTATTTATTTAAAAAAAATTAATAATATGTAGGTAAGACCAAAACACCAACTGCCACTGAGTTACTTTACCCCAGAAGAGTGAGACTGATACCAGTGTGGATGGGCATCTTCCGCATCCAGATGCCTTTCTGTGGAACACTCTAGATAAAAGACTGTCACCAGGGGAAAAGAAAACCTACTAAAAACCAGGGACTGTAAGTAAGCACTGTCCCCAAGGCAGCAAAATGATCCATTGCCTGAGACACACCCTTGTTCAGCTTTAGGATAAGGGCTGAGAGGACAGATGGCCCTGGTTGCCTTTAGTCTCCTTTCTCTCCAAACTTAATCTACAGCAATGAACATCTAAGGAATTCCCACCCTCCTTTACAGGTGAGGAAACTGAACCATGGCTCATACACAGGACCCTGGGGAGGAACTTGCAAAAGACTTACTGATTTGGCATAAAAGCTGCTTGTTACCATTTTACCAAGCTCTAAAAATTAGCATTTCTCCTATTCTCTCAGCACAAATCTTCTCACTAGTAATCTATTATATTTGGAAAGACACCCTAAACAGCAGTAGAATCACTTTACAATTGATTCTTTGATGGTTCTTCTTTTTGTGGTGGGAAGTCCCCTCCAGAGGGCTTTCACAGCAATAGAAATTCACACCAGAAAAAGCACTGTCCTTTTAGTTACTTGTTTTCTGGGTCACATAAATTAACTCTTAGCTAATCCTTCTCAACAGGCACCAACAATTGCATTTTACTTTAAGCTATTTGCTTTGGCCATTTCATTGTGATTATTAGGAAACAAGAGAACTTCAAATCAAAAGGGAGCTTTTCAAAACTTCTTAAAATCAAACTGTTTCTGTAACAAGAAAGGGTGATATGAAGAACTATTATATCTTTGTCAATTCTCTTAATTGGAATAAACAGATCATCATCAATACAACATGGCTAAATCAAAAGAAGTTCTTTTATATGTTAGAGGAGGCTGGAGTAAGAGTGACAGGGAATCTTAACTCTCCAGAATTTTACGTTCAATTTTTTTCAAAATTTTCCTCATTTTAAGTGTCATTATTAAACATTACTAATGCTATTTCGAAAATTACAGAAACTAACAGTTAAAACCCCATTCAATATATGTGAATATTCAAAAATATCTACACTTGTAGATTTGATTAATTCTCTACTTCAGTTTGTTGGATCTTAAGATATTTTACAAAATATAAACAATCTCAAGCTTATTAACAATTTAAGATTTTAAAGCGTTTCTGCTTCTCTTTAATCCTTGGCAGGACTGGTTCCCATCATTTCATCAAGAGTTCCTGAAATGAGAACTCTATGTTAAGGTGGAGGATTTAGAGACTTACAAAGGCAAAAAAGAAATCATAACTCCTACATTTTTAATCATCCATCCTCCTGGTGTATGATTTACCCCATAATTCCCACAAGAAAGTGAATAAAGTTTTGAAGAACGAGTTATTCCCAATGTAAATCTACAGTCGGCCTCTGTCAATCATGTTAGCCTTTTCCCCTGGTTAGCCGTTCTCCACCTCCTGCCAGAAAACTATACCACTATTTAATTGCTTTGTGACTTCACATTTTATTAAGAGGCAGAAAAACATAAAGAGCTAAAACAAGGAGATAAGCCCATTGCCGTAAATTGTCCCCTTAAGCAATGAAACTTGCCTCTCTAGAGTAATAAGGTGGGCACTGTGAAAAACCCTGACAAGTGCAATTCTGCCTAAGTCCAGAGCCCCCATCACTTACAGAAACCCTTACAGTTCTCTGGACTGCAGTGCCATAGATCAGAACCTGGGGCAGCCAACTGCATGCTTTCGAATGCCAGTGTGAAGGGCACAGCCTGGTGAGTCACTCTGCTCTCTACCCTACTCCACCCCAAATTTATCTTCTGTTCTCATGGACCAAAAAAAGGGGTGGGGGCAGAAGAGAATGAAGAGAGAGAAAGTTGTGAAAATTTTCGCAACCTGACAGCACGCCATCTGCCATCCTTTTTCCCTGGAAATCAAACTACTTGTTATATAACCCAGTGAAACATTTAGCTACATGTTCACCTTCATGAACTTGGAATAATTTTCTCCTTTCCCACTCTACTGGCTTCCCTTATAAGTCTCCATTTCTTCCTCTGTAGTGAGATGGAAATTATTATCAGATTATATTACATTCCTGTATGTGCCCGAGCCCCTGCTCTCTGGAAGATTACATCCAGTGATTCCCACAAACTAAGAAAGGCTTGGTGTTCAAAGCCTTGGGAAAATATCAATGAGTAACTTCTCTAAGATGCTGCCAGCCAGAAAACAAAGGCTTCAAGTGTTTTTAAAGCCCACTGATGTATATAAGAAAGTGGTTTTAAGACATTGTTCAGAAAAAGCATGCAAGTATATGAGTGTGTGGGGTGTGTGTGTGTGTGTGTGTGTGTGTGTGTAAAGATCTAATATATTTACTAAGTATAAAAAAGGCTGAAAAGGCATACAATAAACTCAGCAGTGGCTATATTAAGGTGTGGGATCAGAAGGTGGGATGCAAGAGTCTTTTTTTTCTGTACACATGTTTTATGGCTTGAATATGTGACAATGGATATGTATTATTTTTGTAATTAATTTTAAGAGCTAAAACATGGAAAAGAATGGTGACTAATCTTTCAAAACCAAAAATCAAAATACATGTGCTGCCAAAGCATTTTCATCCCTCATCTAAATGCAAGAGACAGCTAAGGAAAAGTAATTTAGTCATTGGAAAGTTGAAGTTTCCAGGTTTCAATAGTTTTTTTTTTTTTAAAGGCAGACACAATATCTAAAACAAGATTGTCAAAATTTCTAGCAGGTTTCACAACATTAGATATTGAGCAAATAGCACAAGTCCCTAAATTGGTAACATTATGTCTTCCTTCCTCTTGGAAGCTAGGCTATGGTAGGTGACCCCAGGAGCATCTTTCCTGATACTGGGCCAGTATTCTCATGAGGAATCTGGCTCAAGTCTATGAACAGTTTCTGCATTTACTTTTTGCAAAAGGACTACCCAAGGAGAGAAAAACAAATGAAAGAAACAGAAAACAACATCAGAGTCCCTAAGGACTGTAGTTTGGGTTGGAGTTCTCTTTAAAAGAATTACAAAAAGAGCAATTGGCTACTCATTAGGGAAAAAATTAATTTTCATTCATATCTCAAGTCATACTTCAAACTAAGTTTCATACAGATGAAATATTTTAAAATGTGGAACAAAGCCATAAAACTACATTTAGAGAATATAGGTAGATTTCTATGCAATCTTGTGGTTAGAGATGTTGCTATTCATTCATTCATTCTGCAAACACTATGTACTAAGCATTACAGACCTGGCTGTGGACCACACAGACACAACCCCTGTCCCTATGGAGTCAGAGGCTAGAGGAGGAAATAGGAAATAGAAAACAAATAAAAAATAATCACATATTGATATATGCTCAAAGGGGGAAAAACCCCAGGATTATGAGATAGAGAATACTAGAGGGAAAGACCAATGCTGAACAGGAAGGCACTCTGTCTGAGGTGAAATTTAGGGTGAAGTCTGAAGAACGAGGTGTATGATAACAGCGAACCACTCATGTGCACCCTGTGAAAAGGACAGTTTTCTAAGAGCTGTGCATGAATTAACCCCCTTAATCCTCTCAACAAGGTGAGTTAGGTACTATTACGATGATGATTCCCATATTACAGGTGAGGAAGAGGTGAAGTAACTTGCCCAAGAAAGCAGAGCTAGTGAACAGGGAAGCCAGGTGAACCCAAGCAGCCTGCTCCAGAGCACTCTCTCGGGAACTGGCTCTCTGGACGAGGAGTCAGCCATAAGAAAGGTGCACGAGCGCAACCGTGTGTGTGAAGTGTGTGTGTGTGTGTGCACACGCACGCACAAGACACGTTCCAAGCAAACGAATAGCGCCTGCAGAATCCTGGGAGTAGGAAAGAGGCTGACGGGTTCCATGAATTGAAAGGAGGCCAGTGGGGCTGGAACAAAGTGTTCGAGTGTGACAGAGGTGAGGTCAGAGAGCAGGCAAAGATGGATCATGCCGGGCCTTGCAGGCCATGGTAAGGAGAATGCCATGACCAGCTCAGGCAGGGGTGTGCCAAGATGTGATTATACTTGAAAGAGATCATTCTGTTATGTGAAGAACAGACTTCGGGGGAATAATACCAAGGCATTCTTGCTTCGTAATTACTCTATGTGGAGCCATAGAAAAAAGATTCAATCACCTAAAATTAAATATTTACCTACTTTTAAAAACACTGTACAGGACATTCCCTGGTGGCGCAGTGGTTAAGAATCCGCCTGCCAATGCAGGGGACACGGGTTCGAGCCCTGGTCCGGGGAAGATCCCACATGCCGTGGAGCAACTAAGCCCATGCGCCACAACTACTGAGTTTGTGCTCTAGGGCCCGCAAGCCACAACTACTGAGCCTGCAAGCCACAACTACTGAAGCCCGCGTGCCTAGAGCCCGTGCTCTGCACCAAGAGAAGCCACCGCAATGAGAAGCCCGCACACCGCAATGAAGAGTAGCCCCCGCTCGCCGCAACCAGAGAAAGCACGCACAGCAACGAAGACCCAACACTGACAAAAATAAATAAAAATAAATTTTTTTTAAAAAGAACATGAACACAATATTCACAAAAGAAGAAATACAAATGCCTTATAAACATATGATAAATGTTCACCTGTGCATAAAACTGGATCAAGTTTTTTAAATTCTATGATCTAATGTTAAAAAGAGTGTTGGAAAAGAAAACCTTGCATAATATCAGTGGGATTGTAAATTGGTTGTCTTTCAGGTAACATAGATCAGAGACCTTTTTCCTGATTTTATAGTAAGAATAATTAAGAGTAGCCTCAAAATTATAGTTATCCTCATAGGCACTGACACACGTGTCTAGAGGGAGATTTGTTAAGTACATACATTCCTAAAATAGACTCTTTATCTACCTTTAATAATTATGCAGCAATGATACTGACATGGAGAGAAGTTTACAACATACCAACTGAGAAAAGTAGGTTGCATATTTATATTTTAAAATCTTATTTAAGCATATACACATAGAAGAACCTCTGGAAGAATATTAACAGCAGTGATGTAACAGTGGTAGGACTGTGCACTTTCTGTTTTAAAATATTTTTATTTTCTAATTTTTTATACAAGTTTTAAAGGTTACGCTCTATTTACAGTTATTACAAAATATTGGCTATATTCTCCATGTTGTACAATACATCCTTGTAGCCTACATTACACCCAATAGTTTGTACCTCCCACTCCCCCACCTCGATATTGCCCCTCCTCCCCCAACCAGTAACCACTAGTTTGCTCTCTTTATCTGTGAGTCTGCTTCTTTTCTGTTGTATTCACTAGGTTGTTGTATATTTTTTAGATTCTACATATAAGTGATATAGTATTTATCATTCCCTGCCTGACTTATTTTACTTAGCATAATGCCCTCCAAATCCATCCATGTTGCTGCAAATGGCAAAATTTCATTCTTTTTTATGACTGAGTAGTATTCCACCGTGTATATATGTCACATCTTCTTTACCCATTCATCTGTTGATGTACACACAGGTTGCTTCCATATCTTGGCAATTGTAAATAATGCTGCTATGAACATTGGGGTGCAAGTATCTTTTCGAATTTGTGTTTTGTTTTGTTTTTTTTTTTCAGATCTATACCCAGGAGTGAAATTGCTGGGTCATATGGTAGTTCTATTTTTTGAGAAACTTCCATACTGTTTTCCACAGTGGCTGCATCAACTTAACATTCCCATCAACAGTGTAAGAGGGTTCCCATTTTTCCACATCCTCGCCAACATTTGTTATTTGTCTTCTTTTTGATGACAGTCATTCTGACAGGTGTGAGGTGACAGCTCACTGTGGGTTTTTTTTGTGTTGTTTTTTTTTTTGCGGTATGCGGGCCTCTCACTGTTGTGGCCTCTCCCGTTGCGGAGCACAGGCTCTGGACGTGCAGGCTCAGCGGCTGTGGCGCATGGGCCCAGCCGCTCCGCGGCATGTAGGATCTTCCCGGACCAGGGCATGAATCTGTGTCCCCTTCATCAGCAGGCAGACCCTCAACCACTGCGCCACCAGGGAAGCCCTCACTGTGGTTTTGATCTGCATTTTCCTGATGATTACCAATGTTGAGCATCTTTTCATGTGCCTGATGGCCAACTGCATTCCTCTTTGGAGAAATGTCTATTCAGTTCCTCTGCCCATTTTTTAATTAGGTTGTTTTTTTGATGTTGAGTTGTATGAGCTGTTTATATATGCTGGATATTAATCCCTTATAGGTCATAGCATTTGCAAATATTTTCTCCTATTCAGTAAGTTGTCTTTTTGTTTTGTCAATGGTTTCCTTTGCTGTGCAAAAGTTTAAGTTTAATTAGGTCCCATTTGTTTACTTTTGCTTTTATTTCCTTTACTTTAGAAGATGGATCCAAAAAGATACTGCCATGATTTATGTCAAAGAGTGTTCTATGTTTTCCTCTAGGAGTTTTATAGTATCCAATCTTACATTTAGGTCTTTAAGCCATTTTGAGTTTATATTTTTTTTATATGGTGTTAGAGAATACTCTAATTTCATCCTTTTACATGTGGCTGTCCCGTTTTCTCAGCACCACTTATTGAAGAGACTGTCTTTTCTCCATTATATATTCTTGCCTCTTTTGTCATAGATTAATTGACCATAAGTGTGTGGGTTCATTTCTGGGCTCTCTAGGATTGTGCATTTTCAACAAGTCCTTTTATTTTATCTATATATCTTTCATTTATCTACCAGTCAGTATACATTACTTTTAATATTAAGCAAAGTATCCAAGCAAAAAAATATCTAGGACGCCATAAAATAAAAATATAGAAATGCTAAACTGTCTTGTAAAGGAGGTCATAGATAGAAGACTCAGTGTAGACTGAAGTTGAATCAGAAGATGGTGTGGCAGAAAGGGACACTGGGAGGCATCTATCTAGTCTAACTCCTCATTTCACAGATTAAGAAACCATCTAATCTCCCTACTTCACCTTTCTGACTATAAGCACAGTCCTAACAAAGGTTTCCAGAACCAAAAACTGAACTAGTGCTTCTTCTTTCTCCACTGATTAAACACCCTACACCAAGGACAAATGTGTACAAATATTATCACTGCAGTACTTAACTTCTGAGCAAAGGGTACCCCAGGACTAGAGCACAGCCTGATAGCCACTGTGGTATTTGGAAACAAGAGGATTATTGTAGAGTGTGATTTCCTCTCATTCCATAGGCAACTGAGGAATTTACCTTTCCTAATGTCGAGCCAGTGCCTGTCTTACCCTTTGCTCACAAAGAAACATCCTTGTCTGGCAAGTGTACATTCTCAGCACCCCTAGAGCAGTGTTGCTGGGGGTCCTAGAATCTGCCAAGTTGGTGCCTAAACATTATCTGGGTCCTGTCTCTTGTGCTGCAAAGGTCTTTGGTGGCCCTTTACTAATTCCCTGGCCCACTTCACACCTTGGCTACTGTAAGTAGTTCCTCTTTCTCATATCAAAACCCCCAAACCCACCATTCTTATTCTCAACGAATACTTTCTTCTTTATTTAGAAGGTATATTCAGGCCATAAGTCTTCAGCCCTCTCAAATATTCCTTTCTACCTCCAGGCACCTGAGTCTCTATCCTCCATCTCTTCCTTCCCTCCTCCCTGCTTGCTGCAAAGGAGCCCCCTCCCTCCAGCTCCTCAGCCAGACCTATGGGTCCTGCAGTCCTGGCCTCTTCAGTTTTCCCTTCTCTTTCTGATCCCACTCCCTCCCTCTCCCTCTTTCCTTCCCTCCTCCCTCCCCACTGGGTCCCTGCCTTCTTTTCAATATGTCCAAGTTCCTTATCCCAAATCTGCTTCCTCCTCCCAGGCAGCATCCCTCTTTGCTCCTTCCTTTTCTGGTACATTTCTACACCTCGGTATCTACACCTGCACCTCTTCAGTCTATCGTTATGTCACGAAGTATCAAGAGTAAGGATTTACAGTCGGAAGGCCTAGACTGCACATTCAGCTCTGCCAGTGACCATTTCCATGACCTCAAGTGAACAAGTCACTTAATTCCTCCAAGTCAGTTTCCTCCTCTGTAAAAAGAGGTTAATGATACCTGGCTCCACCTCCCTCACAGTTATGTTGTGAGGATCAAGCGAGATAATGCATGTGAAAGTGCTCTCTCTGTGAGCTTATAAACCTCTTTAACACTTTAGTTATTCCTGTTACTACTCTCCCCTCGGTACCCTGACCTTGCATCATCAACAGAGACAGGGATGGTTATTCGTGACCTTCAGACTGCTCACAGTGTTAACATATAATAACACCATGTAGTTTCTGCTGTGAATTACTAATTTGGTAATAATCATATTTAATTTAAAATAAGTATAGCTGACCCCTGAACAACGCGGGAGTTAGGGGTGCCAACCCTCCACACAGTCAAAAATCTATAGTCGGCCCTCCATCCATGTCTGGCTTCCTCAGTATCCAGAGTTCCACATCCACAGATTCAACCAGCCACAGATCGTGTAGTACTGTAGTATTTACTACTGAAAAAAATCTGCGCATAAGTGGACCCGCGCAGTTCAAACCCATGTGGTTCAAGGGTCAACTGCATATAAGCTATGGTTTTTTAATTATATGAGCATGGACTTCTGGAAGACAACAGCGGTAGACAACAATTACTGAGCACATACCAGGAGTCATGCACTTGTTCTAGAATCCTTTATATCAACTATCACCTAGCACCACCACAGGAAATGGCTTTATTATTATTTCCATTTTATTGATGGGGAAACTAAGGCAGAGCAGTACTGCCATGATTTGAGCCCAGGCATCTACCTCTAGAGCCCATGCTCTTATCCATTGTCCTGCAGTTCCTTTAGTGACAAAATGAGGTCTACAGTGGAGACACAGAACCAGTCAGGAGGCTATGGCTCTAGAGGGTTAGAGGCAAGAAGATGGACCTGACCAAGGACACCTGGACTCTTTTAAGAAGGCAAACAAAATTATTCAATTGCCAACTACCAATGTCATTGAAGGCTTAGGGTCATCAGGCACTTCCATATTCTGCTAGTGGGAATACAAACTGGTACAACCTTTCGAGAAGGCAATTAGAAGAACGCATCGAACACTGAAGGATACATTCCCACACTGTGGCTGACTCAGCAATGCCACTCGCAGCAATCTGCCCTCGAGAGATCATCAGAGATGTGCACAAAAGATATTATTACAATGCTGTTTCTAAAACTAAATCAAGAAAAACAAATACATGTCCAACAAAAGGAGATGGGGTAGAGAAACAATTGCATACCCACATAAGTGAACACCATATAGTCATGTAAAATGATGCTTCAGGAAAAAAGGTATAAGCACATTGTCAAGGAAAAGAAGTATGTAAAAAAGCCTGTTGGTATGGGCTTTGGCATCTGACTGGTTCAAGTTCTGAGTGGGTTTACCAGCTATGTGAGCATGGGCAAGTTATTTAATTTTTCTGAGCTTCAGTTTTCTTGTGTACAGATGGGGATAAGAAAGCACCAACCTCATAGAGTTGTGAGAATTAATAAATTAATGTATGTAAAGGGGTTGGTACAAAGCTGGTACAGAGCCTGGCATGTAGCAAGCATGTGATAAATGTTTCTCATTTGCAAAAATATAGCAAGTTAACACATACGACACACACACCGCATTACAAATATTTGTAAAAACAAGTTATTATAAATAATGCAGTAAAATTTTAACACTGGTTATCTCTGGAAGTGAAATAACACATTTTTTTCTTTTAAATTCCCTGTATTTTCCAAATTTTCTTTACTTGAATAAAGCCAGCAATATATTAATACTTAAGTATCTTCATTTTTTCAGGTAGACTTAATAGTAAATACTCCTTTCAATTTATTAAGTTTCTCTAGTATAATCCAGTCTATGCATCTTGTGTTTAAGGAAATGGGGTACTTTTATTGATTTAATCTGAAGAGTAATACATTTCCCCCTTTATTCTTCAAACAGCTTGCTCATATTTCATTATATAAAAGTCTTTTCTGCACTCATATACTTGAAGATTAAGAGCACTCTGAAGTGATTAATAGAGCATAAAAGGTAGAAGAACAGATTAATGTCTCTTAAAAAGCAAAGTTAAAGAAGAAAAGCATGACAACTTCATGATAGTTATATGGAAAAAAGTATACCTTACCTAAGTATGTAAGGCCAGAAATTACTGCAATAAATATCTCAACTCCATGGACAATTTCCTAGTGTGGTCAAAAGACAGAAGTAATTCAATAGCTCAGCAGTCCATCCAGTACAGTGACAATCATCCTGAAAGAAAAAAAGAGTCTCACTGAGGGAAATGTGATGGGGCAATACTCCTTTCCAACAGGAGAGGGGGAATCAATTACTAGAGACAGCTATGCAGTTTATTATGGTTAAGTCATTCTCCAGTTGGGGGTGGAAGGTGCAGACCAGAATAAAAAAGAACCTAGGATATCATGCAAACGTGAGTCTCCTTTGCTTTAGGTAAAAGTTACTCATTAGCTCTAGGGTGTCTCACCACCAGTTCAAAGAAAAGGGGTGGTTCCTCACATCCTTTCACCTTCACTTCCATTACTGCTCTCCATGTATCCATCAATATGTACATAAGTCAGCTCATGAATACCATCAATTTTTACATTTGGTATCTTTGTCATTTCAGAATCAGACAAGCCCATAAGAAATACATGGCCTTTCTCTGAAAACTAGCTCCACGGAGGATTTTCTTTGTGAGTGGCAGTTCCCCTGGATTAGAACTTTGGGATTGTTTTCACGTCAGCCTTCTCCATCATTGCCCATTCCAACATCAGTCCACTGCCACCTTCCCTTGAATGTCCGTCCTCCTACTGCTCTCTACTTTTTTTTTCACTCCTATGTCTCCACTAGTACCAAATTCTCTGGTACCCCCACCTGTGTACAACAGCAGCCTCTAACCTGGCCTTTCTCTGCAGAACACTACCCATCCAATTGCTTTCATTCCATTACGGGGGTAACCTTGGGTAGTCCCCTGTCTCCTGGGTCTAAGTTTTCTTAACTGTAAAATCAAGAACTGATTTCAATGTTCTCCATCCTCATTGTGCTTTGAAGTCAGATGTGCTGAATCCTGGCCCAGTCACTCTAAAAACTCAGACAAATTATATTTCCTCAGAGCTCATTTATTATACATAAAATGCGAATGATATCATCTACCTCTAAGGTTGCTGTTAGAATAAGAACTATGAGATCTTGCACCTGACATACAGCATGTACAACAAACATCAGTCATTCCCACCCCACCATACAGGATACCTCCAGCTCTAAAGTTCTTTGCTCTTCTCATCTCCAAATCTAGCATTCTCCTACATCCATATCCACAGTGGTAATACATTTCTCTTCCATTAAATGTAAACGCCTTTGCTGACTTTCAGGCTCTTCCATAATCTGGCCCTACTTTACCTTATCTTCCTCCGGCTTCCAACGAACACCTTCTGTCTTAGTCAGGTACGTCTTATTATGTTCCAAAGAACACATACTCCTACACCCTGATTTTGCAACTATCATTCCCCATGCAAGATACAGCTTTTCTTATCCCCTCTGTCAAGGCCTATCTCGAGTTCACAGACTCGGCGATCACACCTTCCAGATAATTTAACTCACACAGTGTCTCAATGGTACTGGCCATTGTTTCTAGTTTACTGAGCCTAGCTCTCCAGCTGGAAAGCGACTATTCTGATTATTTTTAGTTTGTCATTTTGGCACGGACTACATCAAAGTTTTTACAAACCTGGTATTTTTTGCGTCAGCTCTACAAATGCTCTTTGAAATTCATAAGCCTTTGTGCCTTGACCCAAGATTCCATTAACTCCACTATTTTTGTTTGTGTGGAGAGGCTCACACAAGGAGCTTATTCCATCATCACCATTCATAGACAATCCAGGGGCCTTCTCCTAGAGCAAGAGATGACTTCTAAGTATCTCCAATGTCTGTAGATTTTGAGTCAAAGCCAACACATTCTAATTCCAAAAACCATTTTATGACCAAACTCCAAGCAGCAGCAGGAATGACTCACAGTAAGGAAAGACTGGCTGCTAGACTTTTACGTCAAAAAAGATGACGGTTGAACCACTAGGACTAAACAAAGGTTCTAAGGGGAGTTAGTAGAAGACACAGTGAAGGTTCAGGGAGATAGAGGAAGAAGAACCAATCAAGGAGACCGAGAGTGGTTACAGAGGCAGGAGGATAACCGTGGGGGTGGAGAGGCACATCAACCCAAAGAAAGATAAGGGACTTCAAGCGCTGTGGATGGGAACTAACAAGGTGTCACTGGATGTAACAATTAGTAAGGAGGTCACTGGTGACCCCTGAGGACAATTTTCCATAGGGCTGGTCCAGGATGTGGACTGCAGGGGACTGAAAAGAAGCCAGGAGGGCAAATGGAGACAAGCAGAGACTTTCCTGTTAAGAACTGTGGTTATCAAGCCAAATGCTGGTCATTCTCTACCCTGAAGTTTACTTACCAGCCTGGTAAAAACTCTCACTATTATTCCCTTGCTCCTTGCCTTTCCATATGCACAGAGCTTGACTACTGAAAATAATTTAATGGAAACCCTTCCAACCTCTCTCTCCTGACACCACCCTTGTGTGCCTGGTTTTGGTTCTCTAAGTGACCTTGCGGAACCATTCAACAGCTATATGCTATCAAGCGTGAACATCTAAATTATATTTTCCTGCTCTAGGTAAATGATAGTTATTTATTTAACAAAGAAAAAGAAAACAGACACTGAAATGTATCCAATCAACAGAGCAAAAATCCAGATTCAGGTCAGATAGCATATTACTACCTCTGGGTAACCTACATAATAGATCCGAATTGTCAAAAGATAACTTTAAATGCTTTTTCTTCCTTCAGAGTAGTGCTTGTTCTTTACCAAAAGTTTACAACAATCCAATATGAATAAAGAAAAAAATGATAAGCATCATTAGCATTTTTGACTTTTCCTTCTACTTTGGTATGCTTGCATCATACATCCACAGACATAATAAACAAATGTGTAAGCGTATGTCATTTTTACTAAAAGTGAATTCTAGGCATTATTTGTAACCTACTTTTCCCATTTATTTTTATTTTGATGGAAGCGTTGTGTCACTTATTAGCCTTCTATGCCTTTATTTTTAATGAATGTACAATAATCAATTTTAATAAACCCCCCTGAAGCATTTAAGTCACTTCCAAGTTTTGATTATGTAGATAAAGCTGAGATGGCTATCCTCAAACACACCATTAAGTATTTGCTAGGGATAAAGTCATGGGTCAAACGTATGAAAAAAATATGCATTTGATATTGTTGACAGCTTGTCCTATAGGATGTTTCACCCAGTTTAAGCTCTAGTGGTAGATGAGTGGTATATAAGTGGTACACTTCTCCATATTCCCTCTAAAACTGGGTAGTATTAATTTTTAAATTATCCTATCTTATAGATTCCAAAAGTTCACTTTTATTAGCATATCTCTGAGGTTGAACATTTTTTTACTTTTCTGCACTTATTGTATATGCCCTCTGTTTTTCTGCTACAGTGTTCATATTATTCATTTGTAGCATCTCTTCATCTATGAAGGATATTATTAACTTGGTACCCTAATAATGCAAAGAATGGTATACTAATTGGGAACCTTTGGTTATCAGGAACAAAACCAACCAATTCCAGCCTATTAGAGCCAGAAAGGACCTCTACCACAAGGATACAGAGGCATCCTTATATAAGGATACTATGTATGAACTTTGACACGTGTTGCAAATAGTTCCAATTTTTAATTTTATCTCTAAAATGGAAATACCACTACTTCACTGGTCTACTTAGAGGATTAAAGAAAATACAGGTAAATCATGAATGGAAGTAATTATTGTTAAAGCAAGCAAAAACTCAAAAAACAAACTAAAAATGCTGTTTCTTATTCAGTACTTACTAAGGTGCCTTATTCTTTTGATCCTTACAATGAGCCCATTAGGCAGGTGTTATCAGTTCTCTTTTACAGATGAGATGTAATACGCATGCATAGTTAGTAAAGTAACAATTAGATTTTTATTTTACAAATGAGCTCTGCATTGATCCTAAAAAAGGCTTGGTAACAGAATTATTCTCAGCTGTGTTTTTAGTAATACTTCTTTCTTAAAAGTCATCACGGGGACTACTCCAGCCCTTGCACCAATAGTAAACCAGGTTACTAGCTTCTACACCATCCATTCCTTTAAATTTCACATTAGTGACCTCTCTTCTCCCTCCTCTATGATGTGGCTTTACTATTAAGTGCCATTCTGGCAACAAGATACACATTTCTGTTTAGGAACCAAGGCCACTTCATCAGTCACTATTAACTGAACCCTGTGACAGGCACGTTACTTCAGCTGCTTACGCGTAGTGATGCCTGTAGTAACAGCGTACACCCGAACCTATGCTTTTGTCAGAGGTGAAGCAGCACTGTGCTGTGTAAATATTTTATGCACAGCTGGTACTGAAATTCTAGATGAAGAGGCATTCACAGTTCCTACGTAATATGCTGATTGCCCTAGACCCCATATTTTTTTATTAATGCTTTGTGCAAGCTTTGCCATCTTCTATAGCATTCCCCTTGATTTAATCCTAAATATATACTTCCAAAATGTTTTTATTTTTTAATGCATTAGTTGTGCTGTGGCCAAGGTAGCATCTAAAACAATGGCAAAAGGAAGCATTGAAACCGGATGCACTCACAATTAGTCACTGAGAATTCTGAGGGTAAAAGTGCATCTGTGTGGGCCAGGTTGGTAAGTTTCTCGGCAGGAATATTAGCAGAACTAAATTATCCACTGCCAGAAAAGGGAAAAGGAAATCTTTCCCCCATACTTTCATAAATTCATTAAGATTTATAGAAATGCTTAAGAGTTTGAAGGCTACTCTTCTGGAGTAAACAGGTTTACAAACTGGCTTTGGAAACATCCAAACAACAAATGCCTCAAACTCCTGCCAGTTAGGGGCAGGTACAGCTACCCATAAATCAGCAGCCATGAGGAAGAGCAGGTGATGCCTCAAAGCGGGGCTCTGCCCACAGGCGACCGCTGCCGGGTGACCGCACAGGAGGCAGAGCCCTGCACACCGCCTGCTGCAGCCAGCACTTGGAGAGTTACTGGCTAGGAGGCTTCCTCGATGTTTTCTCTCTGGACTCTCTTCATGCACGTGGGGAGAGGGTTCTGGCTTCCCTGCTTCAGGGAGGCTGTGGTTGGGCTTCCTTAAGGAGGAAAGGGTTTGAGAAGAGAGAAACATCCTCCCACCCCCACCCCCCTACATATTAAGAGGAGATTCTTAGAGGAGAGTGAGTGTGAGACTCAGAGCAGCTGAAGGCCATACCTGCTCCCTGGCAGCACCCCCAGATGTGTGCCAGAGCCCCAAGACAATGGCCAGATGCTGAGCTTGGTCTCCTGGCTGTGACAAAGCATCCTCCCCAGCCTCAAACATGGCCCAGAAGCAGCAGGAACCGGTGTGAACAGATGACCCAGGGCGCTTTCCTGCCCTCATGACATGTAGTCAGAGTCTGGAACCTTGGCATGACCCCCTGGGAGAGTGGTGTAGGAAAGAGATCCAAGCCTGACCAAGGTTACTTTCCTGCTACCCCAGGGGAGCAGAAGCTTACAGTCAACACTAATTTGATTCAGGAAAATGCGCTATTTCTTGCACTCCTCAGTTTGTGGACTAACAGTCATTCCCAATTCAAATTAACAACTGAGCGAACAAATGAAGGCAGAAGGGTTAAGATCTAGTAACCTACATATTTTTCTGGCAAAATTAGTTTTGTTTAGTTCATTGGCTTCTATCAGTGGGTCAGAATGTCATTCAGGATAAAGAAAGCTTTTAGAGCAGAGATTCATGAGGCTTTTGCGTTATGCAGGCATTTCCCCAGGAACACCCAGCCTCGCTCATCACCACTGCTATTCAAAGGGTCTGCACTAACAGAGACAGGGGTCTCCGGAGGCATCTGAGGCTGATAGCCACAAGGCCTCATGCAGTGGAGTCACTTTGGAAAATTCACCACAATTCAAGACCCTGATTCAGTCTGGCCCAAAGATTTTCAGGTCTAACATCCAGATTTTCTAGGAGCCAAAGATGATTACTCCCCCAGAGTGGGGCTAATGCATAAACAC
Source organism: Monodon monoceros (assembly GCF_005190385.1). Classification (NCBI taxonomy): domain Eukaryota; kingdom Metazoa; phylum Chordata; class Mammalia; order Artiodactyla; family Monodontidae; genus Monodon; species Monodon monoceros. The sequence continues at coordinate 62,240,751 of NW_021703782.1, forward strand.
ACAGCAGCATGTTAATGGTATGTGTGGCGGGGGGGGGGGGGGGGGACGACACGGCTTTTGTTCCCTCTATGCAAACTACTCCCTTCTTTGGAATTTTCTGAGCCACCCACAGGGTCAGAGGTGGGCCTCCCATGCCGCCTCTCAGAGCACACACATCTCTCGCCCATCATGGCTCACTGGACCACTTAAAGACCTCAGATCCAGGTTGGGCAAATCTGTCCTCCTCTGGGGCTTAGAAATGGGGGCTGAGGAGCTGCCAGCCAGGTTCTGGGTGCAGGTGCACCTGGGAACAGCTCCGCAGACAGAGCTGGTCTGCAGCAGAAAGGTGAAGATAAAGCTGAGGGCAGCAGGGCCAACACACAGAGTCTTTGCAATTCCTTGCGCTTTCCCGTGTTTGATTCTAGGTTGTCTCTGAGGATCCTGGATTCTTCGGAGCACTTCAGTATCCTGACAAAATGCTCCTTAAGTTGGTTTTATTCCTTGCAGTCAAAGATTCCCAACTGAATACCATTCTTTCCCTGTTACCATGTTATTAAGCTAATAACGGGGTGTGCTGGGCGAGTGCTGAATCAGACCAGAGGGAGGTAGACCCAGGGTGGGGTGTGGAGCGGGGAAGGACTCCCCCCACCCCGCACTATGTACAGCATAGTTCACGCCCTCAACTACAAACAGCTCCCCACTGGCTAGACTCTCTCATCCCTCCATTTCTGTGTGCCTCCCTGCCAAACTCTGCCTCGCTGAAACCCATTCTCCTAGGCTTGCAGGCTGAATACTCTACCTGAATATATTAAAAAATACATATTCAGGGCTTCCCTGGTGGCACAGTGGTTGAGAGTCCGCCTGCCGATGCAGGGGACACGGGTTCGTGCCCCGGTCTGGGAAGATCCCACATGCCGCGGAGTGGCTGGGCCCGTGAGCCATGGCCGCCGAGCCTGTGCGTCCGGAGCCTGTGCTCCGCAACAGGAGAGGCCACCAACAGTGAGGGGCCCGCGTACCGCAAAAAAAGAAAACAAAAAAAATATTCAAACCTGTGTATAGTCAATTTCTCCTGCTACTTTCAGCTGCGGACATTTTATTAAATCAAGACATAATAGTAAAACTCCAGGAGTTATGAATATGCTCTGCTCTCAGTGCCCACCCCTTGCATTTTAAGATATCAAGCCTATGCAAGCCCAAGTAGCTTGGGTCAACATTTTTAAATAGAAGTTAAATATTACACATAGGTAGGAGAAAACGGTTGTCAGAATATTATGTTTTCTGACAGAGAACTGGTAGGGTCTGGAATAATTTCTCCCATAAACATGCAAGCACAAGTTCTTGAAATGGTAAAGAATGGTCCTACTTGGCAATGGGTATTTTATTTTCAATTGTCACCCTTGATTTTTCCTTAAGAACTTGCATCGATGTTGTGACAATGTATAAACCTAGCTGTTTATGGATGCATTTTTTAAATCACCAATGAGATATCCTCAAACTGTGATACAATCCTAGAGAAAAAAATAAAATAGATATGTATATTAAATTTTTAAAGTATTGTATAGAGGGCTCAAGAAAAACGCTTTTCTCTTTTAGGATTAATCAATCAGAAATGAAAGATCTGACTAACTGCTATCCGTGTAAACTATATCGCTAATATACGTAATTGTTTACCCTCCATCGTTCGGCACAGGCCAAAAAAAACCCCAAAAAGTTACACTTGAGAGACTGCATATGGAATAAGGAGCATTCAGTCATCCAAAGCAACTTCCTTACTTGGTATCTAGATACATAAAGTAGGAAGAATATTTCCACTTAAAGCAAAGAAAGCAAAAGTTTGATTTTTTTTTTTTTTTTTTTAATGATCAGATCAGAAAGTGATTTCCTCTCTGATGGGGTTACCACTTGGCTCAGTTCTGCCCTTTCAACAGTAAGCCCCAGGATGGAAAGCTCTATACCCTCTAGCACTTCTCTCTCGTCTTTTAGTTCTCTGTGGAGGAAGGGACCACATCTGGGGGTGACCTGGGGATGAGGTGGCAGGAAGTCCCCCTCATTGGGACTCTGAGCAAGGGAAGGGTGTGTGAGCAGGTATCCATCGGTAGTCTGCTCTTAGTCAGCTGCTTTGGAGGATGCCATATTATCTTCAGTGTGCCCTTAATTCCAAAGTTTAAATGTGAATCATCTTTACTTTCCTGTAAAATTATAAGAGAAGGTACCATCTTAACAAACCAAACACCTACACCTCTTGCCTAAAACGAGCGGTTCTCAAATGTTAGCATAAATGTCAATCACTTTGGGGGCTTATTAAAGTACAGATTACTGGCCCCACCTCAGAGTTTCTGATTCAGTAGGTCTGGAGCGGGACAGCTGCTGCTGAAACGGGGGATGACAACTTGAGAACCACTGCCTTAAACAAACAGAAGTGAGTTGGAAGGGGACACAAGCTCTTTAGGAGATGATACAACCAAGTACAATATCAACAGTTGTTTACCAAGCACCCTACCTTAGATACAGGGAATACAATACTTTACAAGAGAAACAAAGTCCTTCCTCCCCTTCTCCCGACATGCCTGAAGTAAAACAGCTGTTCCAGGAAGAAGCACCAAGTTTAGCAGGAAGCTTTCTATTTCTCAAACACAAACTGCATGCCCTATGAGCCAACGCACAGCTCCCAAAATGAAACAGAATATCAACTCTCTCATCAAAGAACCAAAGCAAATGGACGACAATGAGATTACAACTAGAAGATGTTAAGTACCAATGAAGTATGAGGAACATCCTAACGGCACACATGACTGGGGTGAGGACTGAATGCAAGAGACCTCGTGGAAGGCCACCTTCGTGCCTGGCATAGCACCGGCAGTCCAAGTACTAGTTCCTCTTCCATCTCCTGACCTACCTTCTCTCTGTACCTTGAAAAGTCAGGTTCTGAGGGCCTGCTAAGGTCATCTGTGCTGGGGCCGCTAGGGAGGCTGCCCCACTGCTTCCTGCCTCAGGTGCATCACCTCAGCAACCCCAAGCATTTAAACTATACAAACAATTATGGAAAGACTACATGAAGCCAGTGGTTCTCAAACTTTATAGAGTGCATCGCAAGTGTGAGGAAGGCCTTTTAAAAACACAAAATGCAGGACTCCCACCTCCAGGGATTAATTCATGAGGTCTGGGGCAAACCCTAAAAATTTAAGTATCTAACAAGCTCTCAGATGATGCGAACGATGCTGGTTCAGGATCATACTTTGAGAACCATTTGTTAAACTTATTCCTTGCTATTAACTAGAACACTATCTTACCCAATTAATTTATTATATAAAAACAGAAGTCTCTTCTTACATAAAGGACTAAGAATATAGATTCTGTCATCAATCATGTGACATCTCAGACAAGTACTGTAGTAACTTGTGCTTTAACTTTCCATATGTAAATTGAGACTACCTACATCCATAGTATTGTAAATCTGATTCAAAGTTATTAACATGTAATTTTAGAGATGTTACCAAGTATCAGTTGTTGCCGTGTCTTTTATAATACTGTTGGCTTTAACTGAAATAGTTTGTAACATTTAAGACAAGTATCTGATTTCCCACATTCACCAGAAAAGACAGAAGAAATCTTTATCCGTGAAAACAGATAAAGCCTAGCAAATGTGAGCCTTCTCAAAATCCAGAATACTCTGAGAAGATGCTTTTGATTCTTCCTCATGAAAAAAAATTATTTTCCAATCAAGTTCCGCTATGTGTATAATGACAGAGCAAATATACACAGGTTTCAAATTTTTAAAATATATATGCTTAAAAAAAGAGAGTACGTTCAATAAAGAATTACAAAACATAAAGGCTTCCTCCTGTCGAGAATAGGATGGTACAGGTGTTCATTTCAATACTAACAATCACATAAATGCCAGGCTGCAATCTTGGGAGGAAAGAGCTGGAATGGAGGCCCATTTCCCCAGAGTGACCCAGTCAACTGGGTCAGGCAGTAGAATACGCCAAGGAAATGTTCTCTCAAACCTCATTAATTATCAGAGCCCAGGCTCTGGTATTTCAGCACAGACAGCTGGCGGCCTGCCCACTCACCCTCCTCCTGCTCCTTAGCCTTTATGGGATGTTACAGGCATAGAACTTCTGTTACCTTTCCCAAGGGAGGAGTGGGTCTGAGGTGGGCCTTTCAAATATTTGCAGCCCAAGGACCAAGGCAAGATGCTGCTGGTGATGCATCAGTGATTCATACTCCCGTAGGATAAGATGACTCCTTTCACTATGAAGACAAACCAGGTTACCCTGGCAAACATCCTGGTAGCACAGAGCAGAAGTGGATGGGCACAGCCCCATTAATCTCCCTGCCTGACCCCTATAGGCAACTCCTCCTAGCTCTCTACTCTGAGCCTCTCATTAAAGCTAACTGAAATTACGAAGCTAACTGAAATTCCAAGCTCTTCCATACATAGACCCAAAGGTAAACTGGAAAGAACATTGCTTGGTGAATTTAGGACTTAATTTTATGAGACAAGAAGCTAAAGAACAAAATCTGAATCTTTACTAGATACTTATTAAGCATTTTCCTATAAAATTTTCCATATTTCTTTTTCCCTGAAGAATCCATGCACTGCCTTTTAAACAAAATTATTTCCATTTAATTAATCTCTATGTATGTAAGTTTCTCAGCTGAGACTCTGCTCCAATGGCATTTCGGCATCCATTCCAAAAAAACAGAATTGTGTTAAGTCGCTAAATGTAAAATTACATGAGATTATAAGTGCCCAGGGACCAGAGAACATATCTTGGTCATTGTTTCTTGTTAAAAATGTGTTCTTATAAATATTTTTTTTATTTAAAAGCAAATCATAGCTATTTCCTTACCTTTTTCTTTTTTTAAGCAACCTACTTTAACAACTTGTTACCTCATTTGCTAAATTTTAACCAATGCATTCCCAACTAAGGTTTTTTATTTTATATTTTTCCAGTGTAAGTGTTCAGAATTTTCATTTAAGTAGGGCTCCAACATTACAACAAATCCATTAACACGTGTTGCCAAAGGAAAACTATGTAACTTCTGCACTGGCACAACCTCTAGCAATTGTCAACAATCCCTCAGGTGAAGCTTTTCTCTGGCTCTGGTGTGTACATAGCTGTATCAAGTGTCACTGTTTGCCTTGGTAACAATGCCTTTTCTTGTGGAGAAGACACATGACACCACCCCGGCACACAAAACACCCTGCAGCAGAGTTGGTCTGGAATGGAGCACCACAGCTGGGTGGAGGGGCCCAGACCATCCATCCCACCCTGGGGCTAGGTCTACAGGCAGACAGGCACTCACATGCCACCGTGGGGGTGGAAAGTCTTCCATTTTGAAAAGAAAGCAATTGGGTAGAATGCATCAAGGGTCTTTCATGTGGTTCCAGTTATTTTACTCACATATATACACACACACACATATCTGTAATTTCTGACCCATTCATTTCCCTTCTACTAATATATGCTAAGGAAACAATGTTCAAGAAAATCCCACAGATTTAGGCACAAATACATTCATTGCCCTACTACTGTAACAGCAAAAAGTCAGAAACTTAAATTACTGTTAAACTATTATGCAGACATTAAACATATTTACGAAGTCTCATGAAGGACTAATACAAGGAGTCTTAAATAACTATTAAATTCACACATATATATTGACTATATTCCCAAAACTTCCAAAAAACAAATGTTCAAATGCTTAGTATATATGAAAATTAATATAAGTTAATGGAGGCAGATGGTTTTAAAAAGGAAAGTAAGTCTCAAATGCTCAGTTTCTATAATAAATAGTGTGAAGCAGGATGTGCCCAGATTTTATCAACAGCATTAAGAAAATTATTTCTGCCTTTTACGATGATGAAAGTTCCTCTAACAGATTAACTTTCTAGTCAGAGTACCTCAGGGACAAGGTCTAGGTCATAGATTAGGTTTCTAGGGACCTGAGTCTTGATTTCTTTCCATATCACAGGCTGTACACCCAGTTGGGCCCACTGGGCAACTGTGCAGCCGGATAGTGAGACTCAGTTATCCCAAAACTGTTAACCATGATAAGAAAACAAGCCAAGGCTTCATATTCAGGGCATGCTAAAGATATCATATTGTCATGGTAAGGAAGATACAGTACAAATTTTTAAAATTAAGTCTAAGTTAACTGTACAGAGATACATCTTTCCCAAATGCCCATATACATACACATATATTTATAGATATATAAGTATATATATGAAAAATTCAATACATTCTGCAAAGCAGCAAGGATAGGCCATACTCTAAGCATATTACAACAAAACCATCACAGAAATAAATAACAGGCATTTAACCAAAAACTCAATACATGAAGAAAAAGAAATTATTCTCCCAAATAATTATTGTTTCAAAGAACTATAAATCCTAATATGAGACTGTTTTGAAAATAGCGAAATGAATTAGAATTGGAAAGGCATAAAATGAATAAAAACAGAAGCCCTAATTATCAAATCTTATGGGATCTGGTCAAGGCGAGCACAGAGATAAATGCAAGCCCTAAGTAATCAAAATAAGTGGACTACAGCTCCAAAGGAGCAAAAACACTCATTTGTTTGAAAAAAATTATGACAAAACAAAATACTTCAGCAACAATGAATGCATTAAACAACAGAAAAAAACAGAAATGGTAAATCCAAAGCTTGTTTAAAAACCCAATCGAAGAGGGCGTCCCTGGTGGCGCAGTGATTGAGAGTCCGCCTGCCGATGCAGGGGACACGGGTTCGCGCCCCGGTCCGGGAAGATCCCGCATGCCGTGGAGCGGCTGGGCCCGTGAGCCATGGCCGCTGAGCCTGCGCGTCCGGAGCCTGTGCTCCGCAACGGGAGAGGCCACAACAGTGTACCACACACACACAAAAAAATCCAATCAAAGAGATAAACCTCTTGGAAGTCTACGTGAGAGTGAATAAAATTAGAAACAAGGTAAGTACTGTGCCATTCTGAGTGGATATAAGTAAGACAATGCTTTGCAAAATGCAGCGGACAGAATGGAGGCACAGCAGGAGGCCTGGCAGAGAGTGTGTCAAACAGCTGCAAACGCTTGGTGTCAGGCAGACTGAGACGAGATCTCTGCCCCGCCAGCCTCCCAACACCCCACAGTGCAGTGGATCCAGGATGGAGCACCACAGCTGGAGAGAGGAGCATTGGAACCATGTGTCCCTCCCCCAGGGGCTATAGGTCTACAGGGAGACAGGCACCCACACACTGCCGTGGCAGTGGACAGTGGTCTCATTTTTTAAAAAATCAGTTGGGCAAAATGTATCAAGGGCCTTGAAAGCAGTAAAAGTTTTAAAAATAAATGTTTCTAACTTCTGACCCTATAATTTTGCTTCTAATAATACACACTAAGAAACTGTTTAAAAATAAAACCACCCACAGATTTAGGCACAAATACATTCACTGCCCCACTATTATAACAGCAAAGCATCAGAAACTTAAACTATTATTAAATTATTATAGACTTTAACATATTTATGAAAATAATATTATGAGGAAATGCGTCATTTATAATGTTACATGAAAATGGGAATGAAGTTGAAGAGATTATACAAAAATATGTACAAATGACTGGAAGGAAAATACATCAACATTTTAATAGTGTTTGTCCCTGATCTAAAAATAGTCTTGAGAGACTGATTTTTAAAACCTCTTAGGCTTAAATGTGGTGAAAGTGAATAAGATAATGCATGTTAAAATGCTTATCACCATACCTGGCATAGAGTTCGTTAAAAGAAATGCAAGCTATCCTCATACAGGGTCACCTTCTACCTCACAGCTGACTAGTTTGTGACTTTAGTCAAACTGCTTAACTCCTGATCTTTGTTTCCCTCTGCAAAGTGGGAACAATCATAGTTACCTGATGGGAGCATGAAGATTAAATGAAACAGAGAACACAAGGTGCTGAACTTAGGCATTCAATAAACGTTAGTATTCTCTCTTCCTCTCTCTTTTTTGGAGACTATAAACTTTGTTTATGCTGTACAGTTCTGATGCAGTTTAAAAAATTGACTCTAAATTCAATAACATTTGGCCACTTAAAGTTATAAAACATATGCAGAAACATACTCAAATGAGAAGGTCTGACTCTGACAAGCTCATGCATTGCTCCAGATGGCAAACAGGCTTTAAAATGGGGCAACACTGACCTAAAGTTCTGCAAGGAAAGGACCCAGCATGCTGCTTTTCAAAAGAAAAGGCATTCCCATGCAGGTATAAATAGGTTTCAAATTCCCAACCATGGCTTCATTTATATGGCACTTCCAAACTAGGAAATCCTGCAAAACTGTTTCTTGTTGACTCCAACCTACTCAGAAGGGACTTAGAAGAAATGAGTTGTGTTCTGTAGAAGAAATCTTTAAACTCCTGTCTGCATGAGGCTGAATGGAAGCAATCATGAAACCATTATTTCCCAATCCAAGAACTACAGGTTAATTCTTAAAGATGCTATCATTTTCTCCCCAGTAGTAACTAGACAGGAAAGGTGGATGGATAGGTGGATGGATGGGGAAGAACTTTACAGGATTAAATGGTCTCCAGCTCTCTGGTTTACTTAAGTTACAAAAACTTTGCCTAATATGCCTAGTGTTCTTCAAAAGGATATAGGCATGGATTTGCAAAGGAAAAACAGAGGAAGTCAGATTTTGGTGTCTCTTTTAGACCTACAGGCATATCTGTGTAAAGGTGAGGCCAGTCACCATTCCAGCCTCACCAGGCCCCTTTTCATTGAAGCTGTCTGAGCAGCCACACTTGTGCCCAGTGACTCTGTCTCTCACTTGCTCAAGCCACCTGTGGGGAACAGAGTGACTTTCCAGGAGAAGCCAAAAATAAGGCTATCAAAGAGATTCACATGAGTTGACCTGACATGATTAGGTGAACTAGCTAAATGAGAGTCTGACTCTCAGGAATTTGAATTAACCATAGAGAATAAGCAGTTACCAGTGAGGACATCTGCTGAAAGGATATTAGGAAGTGGGAGGGGAGCCATGAAAAGCCAGAGCTGGGTACAAGCCCAGATCACGAGGGGGCCAAAAGTAGGAATGAGAAGAAGTAAGTATATGGTGTACCTTTTTAGATATTACTTAATATGAAGCCATCAAGGTTATCAATGCATTTTAAAACACTGCTTTTCATCTTCCTTATTTTAACATTGCTATTATGTGTTTTATATCATCAGCATAAAACAATCTGAGCAAAAACAATGTATCCTCAATATAGACATGCATAAGTATATAATTTACAAATAAGTGTCTATTTGGAGGACATGTGCTGAAACAATTTTGTATGGATGGGGAATTCTAATCAAAAAAAGACTTCTACTCTGACACAGAACGTGCATATTTTATTACATGGGGAGACAGAGGTGAGAAGTCAGGATGCCAAGGAATGAGTAAAGCATATACTGTGTCCTCTAGGGGCTCACCAACCATGATGTTATAGATAAGAAGAAAACCTGTTATTTTGATCAGGTCTCCAACATATACCTGTTTAGCACCTATGAGTACCCCATACCAGTCTAGGTGTTTTATATCACTTTCCAGAGATCAAACAAGCTACCAGGGCTGAAATGAATTTGTTAGGTCAGAGTCCCTCAACATTTCTGGACCACAGAGGAATTTGAGATTCTAATGGGAAAAAAAGCAGTGGGAGTGGGGGGAACTTCTCCCAAACAAAGCACTCATAAACAGATAATTCTGGATTCAATTTCACTGATACTTCTCACCTAAAGCCCAAGGACTAGACACTGGTGGTTTTACTTTCCATTTGAAAATACAGAAATATATGTATAATCAAGCAATCCTAAAATGAAAGATTATATGTTTCAACAATGCACACTTATGAGGTTTATTCATATGCTTATCTTTTCAATAACATATTAGTGGTAATGAGAGATGTCCCATCAGAAATAAAACAGCACATTCCCAAACAATGCATGGAACTGACACAGACAGAGTATCACTCCAGTTACACAATGGCTATTCAGAACTCTCAGTTAATGGAATATCCACAGTTTAAGACTGAGCACAATGCACAAAGAATAGAAACACAGACAAAGTTGCTATATTAGGGGCATGGATAACAGAAGTAGTTTCCTGGCAACAGAGACTTCAGTGAGGGCTATATATAAAATAAAATTAGTTTCTATTAATGGTCAATAAATAAAAATAAAGTCTGACAAAATATTTCATCAATTTGCTTTGAATGGTTTTACACAACAGAACTATACTATACAGACTTGTTTCATTTTTTCTCTTAAACAACCAAAAAAGTACTTGCTGTAATCCCTTTTACATGTGATTAGAAATTACCTGAAATTGTAGCATCTGGCTGTCAGAATGATTTGAGAATCAGTGAATCTCACTTTCCCCATTTGTAAGATATGAATAATAGTACTTATTCCGCAAAGATGAGAAGTACACCTTTTCAAGGAAAAAAATGTTACTCTATGCAAGTTCAGCCTATATTTCACAAATATTGTCTTGCATTCATTCACTAAATATTTAGTGAGTTGCAACTATGAGTCAAACATTAAGAAGACAAAAGTAAACAAAATCAGCCCCCATTTCTTCTTTGATGAAGGTTAGAAAGATTCATCCATTAGAAAGATTTAGGCTGAAAGTTCCATTAGGTGATAGTGACAGCTAACATTTGTATAGAATTTTAGATTATAAAGTACCATCCTATATATCATCTCATGTAATCTTCATGATAACTCTTTGAGAAGAAATGATAATCAATAATTATTCATCACATTTTACAGGTTAAGAAACTAAGGCTTAGGAGTTCAAGTTGCTTACCCCAGCAGTGCAGCTGGAATCCACTGCCCTGATGGTATCAAAACACTACCTCATCTCACTGGAGTTAGGCTTTGGGTGATGAGGATGAAACATGTGCTAAATCATTTTAAGCTCTCTATTAGGAACATGATCTAGAGCAACTTTTTACCTGTTCCCATCCTCTCCAGAAGCAGAAGTAACCAGCTCTGGTAGTGTGTAGAAAATGCAATTCACTTAGTTTGGAAAAGCCCGACTTATCTAAGTTATTAAAAATGGTTAATTTGCCAGCAGTTCCCAGCCATGGAGACTCAGGACTGAGTTGCAGCCTGAATTACATCTCCCTTCACTGATTAATTTCTACAGTCGTGTGTGTGTGTGTGTGTGTGTGTGTGTGTGTGTGTGTGTGTGTGTGTG
>NW_021703782.1:62251963-62428758 GCF_005190385.1 Monodon monoceros
GTGTGTGTGTGTGTGTGTGTGTGTGTGTGTGTGTGTGTGTGTGTGTGACTTGTTTTACTGCAATAGTTGCTTTATTGTGGTGGTCTGGAACTGAACCTGCAATATGTCTGAGATATGCCTCTGTGTGTGTGTGTGTATTTGTTTTTATTTTTGAATTATCAAATCAGTATTCTTTTAACCTTATTCACATATTTACCCTTTCTATTGCATCTTCCTGCAACTTTCTGCTTCCATCTGTGATCACTTTCCTTCTGCCCAAAGAACCCCCTTTACTTTTTTCTTTTCTCTACAGTCCTTTTTGATTGCAGGAATCTTCTGCAATATTTTCCTTACAGATTCTTAACAATTAGTTTGCTACAACAGTATGACTGACATGATAAGACTGAAACATCACCTCTCTAGATAAAATAATCATCTGGTCCTATGTAAAAACTCTCATGGTATTTTTGAAGGGATCTCAGATCATGGTCCAACATACAACCCATTGCCAAAATCCCTTCTACAACATCTCTGACTTGGGGGTGGGTAATCCAACTTCTTTAACATGTCCAGTTCTACTTGGTAAGACAATTTGGCAATAAGTATCCAAAGTCTTTAAAAAAAAAAAAAAGACTAACTTTGACCCATCTATTCCACTTCTGGGAATTTGTCCTAAGGATATAACCTGACAAGCCACACAGTGATGAGAATCTCCCAAAGATGTTTCTCGTCCATTTACCTCCCTGGTTTGCCCTCTGAAAATGTGGAGCTCAGAACTGAACGCAAGCCCTCAGAGGCAGCCCAACCAAGGCAGAAAACAACGGGATGATATCTCCTTTGTTCTGAGAGCTGTGACATTAATGCTATTGGAGATGGCCAACAATGTCAATGGCTGGCTAAAATCTTAAATCTCTTTAACAAGAGCTGCTATTGACCCAGGTCTCTCCAACCCACAGGCACACAACTTTTTTCCCTCCTATCCCAGGTATCACAAAGTTGCATTCAGTAGAGCTTAGCTGTACATTTGTTCATTTTGTCTTCAGCTTTTGGGAGCCTTTTTCTATCCCGATTTCTGACATTCCATTGCTTGGCTTCCCTCCCAACGTTGGAACAGACATACATTTGATACACCTTTCTTTATCAAAGATCACTTTCTCAAACCAGAACACCATGTCATTTTGGAAGGGCTATTCAAACCATTTTATTTTATAAGACTTTAAAATATTTTTATATTAAAACAAAATGGGTAAAATATGAAATACAAAGTGGATTCATCTTTGTGAAAAGACATGAAAAAAGAGAGGAAGAGCACTTTCAAGGAAAAGAGCTAAATTTAAAGCCTAGGTCACAAAAGTAGAAAAATAAACAAGTAAAACTAAAACTGTGCTAGAAAGTCATGAAACAGGGAACCAGCCAAAGAGAAAGCAACAGAGGGGCTAAAAACTTAAGTTGAATAAGTCAAGTAATAGGATAAATGATTGAATTATCTTAATGGAACAAGGACATTAAATTTTAAAATCCCTCTTTGGATCAATGGAGTAATGAAAAAACAGCTATTAAAAAGGAAAAGCTTATAGTCACTGTGTATAATTTATTTCATTGTCCAAACCTTAGTTTTCTAAGTATCTTTTTATACATCATGGCACCTTAATAATTATACTATTACTTTAAAGTGATCTTGGGTATACATTTATATTTTATCTTATCAAAGAGACCAAATAAGCATGAAATACCATGTAAGGTAAATAACACTGGTGCAACTGACTATTTCTACCTCTTGCATTCTTATACAGATCACTCAACATATTCAGAATCCTTACTTTATTTTTCTTGCAAAAAGAAAATGAATATGGTAGTGCAATTTATGAGAATGAAAGCTAACATCACAGATTACTTACTAAGCACCCTACAACAACATGAAGTTGATAATATGATTATACCTACTTCACAGATGTGGAAACAGACTTCATGGTTGAATGATATTGTTAGGGTCACATTTAGTAACTGGCAGCACTGGGACTCTAAAACTGGCCTGGCTGACCCTAGAGACTAAGACTCAACCCACACTCAATCAGAGGAGAGCACAATTAAGACATTAAGGTTCCCATATGCTTTGCTGGGAATTACTAAATGCACACTGAACTTCTCTCTCTGCAGCAGATACATACATACATGCACAAACAAAAGAATTTTTATATGGGCAATATACATTCTTAATTTAAAAATAAGAAAATTAAACAAGATAAACTAAAGAATAAGTTCTCATAGGTCTCAAGATTTTTTTGAGGTTCATTATGAGAAGTGGCTCCAAAATTTCCCCTCCTCCTTAAAATAAAACTTAAAAAAATGCTTCTGTATTCAGTTGCAACTTTTTGGTTTCTTCCTCCAAACTAAGCCAAAAAAGACTCCAGAGCAAGAAGAAATAAGAATTGCAACCTAGCCACCCCCTTCCCGCCATCAACCTTGAAGTAATATTTTCCTTAGAGTAGAAAGATTAAAAAGTAGTTTTCTTAAGTATAGCTCTGAAAAAGTTTAATGATTACTTTAAATATGACCAGTGATATTTGTCTACACACAAATTAGTGATATTATAGCAACATGAAGGTTAAAAGTTTTGGTTTTTTTTAGAAGGGCTTGTCAGCATCTTTTATCACCACTAAAAGGTAATTTTAGCATTTCAAAGGAATTTTTTCCTAATTGTATTCTGAGAAACACATTTTCGAAAACTGTTATGCACTGGGAACCCACAGATCTTGTTAAATCAAATATTTTATATTCCAGTACAAGTCTGGACGCATCAAATCTGAAAGAACTTCTGAAGGCTTTCCAAACAGCCTATGTGATTTAATTTCCAGCCAAATAGGAATCTTAAACTCTTTGGGTTATTGCAGCTAATTCTCAGTCACTGCAAGGAAAGGAGAAATCCAGCAAAGCTACAAATTAGAATATTTTATCTAATTGGTTTTGGAATCCTGATTTATGTTTGTTCATTTGACTCATTTAATTTAGCAGTGTGGGCAATTATGTCATACACCTAGCACAATGGGAGAGTTCAATCATTGCAGAGTTCACAATGTGTGCATCTGGCACATCTAAGTTATGTGTTGTCATGACATGGTATTGGCAGGAGGAGAGGCAGATGACCTACCATTTTTCCAAGAGTGGGAATGACTCCATGCAGCCACTGTACCACTCCTGACCCTGGTGGACATCAGGATACCACTCTGCTTTGGGTTGTGGATATAGTCTGAGACTAGGAAATGGCCTTCTCAGGGACAAGCTACTGGCCCGTCTAATTTCATGAGCATTATTACTGTCCCCATACCAGTGATTCTCAAAGTGTGGTCCCCAGATCAGCAGTAGCAGCATCACCTGGGAACTTGTCTCAGACCAGTCCCAGACCTCTTGAATCAGACAGTCTAGGGATGGGGCCCAGCAATCCAAGTTCTAATACAGTCCTTAGGAGATACAGACGAGCATTAAAGATTGAGAACCACTGTTATAAATGATATCTTTAAAGTGATCATTCACAGAGACCACCATTATTACACTTGGGTTTAATTTCCATTATACCCATTAAGAGTAATCTACTGATCTTCCAATATTCCTATAAAATAAATTCAAATGGAGGGAAGCTTTCAATTTACCAAAAGTTCAGGGTAAGAGTGATGAATGTGAAATTTAGCAATTTGCTTCTATTTTTTTCTTATGTGGTCTCTGGAACAAAATCTTCACAATAGTTTATAAGAAAATATTTCATTACACTGCTCAAATTTACTCGACTCCCTCTATTACTCTGGTTCCAACTCCCAACTGCAGCCTAAAACAAACTTGACACTGAATCCAGAACTGCATGCGGCTGAAGAGCAAGGACCTGAAAGGGCCTGAGTTCGTCTAGGCTGTCACTTCCCACCTGGGTGCTCTTGGAAAAAGTCACTTAGTTGCTTTAAGCCTCAGTTTCCCCAAATGTAAAATGAAAATTATAGTACAACCTTCATCGCAGTGAGAATCAAAGATGTTTAAAGCATATCGCCTGGCACAAAGCAGCTCTCAACACATGATAGTAATTTTGTCATTATTAGCTAACAGAACTATTCAACTTTAAATACTTCTGAACATGCTTAAGTCTCTAGAAAGAAGAGGATGTAAACATCTAAATCACTTTCTATAATAAACACCTGATAAGTGATTTTTTTAAACAAAGATGATAAAATTACAACACCATTTCATTTCCAACAAAGGATCCCATGATAGAAAAACAGCTCATTCTGCAATAAAAGGAGTGTACACAATATCTAAACGCAAATACCCTGATCAAGAGAAGACCTTTCAAAATATTTTCTTTTGAGATCCCTAAGCTGTTATAGGGAAAAAAGCCAAGGCATAGTACAGGCTTGAGCAGATTAGTTAAGAATGAATTAAAGAAATTACATTTTTGGCAAGGCTAAAGTAAAAGGCAGGCAAAATTCCGAGTTTCTGCTGGTTCATTCAAATGAGTACTCCCCTTGCTTTTTGCAGCTGATAACTTAATATTAAAACACATTTTATATTATAATTAAAAGGTCAATAACCCATGTCAAAAGAAATGTTACCTAAGAATCTTTTAAATATGTTCTGGGATGACATGAACATCATTACCAATTATTATTTAACAAACAATGATGATGACTTTATCTTCTTACAAACCTGGGTTTGAGTCCCGGCTCAGCTATTCACCAGCTAATTGACCTTGGGCAAGTCCCTGAGCTTCCTAATTCATCTTCCTGTCTCTACTTTTGTCCTCTTCCTGTCCATTCTCCTACAGCAGTCAAAGGATCCTAATCTGTTCCCGGAGCAGGCTAAAACCCCTTCCTGCCTCAGGGCCTTTGCATATGTTATTCCTACCTCAGTGCACCCACTCCCAACCTCTGCCCAGCCAATTCCATTAGGAATGCCTTATCAGTATAGGCTAAATTCTCCCCTTATATGCTCCCTCTACTTATTTTTTGGTAACTCTTCTCACAGTTATAACTTCATTGTTCTTTTGTAATTTTCTATTTAATATCAGTCTATCTGTGCAAGCAGGGATTATGTCTGCTCCCTGCTGTATTTCTAGCACCGAGCACAAGTGAGAGTGATCATTATAAACAGTTCTCTGTGCATTGTTTCAACAAATCAGAGTGACCATCTAATTCTGTAGAGTTAAGAGGTAAACACACTTTTGGATCAGTTGGGTTTTCAGACATGCAATATTGTCAGATGAGAAAGTAAATTCTTTCAATATCTTTCTGGTTTCCAAAAGCAGCATCAAGTAAAAGGTGAGAAACAACTCTGGATCTTCTGCATTTAAAGAGACAGCTAACTTCAGATTCAAGAAAGAATTCTGGGAATCATGCTGATAATACCAAATAATCTAGAATACTGGATCTGGTATTAAATGCCATCATGGGTAAGGACTATATCTCCCATCTAGTCAGTGTGGTCTCCCCTTATCTTTCTGCCTTTATTTTACCCGGGAAAAGCCCTGGGGGGTGAAGATAAGCCTCCTGGTCTCCTCACCACAGTGTTGGTTATACCCAGCCGTACATGTGGTATCAATCAGGAACCCGCCACCCGATTCATGTCAGGTCCCTTTATTTCCTTCAGTTTCCTACTTTGCTCTCCTCTCTGGCCCCTCATCGCTTTTCCAGCTTTCCTTTAATCTCTTCCACTCAACTTTCTCAAGATGTGAAACACGGTGATATGGCAGAAAGAGGGCTAGATTTAAAGTAAAGACTCCTGGAGCTACATTATTTTGGAGAAACTGCTAAACATACGGCAGATTATTCTGGACTGTGGGAAAAGGAAGAAGGGCTAAAGAAAATCAAAAGACAGCTCAGGAAAAGGATGGAAAAAGAAAGTGGATAAAATGGAAGGGTTAGGGAGAGAAGACTACAAGGCCTTTTTTTTTTTTTTTTTAGTAATTAACCCCCTCCCTGCCATAAACCCAAAGACCTAGAGTTGAGAGCTTGTATGTCCCCTCAGGCTGCTAGCCATTGCCTCCCACCTCTGAGAGGATTTAATCCTAAAAGGAGTCCAGGTTACTTTCCGTAGGGGCAGGGTGGGAGATCCCTTATCTGTTTCTTGCTGCTTAGCCTGAAGGTATATATATTGTTAAAGATCCACATTCAGGCTTGTGCACAGATATGGGGAGGAAAGGGTGGCTTGCACCACGTTTTTAAATAATGAGTGATTTTTGGTAATAAACACCCTAATGGCTATCATAAAACCTAGTTAAAGATCAGAGCTTCTCTTTAGAATTACCACTATCTAAAAGATACTACGTATTACAACCTCAGGGGGGATCCTACCACAGATTAAGTCTACTTATTTATCCCAGCGGCAATGTGTTTTCTTTTCTCCCCATAGGAAACTGTTATCCTCATCTAATCTAGTGGTATTGAGACCAATGATGTTCCAGACATGCCCACATCAGAAAGCAAGTCCTTGCTCCAAAAGGGCTCAGTTACTGTGGAGGGGAAAGACCAAAGCCCACCAAGGTGGTTTTCCCTAGGGAACCTCTTGACCCCAGGACTTCATGTGTGCAATCTCCCAACCCCAATTAAGGATCATTCTGCCCTCTAGAAGCTATCAGAAGATGAATGCAGTCCCAGGAAGAACGCTGTTCACTTCCTCCAGACAGACAACAGGCAGCCACCTGCTCGGGGATTTATTCGCCAGCTTCCGAGTTCCTATGTCATGGAGTCACTGCCGCTTGTGCCTCAGAGGACAAGGAGAAGAAAGAAACAGGTGGCTGGGGCAGAGAGAAAAGTCAAACTGCCGCATGCAGCCTGGGGCTTGTGGAAGCCAGGTTGCTCCCCATCTCAAGCCATGTTTTGAGACAGCTGTTTGCGTGGTAATAGGAAAAGGAAGGAAAAAACAGTCTTTTATTCTAAAGGAATGAGAAACTGCTAAACGTGAAACAGAGCCTGCCTTGAAAAACTGTAGGGCTTTCCTCTATCAGTCTAGTTCAATTCTGCTATAAACAACTTCTTGGTAATTCTCTTCACTAATCAACTGAAGTACTTTGAGCTGAACTAAGTTGGCCACAGAATGAGGCATGATCACCATGTACTAAATAAAGCATGCTTTTCCCACAGGGCTGAGTGGGGTGTCGGGGAGACAAGTGGCCCAGAGTCATAGCCACTATAGGAAGCTGGGGAAGATCTTGCAGAACGGTTTCAATGGGGCATTCTCCACTCCCTACAGAAGGCTATGGAACAGGCCTGGAAGAAGAACTATTGAAGTAATAGAGAAGAAATAAAATCAGAAGAAAAGATGGAACATCAAAAATTCAAATATGCCTCCTTTCCCTCTGCTTTCCTGTGGAAGCAATACAAAAAAATTTTTTAAAGAAACTTCTTTGGAATTATTAATGGAATTAAAATAAAAAATTAATTTTACACAATTTATACAATCTCATCTATAATTTCATGCAATGTATAGTTTTTTAACCAGACTATAAAATTCCTGCCATTTATATATTTATGCTTACCTCCCCCCATTTTATTTTTATTGCATAAATATAAAATGTTCATCATAAAACTTAAAAAAATCCTAATCAGAAAGAAATTTTAAATTATAATTCCAAATTACCACTGTTAACATTTTAGTATATCCATTCTGTTTATTTTTATGCAAATGTATATATAATATATAAATACATGTGAGTCAGTTGGTGGAGGATGTTTATTTATAAAAATTTCCTCATACTACACCTATTGGATTTTTTCACATAAGTCATGAATAATCTGTTTGTTCAAATACTTATAGGTTTGTTTGCATTTTCTTTTCAAACATCCTTGGCAAATATCTTTGCTATTTATTGTGAAAGTAGTCCTAGAAAGCAAACAGGAACATCTATACATACTGCTGAGGGCATAACAGCCTAGGAAGTACCAAGTTCACCTGCAGTAATCACAAAAGCAGGGATCCACCATGTATCATTGACAAAGCTTTAGAAAGCCCTCCTGGGTTAATAATTAAATAACACTAAGAAGGAGCTGGGATTCTTCCCCAGAGAATCTTCTGCTGGTTGCCTGAAGTAAAAAAGAAAAACCTTTATTAATTATTTTCACTGAGGCTTGCAATATGGTAGAAAGACTGCCGACATTATCAAGGTATAAGGATTATCTTTATTACTTTCCCTTATTTATCCATAAAAATATTCTTTCCTCTATCAAAATACCAATGGCATTTTTCACAGTACTAGAACAAATAATTCTATATTTTGTAAGGAAATACAAAAGACCCCAAATAGCCAAAACAATCTTCGGCATAAAGCTGGAGAGATCACACGCCCTGATTTAAAACTATACTACAAACCTACAGTCATCAAAGCAGTATGGTACTGACACAAAAACAGACACGTAGATCAATGAAACAGAATAAAGAGCCCAGAAATGAGCACACAATTATACAGGCAATTAATCTACAACAAAGGAGCCAAGAATATACGATGGGGAAAAGACAGCCTCTTCAATAAATGGTGTTGGGAAAATTGGACAGTTACATGCAAAGGAATCAAATTGGACTTTCTCATACCATCTACAAATATACACTCAAAATGCATTAAAGACTTATACATAAGCCCTGAAACCATAAAATCTGTAAAAGAAAACACAGGCAATCTGCTCTTTGACATCGGCCTTGGCAATATTTGTTTGGATATATCTCCTCAGGCAAGGGAAACACAAGCAAAAATTAACAAGTGAGACTACATGAAACTGAGCTTTTGCATGGCAAAGGAAACTATCAATAAAATGAAAAGGCTATTTGAATGGGAGAAGATATCTGCCAAGAATATATCTGACAAGGGGTTAATGTCCAAAATATACAAAGAACTCAACATAAAACACAACAACAACAAACAATCCAATTAAAAAATAGGCAGAGGATCTAAATAGACTTTTTTCCAAAGAAAACATACGGATGGCCAACAGACATGTGGAAAGATGCTCAGCAACACTAATCATCAGTGAAATGCAAATCAAAACCACCATGAGCTACCACCTCACACCTGTCAGAATGGCTATTACCAAAAAGACAACAAATAATAAGTGCTGGCGAAGATGTGGAGAAAAGGGAACCCTTGCACATTGTTAGTGGAAATGTAAATTGATGCAGCCCAACCACTATGGAAAACACTACAGAGATTCCTCAAAAAATTAGAAACATGACTACCGTATGATCCAGGAATTCCACTGTTGGGTATTTATCCAAAGAAAACAAACACATTATAGAAAAGATATATGCACCCCTATGTTCACTGCAGCATTATTTACGATAGCCAAGATATGGAAGCAACCTACGTGCCCATCAATAGATGAATGGCTAAAGAAGACGTGGTGTGTATATATATACAATGGACTATTGCTCAGCCATAAAAAAAAAAGAACGAAACCTTGCCATTTGCGACAACATGGATGGACCTAGAGGGTATTATGCTAAATGAAATAAGTCAGAGAAAGACAAATACTGTACGATTTCACTTATCTAAAAAACAAAAATGAACAAACTTAACTAAACAGAAACAGTCATAGATACAGAGAACAAACATGTGGTTGCCAGAGGGAGGTAGTGGGGAGGGAGATTAAGAGGTACAAATTTTCAGTTACAAAATAAATGAGTCACAGGTGTAAAATGTACAGTGTGGGGAATATAGCACATAATATCATAATATCTTTGTATGGTAACAGATAATTAGGCTTATGGTGATCATTCTGAAAAAGAAGTATCAAATCACTATGTTGTATATCAGGAACAAGCATAGCGATATAGGTCAATTATACTTCAAAATCAAACAAATTCATAGAAAAAGAGATCAGACTTGTGGCTACCGGTGGAGGGGAGAGGAAATTAGATGAAGGCAGTCAGAAGGTACAAATTTCCAGTTGTAAGAGAAATAAGAATGAGGGATGTAATGTACATCATGATGAATACAATGAACAGTGCTGTACGTTACATATGAAAGTTGCTAACACAGTAAACCCTAAGAGTTCTCCTCACAAGGAAAAAATACATTTTTTCCCTCTTTCTTTAATCCGTATGAGATGACAGATGTTCACTAAACTTACTGTGGTCATCATTTCATGATACATGTAAGTCAAACCATTATGCTGTACACCTTAAACTTATAAAATGCCGTGTGTCAATTATATCTCAAGAAAACTGAAAGAAAAAATATTCTTTCCTCAAGGAATCATCATAACGAATTTTTAGTACCTTAATAAAAGAATATGGCAAAACCAAAGACACATGAGAAATAGTTTTCTCAACTATACATAACCACATGCTATTGTAGTTATAAAGATAGATTATGAATTTCATAGTACGGAGAACTTTAAAAACAGGATAAATGTTTATCAATATTTCCTACAGTCCTGACTAGGGGAAAATTTTAAAATGTGAAGCGATCTCAAACTGTTTCTTAACTATATGTTCAATGAATCTGCCATACTGGGGATAAGATTTTACATCAATATTCTTTAGCCTAAATCTTCCCATTTCCTGCCCACCACCACTTTCCCCTTTCACAGCATGGGCTGGTCCACTACAGAAATTTAAAAGTTACAGTGTGTTTCACTATTTTGTGACATTATAGACTGGGTTAGGGCTATACATGCAGATACACAAAAGGCATCGTTATACCATTTGTATATTGACACTCACCATGCAGGAAAATAATTCTTATCATCAGCCCTATCTTTAAATTATATGAAAAATCAATTTAATAGGAAGGGGCCTAAAATATGCCTTTATATACAATAATTAATTCGGAAACAACATGCCCAAAACCGAGGCATATCTTGCATTCAGCATGCATATCTCATTTTAATCCACCTCCACTACCACCATTTTAAAATTAAGATGCTTCCTGTTCTTAACCCACACATTCTCACTGTCTTGCACACTCTTTGACAAAATTTAATATTAAGCTTGTCTTCATTCTTTCAAGGGCTTTAGATTTACCCACTGTTGCAGGGTAAAATATTCCTGAAAACAGAAAAAGCAAAAAAAACTTAGCTCGTCCAACTTACCCAGGACTCTGCAAGACTGTTCTGTGAATTCAAGTGCTTCCCCATTGACAACACGTTACAGTAGATTTCCCTGTTCATTGGACCCAGGACACTGGCAGCTCCAGGTTAGAGGGGCTCACAATATTTCGCCAGCAACCTTTTGTACCGTGCAAAACACAGATTATCAAATAAGCAGCCCGCACGTCTGAGGGACTCTCACGCTGCAACCTGAGAAGGCTGAAAAAGGACACCAAGAGAGGGAGCTGCTAATTAATTCTTCTCCTCATCAGCCCCAAATGTTTCAGACAACAACTGGTCTGGGAACACAGTTTTGACATGGTCGAGATAATGACTTGATTTGTTCCCAAAACGCTGGGAGAGCTGCTGCAACCCTATCTGGTGAGAACCATTTGTACTCTTTTCTTCCCAAAGCCAGAAGCAAAGCTTGCTTCTAAAGACAAGAAATACTTCCTGTCTTTTTTCCAAGCCTGACAGTCAAGGGGCTGACTGACCGTGCATTAAAGTCTTATCAACCTGACACTGAATTATGGGCTACTTTAGATTAGCCAAAGCAACATCCGTCTCTGGGCTGCCAAAACAGAATTTCCTGACCAATGGTATTAAAATACAGATGTCTTACAATACGCCCAGAAACAGAAATTAGGACACAAGGTTACCTCGCATTAGTCTTTATTGGGAGGGTAGGGGTGGATAGTGAAAATGGCTAAAGGAGAAAAAACAGGTGAAAAGCTGCAACTTGCTGAATAAGAATTATATGGTACAGAGGTGGGGAGGCAAGATGAAAAGTGCCACAAATGAGCCTGTGCCAAAGTACATAAGGATACTGTTCTCAGCTCCACCCTCAGCTACCACCCTCCCACACCCTCCTCCTCTTTACAAAGATCTTGAAAGGTTCATCTACATCCAAGTTTCTTAACCTTTGCACAATGGACATCTGGTGTGGACTGTCCTGTGCACCATAGGGTGTTTAGCAGCATCCCTGGCCTCTGCCTACTGGGTGATAGTAGCACCCACCCTCCCTGGTTCAGTTGTAACAACCAAAAATGTCCTCAGACGTTGCCAAACATGCCCTGGGGGTGGGGCAAAACTGCCCCGGATTGAGAACTGCCGATCTACCCTAGGCCACCATGCAATGGGGGATGGGGGTGTAGTCTGCACACTGAACACAGGCACCAGCTAAGGCAGCACATGGGAACTAAAGTCCACCCATGGCCCACTCACCAAGTCATACACCCCCCGGGGCGCACCTTTTCCTAATGCCCTCAAAGGCTCCACCCAGGCCAACAGAAGCACTACATCTACCCAGGCTGCCTCTCCCTCCTCACTTCCCACCCACTCTTCCACCCTCTGCTCTGGGCCCAGCAGCCATCAAGCCTCTGAAACTGCTCCTGCTGCCAAATCCAGCAGATACAACTCAATTCTCAGGGCTCCACAGGATCAGACACTGGTAACTATTCCCTCCTTGAAATGCACCCTTCAGGGCTTCCTCCAACCTTGGTGGCCATCCCTCCTTGGTGTCCTTTGCAGGCTGCCCTTCAGGGTTCAGTCCTCAGCCCTCTTCTCCCACTCTACAACGCCACCCCAACTTGGTGGTCTTATTACCTCACAGCTGCAATGACCATCCATATGGGGGAGACTCACAGAATTCAACTCACTGTGCTCTTAAATCTGCTTTAAATGTAGATTTCCAGCTAACATCTCCCTTTCGCTGTCCTGCAGACCCTAGAACTCAACCTAATAAGCTCATCGTCCCGCAGCACAAACCTCCCAGGATTCATCTCACCTAGTAGCAGCCAGCCTTCCCAGAAAGCCGGGCACTGTGCTCCACGCTTCCCTCCCCATTCAATCAGCTCAGAGCCCCTACTCCTAAACCTCCACTCCGTCCACCTTGCTCTAGCCCCTTGGCCCCTGCCCTCGCCCAGACTAAGGCTTCTCCCACCTGGGTATCACTGCGGCTGCCTCAGTTCTCCGGCCACCCTCACATCCCCCAAGCCGGAGGGAATTTTCCAACCTGCACTTCTAATTGCATCATTCAACAGCTTAAATACTCTACAATGATTTCCTACCACCCTTGAGATAAAATTTCAAATTTCTTAACATGGTCTACCAGGCCCTTTATGACCTTCCTCCCCATGCCACACCCCACCCCCAGCCAACTGCACCCTCCGAGTTGAAATCACAACCTAAACTCTCTTTGATTCTGAACACAGGATGCTCTTCCTCCTCTAACTGGAGTAGCCTCTCCAAATCTACCGCTTCACCTGGCTAATTCCACCTCACCCAACAGGTTTCAGCTCAAACTTCTCTGACACCCCACCTCCCACTAATGTTCCCAGGTTTTTTTTAATTAATTTATTTATTTCTTTATTTATCTTTGGCTGCATTGGGTCTTCGTTGCTGCGCACAGGCTTTCTCTAGCTGTGCCGAGCAGGGGCTACTCTTCGTTGCAGTGCAGAGGCTTCTCATTGCGGTGGCTTCTCTTGTTGCAGAGGATGGGCTTCAGGAGTTGCGGCACGCGGTCTCAGTAGTTGTGGCGCATGGGCTTAGTTGCTCCGCGGCATGTGGGATCTTCCCAGACCGGGGCTCAAACCCGCGTCCGCTGCATTGGCAGGTGGATCTTCAACCACTGCGCCACCAGGGAAGCCCTGTTCCCAGTTTTATGTACCCATAATAGCCTGTAACTCCCCTATCAGAGCACTTACTCTGCTTATTTGCTTGACTGCCCAACTAAACATGCTGCTTCTCCTCTTTTCACCACCCATCAGCTTCAACCTTGCTTAGTTCTCCATACAGTGTTGGCTGGTCCCTCTGTTAATCTCAAATCTGTTATGGCTCATCATCAAAAGCGAATATAGGCAGCAAAACTACAGAATACCCCTCTCTGCACCAGAAGCTACAGAGATATCAACACATACATATAAATATATGAAATAGAACTAGTCCTCGAGAAAAATATCAAGGTGGCGAAACAGCATAACATGAAATGTTCTACTTACTAAGCAATAGGTCTACAAATGCAAATTAGTAAAGGCAGCCTGAGAAAACAGGTAGTTAGGAGATGTGAAATGGGGAAATAATCAGGATGAAGTAGAGACAGTCTGTAGCCTCCTTCTAGAAAGATTTGGACTTAGATTTTGAAGCTGGTGAGAGGCAAACTGACAGGCATAGAAATTAACTAGAGAAATGTCAAATTTTGCAACCATCAACAACTTTGTAAAATCAGTTGGATTTACCGTGTTGTAAACTGCTCCCTGCTAGTTTCCGGTGGCACTGACAGCACAACATGGAACAGTCACTCTTTGGTGGCACGAGAACTGTAAGGCACAGAGATCTGTGCTGACTCTGCCTCCATAAAACGAGCAGTGAGCCCAATTTTCTCAAACATATAATTGGATAGAAATACTAATAAATAGGTTGGGTAAAAACTAACTTCTTGTTACCTCTCAACACACTTACTTACATGACTTTTTAAAATTGGAAAATTTTCAACCTGTAACCTTAACAGGTATCATTTATGAAGCCAGATGTCTTACAAACATGCCTTCATTTGATTCTTATGGCTATCTTCTGAGAGGAGTAGTATTATGCCCATTTTACAAATGGGAAAATGAGGCTGTGATTGGAACAGACAGAATTTTCTTAAAATCTTACTCCTAAGCCTATGTTCTAAGCTTACTCTCAAAACAAGTACCTGAGCAAGAAATAGCTTTTTCCAAATAGTACCCAATGGCAGAAACCCATCTGTTCCAAAGGAACCTTTACAGGTATCTATAATTAAGTCAGGAATGTTCCAACTTAAACTAGTTTCTGTCATTTTAGTTTTTAAAATAGCTCTGGCCTGAGGCAAAACATGCCTCTTAGGTACTTTTCAGACTGTTTTGTCAATCATGGAGTAAACTTTACTGAAAAGCTTTGAGTTCTCCTCCTTTCTGGAGAGCTGAGAACAACGCTGAATACTTAAGAATTTGTGCCTCTCCTTTATATGCAACTTAAAAAAAAAAAAAAAGAGGTCCTAGGCTCCTTGGACTTTGAACATGCCTCAAAAGAAGACATCTATTGAGCGGTATTACATGCCAAACATGCTGTAACACCATCTTTCTTAAATTCAGTCACCCTAAATTGGGTGCTATTGTCACCTCCACTTTACAGATGGGAAAGCAGAGGCTGAGAGAAGTCCAAAGCTGTGTTCTTTCCACTCTCCCTACCATGCGGACTTTGCCACTATCTACTTGTCAATGCTGCCCCCAAAAGCTCTGCTCTGAGACGAAAAAGGAGGACTACCTTAACAAGGGTAGGGGAAGAAATCAACTCAATAGGTAAGTGTTTGAGCCTACTAGGGGTAAGAGGCTGTGTTGAGGTAGAAACTAAAAGGATTGGAAACCTAACAGGAATTGTCTATGTGCAGTGTTAAAGACACAGCCAAACCAGTGAAAAACAGAAAACGATCCCTCTAAAGGTCTCTCAAGCCTCAGCACAACTGACATTTTGGGCTGAATAATTGTCTGTAGTGAGGGCTGTCCTGTACATTGTAGGGTATTTAGTAGCATCCCTGGCCTCTACCCACTAGATTCCCCTGAATCATGAAAATCAAAAACGTTCAGACATTGCCAAATGCCCGCTATGGGGCAAATTCACTCACCCCAAACCCCTTGAAAACCACTGCTCTAAATGAGATAGATGCTGAAATCCATAGACATAACTGGCTACTTCAGGGCCTTATGTGCCTCAAGTGCAAGTCTTCAGAGCTCTTTTTCAATATATTAAGACATGAACCAATCAAATGCAGAACTATAATCTTAGAAGAAAAAAAAGAACCCCCCAAATTACTCCTTCATAAAGGACATTAGCAGCACTTAAGAGACAATGTTTACATTCTCCCAGACCTGTGGTTTGCTCAAAAATTAATTTATCCCATCCATGCTTTGCTCTTCTAACAAATTATTTCCTGAGACAAGATATAACTTGTGAGGGCCCTACAGGCTAAGCAGCTGTGAGAGGGGAAGCGGCATCAAATTCCAGGTGGCAAGCAGAGAGGGGGCTTCCCGTCTCCCCAAGGGGACCCTGCTCAGAAACACACCCAATGCCTCAGAGGGGTCCGATTTTCCCATGGAAGATTAGAGGTTCAAACTACAATGCAGCTGAGCTTTGTCTTCAAAGAAGAAAGCCTTTTAGGAGGTGGGTCAATTTTATATACCAGTACTAGTATTTCCGTTATGAAAGGCTTTTTGTTGTTGTTTTAGTTTTAGTTCTTAATTTCACAATAAGGAAGACAGTCAAAACCCAAGTGGTCTCCTTGCTTCTATCCCTCCTTTTCCCTAAAAGAGGGAAGCAGGAAGCTTCCAGTCTTCCAACAACTTTTGCTCATCTCACACCTGTCCTGCTAGATGCATGCTGCCAGCCAGAAGGAACTCATGAGCCCTGAATAAAATGCTTGTTGTATCAGAAACCACATGCTTGACCTATAGGAATGCTGGCTGCAAACTAAGACAGGAGAGTTAATTGTGTAATGTGTTCATACCTTGCCTTGTATGGTAGGCAGAATAATGCACCCCACCCCCAAAGATGTCCAAGTCCTCGTTTCCAAACCTATGACTATGTTATATTATGTGGCAAAAAGGACTTTGAAGGTGCGATTATAGTTAAGGAACTTTGAGGTGAGATCTCTCTGGGTTATCCAGATGGGTCCAATATAATCATGAGTACCTGAAAGCCAAGAGCCTTTTCTGGCTGTGGTCAGAGAGAGAGAGGACGACAGAAGTTGCAGCAGGAAAAATGCAAAGCGTGAAAGGGACGCAATTCACTGATGGTGGCTATGAAGACGGAGGAGGGGGCCATGAGCCAAGGAACGTAGGTGTGGGCTCCACGAGTTGGAAACAACAGATTCTCTCCCAGAACCAGCCCTACCTACACCTTGATTTGATTCCATGTGAGACCTGCGTTGACCTTGTGACCTACAGAACTGTAAGGTAATACATTTGTGTCATTTTAAGCATTAAATTTGTGGATTTTGTTACAGCAGGGATAGAAAACTACTACAGACTTTGGTACCTGGAAGTGGGGTGCTGCTATAACAGATTCCAAGAAATATGGAAGTGGCTTTAGAATTTGGCAGTGAGTGGAGCCTGGAAGACTTCTGAGGAGGATGGTAGAAAAAGTCTAGATGGCCTTGGACAGACCTGTTCATAGACATATGGATGTTACGGATTGCTAGGGAGGACTCAGAAGGAAGTGAAGAACATGGGAGAGAAAACATAAACTCCCTTGGCTAAATGGTCAAGAGCAGAGGAAATCACACACACTACCATTCTACCATGCTGCCTACTGTGCGCTCAGAAAGTAAAACCCCAGAGTGGGGGAAGGCCCCTGACAAATTGGGAACACCTCTGCTACACAGCAGCCTCACTGTACAGACTGTCTCACTTGGCAATGAGCAAAGGGGCTGTCCTTGGAATGCTGCTACCTCCCAGCCTTGTGACCCAGGGCAAACAACCTCTCTGACCTGCACACAGAGATGATGTTATCAGTAGCACCCATCTCGCAGGACTATTCTGGGGATTAAATGAGGTCATGCACAGAAAGTCCACAGTGTGGTGCTGAGTACAGAGTAGGCACTCAAAAGTGTGGGCTTTTTTTTTGACCCAGTCTAGAGGGAAAAATAAGTGGAGAGGAATATATCCTTCCTTTCTCCCCCAGGAAAGTCTTCCCTAGGGAAGACTTAGGGCCTAAGCATAAAAGAAGAAAACAGAAGCAAACTTGGATGTTCAGGAAGCCAGCACTCTACAAATCAAAGGCAAGGTTTGGGGACTCAATGGGGCTATTCCAAAAGGCAAGGGACCGATAGACTGGGGGCTGGGGAAGCTGCCCAAGGCGGCACAGAGAGACAAAAAGGAGGCTGAGTTGTTCCTCTGGGTGACTCTATTACTGGAAACTTGCCAGCTGCAGTTTGAGAACACTGGGCAGAGATACTGTGCCACCGCCAGTGCCAACTTGGACAGGAAGTGATGCGGCTGGGTCCCACGGTCAAGAAGCCAGCAGGAGGGGGTGAAGGGGGCACCCGCAAAGAAAGACATCATTTTTAATTCTCCAGCCTGGCTTCCTACCTCAGCTTCCCCTCTCCCCTGCCTCTACCCATCACCATCCATGGAATTATAAAACACAACGAAAATTAAAAGACCACAGTTATTCATATATGGGTAAGATAGCAAAATTTTACAGAAACTCATAGAATTTTCTACTTAAGAAAGTTTTCCTTTTTTTCCTATTGCCAAATTTTTTTAGTTTTGGAGCTTTCATAAGGTTTCTGGGATAAGACATCACCGGGAAGTAAAAAGGCACAAAAAGCATTTGAATATCCTTTCTGTCTCTGTACCCTTGACGGTAAATTACGGTAGTTCATTCCCCAAGATTAACAGTCAATAGTTAAATGTCAGCCAGCAGGCTACTGCATAACTAAGAGGGGAAGAAAATCACCTTAGGAATGATTACGATAAAACCAAGTGGCAAAGAATTAAATCATTCTCCACTAGTATGTTTATAAGATATATACTTCTGCCAACACAGCATTTTCTGCTTAACAGCAGCATTTTCCTCCTTTCTTTAAGAAAATCTGGTGCCTGCAGAAAAGATATCACATCTTACATTACTTTGTTGACAGTAAAATCCACAGCTTCCCTGACAATGTGATTAAGGCACACATTTTTATGAGCAAAGCACATGTACCCACTGAACACAATAATGCTTTCAAAAAAGAACAAGTTTCAAAAGTTCTTCCAACAAGCCCATTGTTTTTGGATTTACAAGCTGGAAAAACGTACATTTCTGAATTCCATTTTCTGAATTTCCACAAGCTGGGTAGGTCTAAAGGCTAATTCTTCATACTCCCACTATTATTATTCATGCCCTTTCCCAGTAAACCCAGATATGCAGTTATCAAGGCAGATGTATTATTTGGGTACATATGACAACAAAGCTGGATCTTATTTCTGCCCACCCCTTTTTCTGCTCCCCATGCTGCAAACCTCTCCTAACCCTTGTGGATAAAGAAGAGTGGTAAAAGGAGTAGGTGGCATATTCTCCTCCTTAACTGAACCCAAATCTGTAGGCTCTGGGATTGTCAGCTAGTCAATCTCCAGATCCTCCTGAAAGGATGATGTGAGCACCTAGTGATTTTGTTTTGCTTTTCATAAAGCTGGAGAAGGGAGGTATGGCTTGGAGACAGTTAGATAATGAACTTAGCTACTGAAAACAAATTCCAGACTACTTTTTGAAGAGGAAAACAACATAATGGGTGGGAACTGTCCCAAGTTCACATGACCTTTGCCTCACTCACTCTAGAAATGCCACCCCAGTTTTGATGGACGGTGCCAAAAACCAACCTGTTATCCCTGACTTCTTTTTTTTTAATATTTATTTATTTATTTATTTTTGGCTGCATTGGGTCTTCGTTGCTGTACACGGGCTTTCTCTAGCTGTGGTGAGCAGGGGCTACTCTTCATTGCGGTGCACGGGCTTCTCACTGCGGTGGCTTCTCTTCTTGTGGAGCATGGGCTCTAGGCAAGTGGGCTTCAGTAGTTGTGGCTCTCAGGCTCCAGAGCACAGGCTCAGTAGTTGTGGCGCCTGGGCCTAGGTGCTCCGCAGCATGTGGGATCCTCCCGGACCAGGGCTCGAACCCGCATCCCCTGCATT
Source organism: Monodon monoceros (assembly GCF_005190385.1). Taxonomy (NCBI): domain Eukaryota; kingdom Metazoa; phylum Chordata; class Mammalia; order Artiodactyla; family Monodontidae; genus Monodon; species Monodon monoceros. Next base: position 62,271,685 of record NW_021703782.1, read on the forward strand.
AGCAGTCAGATTCTTAACCACTGCACCACCAGGGAAGCCCTATCCCTGACTTCTTAGTAGGCAGTGTTCGCCTTCAACCAGGATAGTCTAGAAATCCAAACATGATCTAGGAAAAACTATTTGGGATTCAAATAAGTCAAATAATTTAGACTGGAAGATCATAAGTATTTTGAAGGATAAAAATATATATAAACTTTATATATAAAACTTTCCATTTTATGTCTCTTTCAGAGGCAAGAGATTTCATATATCACTTTAAATGCATTGTGCATTATTTCATCTGTTCCTTACAAAGAACTGAGTAACAAACTGTTTCCGTGTTTGTTCATTCTTCAGATGAAGAAACTGAGGCTTAGCAAGGTTGAACACGCCCGAAGTCACAAATCGGCACACCTAAACTCTGACCCCAAATTCATGCCCTCAACCCAGGATTAACTAATCTTTGATATAGTGATTAGCCCCAGGTTCTAAAAACAGCTATGACTCCTCCAAATTGCCCTGGGGGGTCAACAAATTTTACTGACAATATTAATGATTATCTCCTTTCTTCAACCATCTTTGTTCCTACATTATGAAAACCTTACACACCCACCTTTGCCTCTGACTGGCAATAAGTCACAGCATCTCCTTGGCACTGGCTTCAAAGCAATGCAAATATTCAAAAGTGCCTTCCTCTTCAAAGAGTCACCATCACTGCAGGACAAAATCCAATTCCAAAACTGTTCTGACCAGCAACTACATGGTGGCAGATGCACCACCATCTTCAGAAAGTTACCTACGGTCTCTGACCACAGCTACCTCCCTGCTCCCTCCTGCAGCTGTGTACACAATGTTTATTATACCACAATGGCCAGTTTTGTCTTCTGGCCAAGAGAGAAGATATGCACAGTTGATTGAGATGCTACTGTTGGTAAGGAAATCTTTGATCTACTCTATAGAAATCTGGAAGTGCATTTCTTCATAATAAACTCAGGCAGTTTTACCCACTTCCAAGATGTTCCAAAACCAGTGATTAAGACTGGTTTTGGAACATCTTAACGTTCCAAACATTAAGACATTTTACATTTTAATCTCAGGCTTAACCAGCAAATTGTATGCTCAAGCAAAGGAGGTTGGTGAAGACTTTCAAATAAGGAATGTTTAGCTTCTGAGTATCAGCTATATATCTAAACATAAAAATGAAACAATTGGAAAGCAGAATAGTAGTTGTCAGGGAGGAACGGGAGGGGGACATGAGGAGTTAGTGTTTAGTGGGTACAGAGTTTCTGTTTGGGAAGATGAAAACGTTCTGGAGATGGATGCTGGAGATGGCTGCACAGCAATGTGAATAGACTTAATACCACTGGACTGTACACTTAAATACGGTAAAAACAAAAAACAAACAAGAAAACTTATCTACCATTCAAGTGAATGCTTCTTTTTTGAAACCTCTCACTTACGAAGGGAAATGAGGCCACAGCACCTTTTAAAACAAACCACTGAAAGGCCTTGGGCCCATTCTAGGCATTACAGGGAAGACTTTATACACAAGTTTTAGTCCCGGAGTTCCTAAAGAAAGATGAATACTCTCAAATTACTTTCCAATCTATATATGCTGTAATGTCTAAATGGAGCCAAAGTTTCCTCAGAGTCCTCTGAGGAGAGGACTGACCACGGGGGCTCAGAACAGCCCACCCATCATTTTACAGTCTTGTTATAGACTGAATGTTTGTGTCCCCTCCAAATTCATATGTTGAAGCCCTACTCTCCAATGTGACTGCATCTGGAGGTGGGACCTTTGGGAGGTAATTAGGTTTAGATGCGGTCATGTGGGGGGAACACCCATGATGGGATTAGTGTCCCTGTAAGAAGAGGAAGAGGCCAGAGCCCTTACTCTCTCCATACGTGAGGACACAGCAAGAAGGCAGCCTTCCACAAGCCAGGAAGTGGGCTCTCACCAGCACCCAACCATGAGGCACCTTGCTTGGATTCCCCAGCTTCCAGACCTGTGAGCAATACCTGTTGTTTAAGTCACCCAATCTGTAGTATTTTGTTACAACAGCCTAAGCTAAGACAAGTCTACTCCCTAATGTATCTGTGCTTCCTTAATGTTTTAAACTCATCAAAACAGTTTCTGAAATGCCTCACTCATGAGCATGGTTTCGGGGCACCACAGCTCAGGCAGCCACCTAGACAAGTTCTTTTCTTTCTCATCACAATATTAATATGGTAACAGTCTGGCACTCTCTCTCTCTCTCTCTCTCTCTCTCACACACACACACACTCACACACACACAGAAGTGGCAACTGTTTTTTCCACTTTATGGGCTATTTCGGAGTTACACTGAGGAGAGATGCCAACAAGCTGTCATGGTTCGGAATGAAATGGTCTCCGGTTCACTGAGTCTCTTTTTTCATCTCAGATGAACAAAGGCTTTTCACTGAAGGGAAATCACCAATGCTGCTTGCACTCCAGTTGACTACTGATGCTGTATTTTCATCACCTGAGAATGAACTAAGAGTTGCTTCTCAAATGACTTGGAGCTCCTACAATAAAGTCTCATCAACTCTCAAAAGAGTTTTGCTGTGCAATTGTTGACCGATGTAATCATTTTTCCCCCCTCCCTCAAAGCTAAATGTTCTGATGTGTAAGCCAATCTTCATGCCAAAGGTACAACTTACCCTCCTTTGGGCATCTTGTTTTCCCCCATTGGAAAAAAGAAAGCAAGCCTTGAGTTAGAAAACTATGACCTTTACCTAGGGTGGTGTACTTCTTTTGCATTATATAAAATTCTGATTGGTTTCCTTTAAAATTTACATAATTCATTTTTAAGTGTCAGTGCAAAATTGATGATTAATATCAACAAAAAAATAAAAACCTAATTTCCCTACTACAAAAATATGCTGGAAAACTTTTAACAATTAGAATAGTGTTACAATTAAAATATGAATAGCTCAGCAGATCAACAGAACAGAAAAGAACACAAAAACATGGGATTTAATATATGATAAAGGTGGCATTTCCAATCAAAAAAGAAAAAGAAAAATGAATTATTAATAAATGGTTGGGAAAACCAGCAGCCATCTGAAAAAAGTAAACTGAGATCCCTACTTCCTAAAATAAATTTAAGATGGATTAATAATTTAATTATAAAAATGGAAACTATAAAAGTACCAGAAGAAAACCTGGTCTGGTCAATTAAAAATATATATTTTAGGGTGGAGAAGATCTTTTTTCCTTTATGGAATTCAATTCAAAGGCCTTAAAAGAAGCAGTTGGTAAATTTACCTACATGGAGAAATGCAACATAACCCAAGTAAAAAAAATGAATAATAAAGTGGGAACAACTCCAATTCTTACCAATGATAAGGGACCTATTTCATTTATATATAAAGTGACACAACTTGAAAACTAATAGCCCAATAGCAAAAGATACAATAGTTCATAGAAACGTAAATATTGTACAACTGGCTCTTATAGACTCATGAAAAGATATTCAACCTCCTAAGACAAATGCAAATTAAAACCACAGGAGATCCATTTGTCACTTATCAGATTGCCAAAGATTAAGAAGTTTCATAACATACCATGTTGGCAAGGATGCAGAAAAATGTACTTTCATACCTTGCTGGTGACAATTATATATATTAGCACAGCTTTTATGGAAGACATTTGGGGCAATATCTATTACAAGTACAAATGAATACATATCCTTTCACTTGGTAATTCCATATTTAGAATTTTGTCACGTGTGAGCAAAATAATGTTTGTACAAAATTATCCCTTGCACCATTGTTGCAAACAGCAAAATCAATAGGAAATATAATAGGCTGAACAAAACATGGGAGTATCTGTAAAAAGAAATACTATGCTGTTGTGTTTAAAATTATAAAAATATAGGAGAAACTGTACCTACATGGAGGAATCTTGAGACATGATTACATGAAAAAGCAAGGTGCATAACAAAATGTAAAGTATGTTATAATTTGTGATTTTAAAGGGGGGAAGAATATGAGAATATACCCACATTTGCTTTTTATACAAAAACAGAGTATTTCTGGAAGGAAGGGCACTGATTGCCTGTGAGGAGGGAATGTGGTGGCCAGTGGCAGGAAATGAGAGGCTTTTTATTTTGCTCTTTTATATTTTTATATTCAAACCATATATTATTCATTTGAAAATTACTTTTTAAAAATTTCCTATATATATATATTTTATTGGAATATAATTGCTTTACAGTGTTGTGTTAGTTTCTGCTGTACAATGAAGTGAATCAGCTATATGTATACCTATATCCCCTCCCTCTTGGACCTCCTTCCCATCCCCCACCATCCCACCCATCCAGCATATCACAGAGCACCAAGCTGAGCTTCCTGTGCTTTACAGCTTGTTCCCACTAGCTATCTGTTTTACGCATAGTAGTGTATATGTGTCCATCCTACAATGAGGTATCACCTCACACCGGTCAGAATGGCCCTCATCAAAAAATCTACAAACAATAAATGCTGGAGAGGGTGTGGAGAAAAGGGAACCCTCTTGTACTGTTGGTGGGAATGTAAATTCATACAGCCACTCTGGAGAACATTATGGAGGTTACTTTAAAAACTAAAAGTAGGGACTTCCCTGGTGGCGCAGTGGTTAAGGGTCTGCCTGCCGAGGCAGGGGACATGGGTTCGTGCCCCGGAGTGGCTGGGCCTGTGAGCCATGGCCGCTGAGCCTGCGCTCCGGAGCCTGTGCCCTGCAGCGGGAGGGGCCACAACAGTGAGAGGCCCGTGTACCGCAAAAAAATAAATGAAATAAAATAAATAAAAATAAAAAAAACTAAAAGTAGAGCTGCCACATGACCCAGCAATCCCACTACTGGGCATATACCCTGAGAAAACCATAATTCAAAATGAAAATTACTTTTTAATGCAGTAAAAGGGTTGTGAGTAAAGCTGAAGAATTCAACCCAAAATTGAAAAAAAGAGACAAAGACCTAGAAAGGAGAAGGGGAAATGGTAAGAAAATCAGAGGATTGCTCCAGAAGGATCAACATTTGAAAACAGGGATTCAATCAAGAGAAAAGAAAATTATCAAAGATAATTCAAGAAATTTTCCAGTAAGTGAAAAACATTAAGTTTCTACACTGGGAAGGCCAGGCCACTCTGTGTCCAGAAAAATCAATGAAAATAGATCAGTTAGACTACTTGGGACAAATAAAAGATACTAAAAGCTTTCAAAGAGAAGGGGGAAAAGTTCCAGCTTTCATAAAAGGCTGGAATTTTAGGAAGCAATATTTTCAAAGTTCTGAAGAAAAAGGATTTCCAACCTAGAACTGTATGTTTAGCTAAACTATAGAGAGTATGGCAGTGGGGGGCTGGGGTACAACTTAGACACGCCAAACCTCAAGAAAATATATCTCCCATGCACTCTTTCTCAGAAGCTGCTGGCTAATGCCCTCCACCAAGATAAGCGATCAAGAGAGACCACAAGGAAAGGAAACACCACGGGATCCAGGAAAGAGAAATGAAGGGCATCTCTGGGGTGATGGACACACTTTCATAAGGGATGTCTTCAGGAGGAAAGGATCAAACAGCAACCCTGAGGTTTTTAAACATAAAGAGAGGAAGGTTAGGCTTCAATTTGGGGTGAATCAGTAACAGGTGCATAAAGCTAAAAAAACAATTCTTAACTCTGGGTAAGAAAAAGGTGTATTGGGCTTCCCTGGTGGCGCAGTGGTTGAGAGTCTGCCTGCCGATGCAGGGGACACGGGTTCGTGCCCCAGTCCGGGAGGATTCCACATGCCGCGGACTGGCTGGGCCCGTGAGCCATGGCCGCTGAGCCTGCGCGTCCGGAGCCTGTGCTCCGCAACGGTAAAGGCCACAACAGTGAGAGGCCCGCGTACCGCAAAAAAAAAAAAAAGAAAAAGGTGTATGAGGAAGGAAATGTCATTTAAATTACACACCTCAGCTATGAATGATTTTCACAGTCACTATAATCTAAATGTTATATATTAATCCAATTTAAAAAAACTATATTTACATTAGGAGGATTTTAGAAAAGAGTGTATGGGAGAAGTTATAAGTTTTATAGTCTCATCTTCCACAGTATGAAGATAGGAAATAATATCCAAAGTCTGATTTTTAAAAAATCAAGAAATGACAGAACAAGCATATTTTTCTCAAAATACTGCCATTTTCACAGTCTAAGCCAGTCAGATATCAGCATTTTCTTATGGCTCAACAACATTAGAAGAAAAAAAAATTTCTAAGTAGTTTCCTTTAAGGGAAAGGAATCAGGGAGAGGAAAGTAGGGCAGAGAGGTACTATTTTCATTTACAGGCCTTATAGAACAATTCGACTTTTTAAAGTATACAAACACATACATACAAAATGTTAACATTTTTCATAGAGCCGATATTCAAGGTTTTTTACACATGAGAATCAATGATGGGCGAATCTGCACTGCCAATACAATAAAATCCATATTTCAAATACCATCTAAGAACACTCTATGGTTTTTAAGTTACTGGTGCTGGTACTGCCCACCAACTCCTACCTGAGGGTTGGGGACACAGACATCATCTGGCTGACCCATTCATTAGGAGAAGCGCCTCAGACACAATGCCAGGATGGCCAAAGTCCTTGAAGGTTTGGCATTTGTCAGGTTTTCTCATTAAAATTAGAATTCCCAGTACTGTTGTGTTTTCCAGTACCTCATTCTCATGAGAAGTGAAGTTAGGGATTTGTGTGGGTTTGGATGCAGAACTTGATTAAAAGTAACTTGAATAGGAAACTGAGGTGATCTGTAGAACCAATGGCTTTGGGTAACCAGATTTTTAAAACAAACTGAAACTACTTATCCTCTGAGGGACAAGTTCAATTTGTTAAAAAAAAACTAGTTGCATGGTTACTAAGGAGTCACTGCGAAATCCCCATTTCCAGCTCTAATGCATAAGCAGCAGCCCCAGGAGCAGGGAAACTGGCACAAGCCTTTAAGGCTTACTCTCCTAGGTCACAGTGCTAACTAACATCACCATATGCCTGCTTAAATTAAAGTACACCACTTATTAGAATCATTAACTCAAATTTTGCCAACTCATAAATAATGAGATTCCACAGATTTTTCTAAGCACCTTTGTGAAAGAACTTGCCCAAACTGAAAAGGGTTTTCTCCAAAAACTTTCAAGCAAAACTGAAGTTCCAGGAAGACATTTAGGCCTATGGCTTTGGATACCCCCTAAAACTACTCCCATTTGAAAAGCATGCACTAGGACATTAGTTATGTGTCCAGACTGAACATCCTCCCGTTAATTTAATCCTTTCTGGTTTTAGCCAACAGTTCCTTTTATTGAACTGTGGCAAGAAATTTTTCAAAGCCCATTCTGTTAGAAATTAAGGTCCTTGGGTTTAAGAAGCAAGAATTTGGAATTGACTAGCCTAAGAGGTAGACAATAGTATCAATAGTTTACAAGTATTAATGTACTTGTAATTCAAATAAAAGCCTACAGAGAGATGGCATATCCAAAGCTGCTGTTTCAGAACACTGATCAAACTAGTAAGTGGCATACTACATGAAACAATGGTGCTGACCTAGCTGAAAGTTCAAAAGAAAACCAGCTATAAGCTAAGACAAACAAATCTCTTGGACAAACTGTGACTTCTCCGTGAATTCTTATACACCACTCACTCCTAAAGGTTACTTGAAGGGTCTAATAATAAAAGGCATAGTCCTTGTCTAAAAACAAACAAGAAGAACGACAGAGCAACCTTTCAGCAAATGAAGGCTGGGGAGACAGGAAAGGAAGGGAATGACCATATTATTTTACCTACATACTGAAACACAGAATCACTATGAAAGTTGAGCATGAAACTTAGTTCCTGGCATCCTGGTAGCCAAAGCATAAAAGGAAATACAGGGCTTTCCTGGTGGCGCAGTGGTTAAGAGTCCGCCTGCCGATGCAGGGGACACGGGTTCGTGCCCCGGTCCGGGAAGATCCTACATGCCGCAGAGTGGCTGGGCCCGTGAGCCATGGCCGCTGAGCCTGCGCGTCCGGAGCCTGTGCTCCGCAACGGGAGAGGCCACAACAGTGAGAGGCCCGCATATGGCAAATAAAAAAAGGAAATACGATGAGGTAGACAACTTTCATGACTGAGGAAAAGAAGTCCCACTTTATCAGGGAAATACTGTAAATGTTTTTTTCTTTTTAAATAAATTTATTTTATTCATTTATTTTGGGCTGTGTTAGGTAGGTCTTTGTTGCCACACACGGGCTTTCTCTAGCTGGGGCGAGTGGGGGCTACTCTTCATTGCTGTGCATGAGCTTCTCATTGCGGTGGCTTCTCTTGTCGTGGAGCACAGGCTCTAGGCGTGAGGGCTTCAGTAGTTGTGGCAGGCAGGCTCAGTAGTTGTGGCACACGGGCTTAGTTGCTCTGTGGCATGTGGGATCTTCCTGGACCAGGGATCAAACCCGTGTCCCCTGCACTGGCAGGTGGATTCTTAAGCACTGCACCATCAGAGAAGTCTCTGTAAATGTTTTTCTAACAGTGAACTGAAACATACCCTTCCTCCTATGAAGGATTCTGAATGGCACAGCAAATACTCATCAGTAGTTTATTCAACAACAAAGATCTATTAAATGCCTTCTACTTTTCCAGGCTCTGTTCTAGGAGCTTGATATATATCAGCCAACAAACCAGATAAAGGTCCGTGCCCTGGAGAAGCCCATACTCTACTGGAGTAGATGGACAATAATCATAGTAGGTAAATTACATATGTTATTATGTTATGGGGAAAAGAAAAGGATGTGGTGGGCAAAGGGGATCAAGAGAAAGCAGATTATAATATTGGACAGACAGTTGAGGCACGGAGATGGTGACATGTGAGCAAGGACACAGCATGAGAAAGCATGGAGATAAGAAGAGCAGTCCGTGCAAAGACCCTGAGAGGAAGCACACAGGCACGTTTGAGGAATAACAAGGAGCCAGTGCTGCCAAGCACGGGAGCAAGGCAAGCACAGGAGAGGACATTAGAGAGTTAACAAGGGACCAACCAGGTCAAGAAAGCCATGGGGTTCACTGTAAAGACTTCTCCTCTTATATAAACAGGAAGCCAAGAGACGGTTTGAGCAGAGAAGTGTCACATCTGACTTTTGTTTTTAAAGGACCACTGGTGAGAAGGGACTGTAAGGGCAGAAGCAGGGAAACCAGTTATGAGGCTACTTCAATAATCCAGGTGTGGGAGGGTTGGGGGAAAGGAGGAAGAGGTGACAGATTCTGGATATTTTTCTAAGGTAGGGTCAACAGGATTTGCTAATGGATTCGAGGTGGAGTGTGAGAGAAAGGAGAGTGGAGACAGCCACAGTTTGGGGGTTCTGCCATCTATCAAGAGAAGGAAACACCCATTTATGATAAAAACCCTCTAGAAAGTAGGCATAGAGGGAACTTACCTCAACATAATAAAAGCTATATATGACAAACCCACAGCCAACATCGTTCTCAATGGTGAAAAACTGAAACCATTTCCTCTAAGAACAGGAAAAAGACAAGGTTGTCCACTCTCACCACTATTATTCAACATAGTTTTGGAAGCTTTAGCCACAGCAATCAGAGAATAAAAAGAAATAAAAGGAATCCAAATCGGAAAAGAAGAAGTAAAACTGTCACTGTTTGCAGACGACATGATGCTATACATAGAGAATCCTAAAGATGCTACCAGAAAACTACTAGAGCCAATCAATGAATTCGGTAAAGTAGCAGGATAGAAAATTAATGCACAGAAGTCTCTTGCATTCCTATACACTAATGATGAAAAATCTGAAAGTGAAATTAAGGAAACACTCCCATTTACCATAGCAACAAAATGAATAACACACCTAGGAATAAACCTACCTAAGGAGACAAAAGGCCTGTATGCAGAAAACTATAAGACACTGATGAAAGAAATTACAGATGATACAAACAGATGGAAAGATATACCATGTTCTTGGACTGGAAGAACCAACACTGTGAAAATGACTCTATTACCCAAAGCAATCTACAGATTCAATGCAATCCCTATCAAACTACCAACCGCATTTTTCACAGAACTAGAACAAAAAATTTCACAATCTGTATGGAAACACAAAAGACCCCGAATACTCAAAGCAATCCTGAGAAAGAAAAAGAAAAACAGAGCTGGAGGAATCAGGCTCCCAGACTTCAGACTATACTACAAAGCTACAGTAATCAAGACAGTATGGTACTGGCACAAAAACAGAAATATAGATCAATGGAACAAGACAGAAAGCCCAGAGATAAACCCACGCACATATGGTCACCTTATTTTTTATAAAGGAGGCAAGAATATACAATGGAGCAAAGACAGCCTCTTCAATAAGTGGTGCTGGGAAAACTGGACAGCTACATGTAAAAGAATGAAATTAGAACACTCCCTAACACCATACACAAAATGGATTAAAGACCTAAATGTAAGGCCAGACACTATAAAACTCTGAGAGGAAAACACAGGCAGAACACTATGACATAAATCACAGCAAGATCCTTTTTGACCCACCTCCTAAAGTAATGGAAATAAAAACAAAAATAAACAATGGGGACCTAATGAAACTTCAAAGCTTTTGCACAGCCAAGGAAACCATAAACAAGACGAAAAGACAACCCTCAGAATGGAAGAAAATATTTGCAAATGAAGCAACTGACAAAGGATTAATCTCCAAAAGTTACAAGCAGCTCATGCAGCTCAATATCAGAAAAACAAACAACCCAATCCAAAAATGGGCAGGAGACCTAAACAGACATTTCTCCAAAGAAGATATACAGATGGCCAACAAACACATGAAAGGATGCTCAACATCACTAATCATTAGAGAAGCGCAAATCAAAACTACAATGAGGTATCACCTCACACCAGTCAGAATGGCCATCATCAAAAAATCCACAAACAATAAATGCTGGAGAGGGTATGGAGAAAAGGGAACCCTCTCGCACTGTTGGTGGGAATGTAAATTGATACAGCCACTATGGAGAACAGTATGGAGGTTCCTTAAAAAACTACAAATAGAACTACCATATGACCCAGCAATCCCACTACTGGGCATATACCCTGAGAAAACCATAATTCAGAAAGAGTCATGTACCAGAATGTTCATTGCAGCTCTATTTACAATAGCCAGGACATGGAAGCAACCTAAGTGTCCATCGACAGATGAATGGATAAAGAAGATGTGGCACATACATACAATGGAATATTACTCAGCCATAAAAAGAAACAAAATTGAGTTATTTGTAGTGAGGTGGATGGACCTAGAGTCTGTCCTACAGAGTGAAGTAAGTCAGAAAGAGAAAAACAAATACTGTATGCTAACACATATATATGAAATCTAAAAAAAAAAAAAGGTCCTGAAGAACTTAGGGGCAGGACAGGAATAAAGACAGAGACGTTGAGAATGGACTTGAGGACATGGGGAGGGGGGTAGGGTAAGCTGGGACGAAGTGAGAGAGTGGCATGGACATATATACACTACCAAATGTAAAACAGACAGCTAGTAGGAAGCAGCCACATAGCACAGGGAAATCAGCTTGGTGCTTTGTGACCACCTACAGGGGTGGGATAGGGAGAGTGGGCGGGAAACGCAAGAGAGAGGAGATATGGGGATATATGTATGTGTATAGCTGATTCACTTTGTTATACAGCAGGAACTAACACACCATGATAAAGCAATTATACTCCAATAAAGATGTTAAAAATAATAATAATAATTTTTTTAAAAGGCTGCTGAGAGACATAAAAGGGACCACAATGTGTGAGAGTTTCCTGTGGGTTTTCTTTTTGTTTTAAATTAATTTATTTATTTTTGGCTGCATTGGGTCTTCATTGCTGTACGCGGGCTTTCTCCAGTTGTGGCGAGTGGGGGCCACTCTTTGTTGTGGTGCATAGGCTTCTCACTGCAGTGGCTTCTCTTGTTGCGGAGCATGGGCTCTAGGCATGCGGGCTTCGGTAGTTGTGGCTCGCGGGGTCTAGAGCGCAGGCTCAGTAACTGTGGCGCACGGGCTTAGTTGCTCCATGGCATGTGGGATCTTCCTGGACCAGGGCTCGAACCCGTGTCCCCTGCATTGGCAGGCGGATTCTTAACCACGGCACCACCAGGGAAGCCCCTCCTGTGGGTTTTCTTAAACTCTTTACTGTCCCTCAACAATGTAAGCTGAAGACATCATACATCTAATTCCTTAAAAGAAAATAGAAGTTAAAGAAAGTACAACATTCCAAGTACCCAATATTCTGATGGAAATGGTGTGTAAGATCCTTTAGAATTTCATGAATGAGCACTATTTCTCTGTTTTCATTAACAGCTGGGGCAGGCAAGTGCTCAGGAAGAACCTAGATTGCAACATTCAATGTCACCAATCAAGGGTCCACTTGCAGAACAAATCTCAGCATTCTCATAAAAATTACAGAAACTATCCAGACTCTCTTGCCTAAACAGATGGCCCCCAACTTTATACAAAGGGTGTGAGGGTAAACATGTAGGAATGACCAAGCTCCCCCCACCCCGACAGAGTTCTGAATCTCTCCACCATGTAGATGGTGAATAACCAATCAAGACACTAAAGTTCCACATCTCTCGATAAGTATAATTATAATCTGCCATCTTTCTTTAAAGGATTCTGAGTTTGTATTTTTTAAATGATAAGACAGAAATTTCCCAGTAAGAATATTAGCAAAAGCTCAGAAATTTCACTTGTGAAAGAAAAATACCAGGGAATATTTACTAGGCCCTGATAAATTTTAGTTTTGCCAAAAGGCCCCATCTCTACCCTTCTCTTGACAGTACCATCTGCCTTTAATTGACTGCCAAGACCATATTAAATTCAGACAATTAAACAAAAGACAATGACCAATAAGATAGCAGTAACACATGGAAAATCAAGAAATAAAAGTCCAGAGAGTAAGAAGAGTCATTTCTTGATTAAAATACAGATCTAGACCCTTGAAAAACCATGAGTGGAAAGTTACCGAATTGTGGGTACAGCTCTGCAGCTCATAAAAGATTAATCAGTGCTGTACAAAAATTAGACATTGTTTTCCATATCTAGGCAGATTTCTGAAGCATAACGTTTCCAAAATAAACCCTGAAATACAGATTTAATCAATTCCGAAAGCTGTTTCTGAATCAGCATACAAGCCATTAAACTTCTTTGAATTAAATAGTTTTCCACTATGGTAGATTATGTTGTTGTTTCAATTATTTGCCGCCCTCCCCATAAGAGGATTTTACCTCATATACCATGTGACTTATAGAGTCTCCAGATGGAAGTATTAATTATACTTTCCTACTCTTTTGTTAGTAGGCTTAGCCATGTGACTTGCTTCAACAAACTGGATGTGAGTGGAAGTATCATATAAGCAGAAGCAGTAATAGCCATGAATGGATTGGTCATTTCCTTTCTTACCCTTTCTTACCCCCATGAGATTCTGTCCCAGACTGGGTGGCTCATTCAGCCTGGATCTAGAGCAAAGAAGACCCCTGGAGCAGAGCCATAGCTGTCATGGAATGTGAACAAAAAGTTAAATATGTTGTTTTAATCCACTGAGCATCATCTAGTCTAAGCTGAGAAATGAAGCCAATGTTTTGTTTCAAAAAATGTTTCAATGCTCAATGGAATAATTAATACCCAGAGCAGCCTAATAAGGGTGGATGAATGTGTAGGTCTTAGTGCCGGTGAATTTTCATGCTAACCATCTGCATAAGAATATAATAAACTGAAAATAACATCTGCCTTTTTCTAATTAAAGTTTTTACTTTTATAAATATGTGCTTTAGGGGGAAGGGGAAAACTTAAGTTACTTGTTTGACTGACTTTTAGAAGACCTTGTTGAGAACAATAGTAGGTTCAAAGAAGATAAGGTTCAACAGCTCACCCTTCCACTGGCATGTAATTCATTAATCTCTAACTGATGTGGGGATAAAACAAGAAACAAGGTTACAAATCTAACTGGCATAACAGTCTCCTAGCAAAACAAGGAAATGTAACTGCCTGAGATTTTATGGGATGTAGAAATCATTCTTTTAAAAGTCTAGGTTAGGTTCATTTTCAACTTTTAGTATTAGTCCCTGCCTGGAACTCTTAACTCACCAGGTATAAGATCTGATGATGCAAACGTCTTTCAAATGATCAATTAGAACAGAACTTCAGGAAAATTATTAGATCTCTCAAATTTTTTCCTAGAAGGTGAAGAAAAACAATGCCCAAAGTTAATACTCCTCTCATAGCTACTCTGATAAAAAAACATACATGAATTCACTTAAAAACTTAATTTCTGAAGGAAAAATATTCAACACCACCTCTTGCAAATTTGCGATGAGGTCTTGGCAAGCTAGAAGTCCAGAGAAACTCAGAACACTTACTAAGACTAAGCTGACAGGTTGTCATATCCAGAGGCTGTGGTAAGAGTCTGTTTAATTAGGAGGGAACAGTGAAAACAAGGCAGAGTGAGAAGGTGCCCAGGGGAAGGTCAAGAGCAATTCTAAAGAACTCCACTCAGGCATACACTAAGTCAAGGTTTACAGACAATCTGCAGCTTATCCAAGGGACTAGGAGAGAGATAGTGCTATACTCTGCCTTCAAAAGTCCTAAATCTGGGGGCCCACGGTTCCCTCCTCTAGGGTTAGCAAACCCATAATAGATAATCAGAAAAGCTGTCTGCATTGCTAAGTTCAAATCAAGTTAGGAAAAATATTTGATACAAAGCTACACCCAGAAGGTGTACATCAGCATGCATTTGGGAAATTATTCCATAATCGCAAAATAGTACAAGGTAACAACAGCTCCTTCTGCAAGACTAGTTTGTGGTAGAGAAGGCTCCACAAGAAATTAGGGCCAAGCTGCAGGGGTATCCTGTTTGGAGGCAGACCATGACAGTCTGATTTGGTTGGGCGGGAAGAAAGAATTTCCTGGGGACTCTTTTCCCTGCTCCAAATAGTGGTTTGAAAAGATGGAGGAAGCATGTTCTGCAGAACATGTGGTAGGATGGCAACCATTTTCTTCCCACATACATTGCCCTTTTTAGAAAAATCCACCCATCCTTAGCCTTGGCTGCTCTGTGTTTGTTTTTTTGTTTTTTTTTTTGCGGTACGTGGGCCTCTCACTGTTGTGGCCTCTCCCGTCGCGGAGCACAGGCTCCGGACACGCAGGCTCAGCGGCCATGGCTCACGGGCCCAGCCGGCATGTGGGATCTTCCCGGACCGGGACACGAACCCGCGTCCCCTGCATCGGCAGGCGGACTCTCAACCACTGTGCCACCAGGGAAGCCCTGTGTTTTCTATTTGATCCCAGACTCTCTGACCACAGCTGACTGAAACAACACAATGGTTCCCATTCTAAGAGGGAAAAAGGAGGCATAGGCTAAGCTGATCAGCAGGGAATGAGAGAGGGCTAGAAAGAGTTAATAACCATATGGTACAAAAAACTTAGGCTTGAAATGGGAGGTCGTGATAAGCAAGGACTGTGCTTCCATTTTCTACCACGTGTGAGCTGAAACAGAGAAAGGTGGTCTGTAGAGAAACACCAAAGAATGGTGCAAATGCTAGAGACAAGATACCTTGAGTGTCCAAAAGAAACCATAACTTCCAGTCCTAACTCCCCAGTTCCCAGGAAGACTGGCTGGGCTACCATGCCCTTGGGTTTCCACTGGATTCCTTCCTTCCAACAAATCCTTATTGGGTTGGTTGTTTTTCATTTGTTTATTTGTTTTGGTCAAATTTCTTATTGTTGATGTTAGTTTAAGCCAGTTGAAATAAGCTTCTCTTTTATGCAGCCAATAAGCCTTATTAGTTTGTTTTAATTTGGGACTTATTTATTTTTAAATGCTTGATCTTAATAAACTTTTTAAATTAAAGAAAAACACACATACAGTAAAGTACATAAATCTTAAATATCATGATGAATCTTTTTTTTTTACAAATGAACATATCCAAGTCACCAGCACCTAGATCAAAGATAGAGAACATCATCAAGGCCCCAGAAGTGCCCCCAAGCCCCTTCCTAGTAAATACATCCCTGTGCCACTTCTGTCCTATTCTGACTTCTGTCACCATCAAGTATTTTTACCTCTTTTTGAGTTTCATATAAATGAAATCATACTATATATACACTTATTTCTGAATTCTTTTACTCAATATAATGAGATTCATCATGTTCTGTGTACCAGTAGTTTGTTTTTACTGCTGTGTAGTATTTCATTGCATAATCATACCACAATTCATTTACTCCATCATAGATATTTGGATTGTTTCTATTATTCCATTATAGAAACGGAAATGCTTGTAAATGTTTCTGGTGCGCATATGCACTCATTCCTGTTGGGTATAGGTATCTAGGAGTATAATTACTGAATCATAGGATGTAAGTTTGTTAAGTTTTATGGGTAAGTACAAATAGCTTTCCAAAGTAGTTAAACCAATTTACATATCTATCAGCAGTGTATGAGAGTTTGAGCTTTTCTATATCTCCATTTGGTTATCAGGATTTTTTTTTTTAATATTAGCCATTTGGGTAGGTATGTATTGGTATTTTATAATAGTTTTAATTTGCATTTTCCTGATGACTGATGATACTGAATGCCCTTTTGCTCATTTTAAAAATTATTTTTTGTTTTTCTTACTGATTTGTAGCTGTTCTTTACATATTCTGGACAAGTTTCTTGTTAGATATATGTTATGACAAATATCTTCTACTTTGTGACTTGCCTTTCTTTGCACTCTTAATTTGTACTGCTGAATGGAAGTTCTTTATTTTAATGAACATGAGAACAGACAAAATAGTACATGTTGCTGTGAGAAACAGATCCAACTCTCTGGGTCTACAAATACACTGATTTAAGAAAAGTTGACTAGTTAACTGAATGGGACCCAGCCTTTGCATAGGCCCTGTACTATAAATACAGTGTTACTATCCTCACTTCCCCCAAAACTTCAGCTACAAGGAATCACCAACTCACCGGGTAGTATGCCCACAGTTTATCAAGGGTATTTACATATCATACCCTGGAAACATTGTTATAAATGGTGAATGGTTTGCACCACCAGCCCTTAAAAGTCCCACAGCATGCTTCCAGCATAGCTCAGCACAATCAACGGTCCAGAGTTCCCCAGAGTATTCCCCAGAAGAGATGTTCAGAGCACAAACTTATGGTACCAAGAACATTTTTCTCCCCATCCCAGTACCCCCCGAGAAAAATATCCCAACCTCAACAGCCCCCCAGAGTTACCAGATCTCCTATTATCCTCAACAGTCTGTGAAAGTTTCCTTGGCCTGGGGCAGCAGAAGGTGCAACAGGCTTCTCCAACCGTCAGATTTCAAGGAAGCTTGGGTAGGGCTCACACGTCTATTACCTCATTGATCCTCACAGCTCCTCTGTGTGGCACCTCTCATTATCCCCATGTTACAAGCAGAGAGAGGTTATTCTGCTCAGCCAGAACTGTGGAAGAGCATGCAGAGAAGGGAGAAGAGCGGTGGCGCTACATGCAGTTGGGGTTCCCTACTGGACCCAGGTCCCTTAGTCTGCCTCTGCCTTCTTACTTGCTCCCAGGGTTCTTCTTTGATCTACTGTGTGCCACCTGGGATCACAGCGCTTTCTCTGCTTCTCCGGCCATAAGCAAACAAGAGAGCTCTTTTGAGATTTTTGGTGCCAGGGAGATTTACAGTCAGGAAATACTATATCCTAAATGTTCCTTCCTTTATCTTACCTCTCTTCTCCCTCTTCTCTCTCCCTCCCTCCCCCCCACACCAAGACACACGTAAACACCATGGCATGATTATATTACTCTTCCTTTTCAGACACACAGAGGCAAAACAAACAAACAAACAAAAGCAAAAAACATGCTTGGCAGGAAGCAGTAGACTTGAGACCCTACAGCCCAAGCTCCTAACCACTGCCCTTACTGAATCAAGTCCCTTCAATGTAACCCATCCAAAAATAAAGGTTAGGAAATGGGGAAGAGATGGGAAAGGAAAAACTGCCCTGGGTCATTGAGGGTCAAGTAGAGAAAAGGAGATGCTTAGAATGATACCGTTTCCATGAATTCAGCACTCACAACCCTACCTGGGACCTAGGCTAAAATACAGACATTGACATGTGACGAACAGCTTGAAGTCAGGACTCAAATGAGGTCAACTGATAAGCAGGTGATTTGGTCAACTTGGATGTGATGCCAGAGGTTCACAACACCTTCTCTTTGAAAGAGAAAGTTCCCAAGAAAATGATTAATAAACTATATAATCTTCAAGCCCTTAAGCAGTATTTCCTCCTTTTACTGGCAAAGGTGAAAAGAGCAGGAAAGTGACAGTTTTTTCCCATTGTACTAAAGGTACTTTACTGAATCTTTCTAGGCTGGCTAAGAGTCCTCAAGGACTTCTTACTCATTCTTGACTTCGACAGGTGAACCACTGGCACACCACTCCCAACAAAAGGCAGAAATGAGTCCAAACATAGCAGCCCTCTATTTTTGAGTGAGAGATACTTTGGTTCTCTAGAAGGTGTGAAAAAGCTATGTGAGCACAAGGGATTTCACCAAAGGAAAACCAAGTCCTTCCAGTTAGCTTTTCCTGGTTTCCAAAGAGTAGCCTTTTGTTTCCTGAAGTTGCTTATAATAAACAAATGAAAGAAACAGTTCTCTTTCTCTATTAGCCTAAAATTGATTAAAACTTTCCTGGAAAAAAAAGAGTCTACTGAATGTGGGGAGGATAACTTATAGTACTCTCAGGCCTCTAAGTTCATACATACAGAAGAAGGTGTGTGTGAAGAAGACTGCTAAGAATCAACACCTGACTCACATACACACCTGGCAGCTGGGGTCAAATCTTGTTAGGACAAATCTCTTTACAACCAAAATGTTTAAACTTCAACTGATGGAAGCATGAAATTCCTGATCGCCTGCAGGATAGGTTACCATTCAGTGGGCACCTAAACCACTATAAAAACTGATGAACTGATAACCCTCATGCAGATCTGGCAGCCTTAGTATGCCACTGATGAAAGTATACACATTCATTCAACAAATACTGTTGAATGCCTACAAAGTGTAACTTAGTCACTCCCCTCCCACTTGGCCACTCCACAAAAAGCCCCTTGTGTTCCTCAAGGCAGTGTCTCCACACTGTGTCCCCCTCCCACATGGCTGTCATTCTCAACATGGTGAACGATTATCAGACCCCAGTCGACAGCTGCAACTGCTCCCCTTTCCAACCTCCCCCAAATAAAAACATATCAGAACACAAGTAAGTTCATATGACTTTCATTAGAGAACTAGCCTTGAATTCTCTCAACATTAAAAAAAAATTAAATATACACAAACTTTCATCACAGTGAACTATTTGAGTTGCTTCTCCCAATTGTGACTGAAACCCTGCCAGGGCTGAGAAATTCTGAGATGTAGTAAGTAAACCTCAATCATTTCTCTCCCAGCCTTCTCTCCATGATAAGGATTCAGCCAACTCTCCTCCCACTCCTGAGTCATAATTCTAAAGGAGAGCAAAGGGTGACATCTCCGAAGACAGAGAAGTCTTATTCTGCCCTCAAGGTCAGAAGCCTGGATTCTCCAAATACCCTTCAGGTTATGCCTCACAGGATCTAATCTTGCCGCCAAGAAACCAAACAGTAGCCACAAATACCTTAGAAGTATTTAAGACCAATAGTGTCTAAATAGTGTCTATCCCTTGGTCAGTAATACCCCTAGAAATATTTAAGGGAAGACAGAACATACTCACTGAGGAAGTACAGAGCCAGGTTGCATTCTTAAAGAAGTATACAATCCTTAAGAAGAAACAATTGAGAAGATAAAACAGGTGCCCTAAAGAGAAGCAGAAGGATAAATTTCAAAAGGCCAACAGAAAATAAATCAAAATAAACTCAAGCCCACCAAATCATATGTTAAGTTTCATCAAAACTACTTATTTCATTTTCTAAGAAATGGCAAAAACTTTCAGCATGGACACTGAAGCTTCACAATATCCAGCTTATCCCTGTATGGACAACCCCTGTTTTTCCTTTAAAAAATTATGCACCAAGGGACTTCTCTGGCGGTCCAGTGGTAAGGAATCCGCCTCACAATGCAGGGGACGTGGGTTCAATCCCTGGTCAGGGAACTAAGATCCCACATGCAGCAGGGCAACTAAGCCTGCATGCCACAACTACTGAGCTTGCGCACCTCAACTAGACCCCACGTGCCGCAAACTACAGAGCCCATGCGCCCTGGAGCCCGCCCCACAACTAGAGAAGAGAAAACCCGCATGCCACTACAGAGAAGCCCGTGCGCTGCAGTGAAAGATCCCGCATGCCTCAACCAAGGTCCCACGTGCTGCAACTAAGACCGGACGCAGCCAAAAATAAATTAAATAAATATATATATATATATAAAATAAATCTTAAAAAAAAATATGCACCAAGAACTCAACTCTTCTTTTACATTTTCATGTGGAAATCTAATTCCTGGCCAACTACACAGAGCATGACCCATGCAAATTCCCCTATAAAAATTTCACAGTGAACAGTAAAAATCAATAGATTGATTTAACAAATTAGAAAAGTTGAAAGAGTAAGACAGCATGAGCAAAATTTCAGTCTTTAAATATAGTGAATACTTTAATTCTCAGAACCAGTAGAGTTTATTCACAAATTTCCACTCTTTAAACTTTTATTAGTAGTAAATCTCTTGAGATGCGTCTCCCACCAATTAAAAGAAAAAAAACTCACAAGAAATGAATTATACAGCATGGAAAAACAGAAAAGCTAGACTAGTTAAGAAACTGATATAAAGTCTCAATGAATTCTTTAACTGGCCTACCTTTCCTATCTCACTGTGCCATAAAACAAAAAGAATACGAGCTCTCTGAGGCACTCATCTTCATTAGTCATCTGGGGAATTCAACAACACACATTTACGCGAATGGCTAAAATAAGACAACAGACACTAACAAGCATTGACAAGAATGTAGAGCAACTAGAACTCACATACCACTGTTGGCAACATAAATTAATAAAACCATTCTGGCAGTCCCTACTACAGGTGAACTGTGTGGCCCAGCAATTCCACTCCTAGATACTTATCCAACAGAAATGTATACATAGGTTCATGAGAAAACATGCACAAAACTGTTTATAACAACACTGTTCACTATTGGTCCAAAACTGGAAACAACCCAATGTACATCTCCAGTAGGATGGATAAACAGTAGTATATTCACACAATGGAATACAATAAGCAATGAAAATGAACAACCCATAGCCACATAAAACAACGACAGATCAATCTTACAAATAGGACATGGAGTGAGAGAAGCCAGACACAAGAAAGTACACACTCTGTGATTCTATAAAGTTCAAAAATCTGACAAAAGTAATCAATGATATTAGAAGGATATCCTTTGGGCTACAGTAGTGACTGGAATGGGGTATAATACAAAGATGATCAGCTTGGGTCTGTGGTTCTATTTTGGGGAAGGGAGATGAGGGAGTATTTCATAGAAAAGTGAGTCATAACATCACATAATAGGGACAATTCCAGCCCCTAAAAAGGGCTACTCTTTTTTTTTTTTTTTTTTTCTGTACGCGGGCCTCTCACTGCTGTGGCCTCTCCCATTGCGGAGCACAGGCTCCAGACGCGCAGGCTCAGCGGCCATGGCTCACGGGCCCAGCTGCTCCGCGGCATGTGGGATCTTCCCGGACCGGGGCACGAACCCGTGTCCCCTGCATCGGCAGGCGGACTCTCAACCACTGCGCCACCAGGGAAGCCCCAGGGCTACTCTTAAACACGTATTTTTTAGAGGAAAGAGCAGTTCTGTTAAGAATAATACAAAAGAGAGGGAGAAGGGAAGAGGAAGGGAGAGGAAGGAAAGGAGGAAGGATGAATAAATTCAGGCTTGATTTCTACCTATTTCTACCTAATTATTTTTTCATATTTTCCCCAAGGTCAAAGGGTGAACAAGTCGGAATTACCAACAGAAATCTGAACAAATGTAGCCAAAAATGTAATGCAAATATCAACAAATTTACATTCTTGCCTCTAATCAAGCCAAAAATTAGATAAAATAATTATCAAAAGGAGTTTTAACTGCAATATGCAATAAATGTAAACCAACAAGAATAGAGGTTCTTGTGTGCTTCTCAGGGGATTAGATAATTATAAAAATGTATTAGTATGTCTCCTGAGACTTAAACTATGCCCCATTGGTCAATTCCATTAACTAAATGAATTTTTTTTTTTTTTTTTTTTTTTTTGGCTGTGCCGAGTGGCTTGCAGGATCTTAGTTCCCTGACCAGGGATTGGACCCGGGCCCCAGCAGTGAAAGTGCCAAGTCCTACCACTGGACCACCAGGGAGTTCCCTAAATGAATTTTTTAAAAAAGGAAAAAAAACACCCTAAAACAGAGCTACAGGGTTCCTGAAATATATAACTCTCTCCAATTAACTGATTGCTTCTGTAACAAAAGAAACATAAGGATACTTATTTCTGACAGGTTTTCCTGATGTATACATCCATGCACAAATATCCAGCTCAACAGTATATCTGTTTTAAGCTTCTTCATCAGTGAGAATATCATTTGCTTCCAGCATTCATACTTCAAATGCAAAGCTGAAGAAAGGAAAAGGCAAACGAGTACCTGAGTTTAGAAGCCAAAGAGAGAAAATAAAAACTGCTGGATTATGTCACCTGCTCTGCTCACACAGAGTACATGCTCAAGGCAATTCACACGCCTAGTGGCTGCAGTGTTTTAGTAAGAGCCTCATTGTCAGATGTCCCCCATTGAAGACAGTTCTGTTATTCTCCTTCACTGCCCCTCCCAAACACACACACACAAACAAACACTCCAACAAATGTGAGCGTTCCACCTGCCACGGCCTTGTCAAGTGTGGAACATGTTATTTAAAATTATAAAGGTAGGGACTTCCCTGGTGGCGCAGTAGATAAGAATCTGCCTGCCAATGCAGGGGACATGGGTTCAAGCCCTGGTCCTGGAAGATCCCACATGCTGTGGAGCAATGAAGCCCGTGCACCACAACTACGGAACCTGCACTCTAGAGCCCATGAGCCACAGCTAATGAGCCCGGGGGCTGCAACTACTGTAGCCTGTGCGTCTGGAGCCCGTGCTCCACAACAAGAGAAGCTACCGCAATGAGAAGCCTGCACACTGCAACGAAGAGTAGCCCCCACTCGCCGCAACTAGAGAAA
The DNA here is from genome assembly GCF_005190385.1 of Monodon monoceros. NCBI lineage: Eukaryota > Metazoa > Chordata > Mammalia > Artiodactyla > Monodontidae > Monodon > Monodon monoceros. The sequence goes on from NW_021703782.1 coordinate 62,294,874, forward strand.
GCCGGCGCGCAGCAACGAAGAACCAATGCAGCCAAATAAATAATTAATTTTAAAACAATTATAAAGGTAACTGAAAAGAGAACTAAAATTAATAAAATAAAAATAATAGGATATCTAATAAATATTGGGAGGCAAAGGGGAGAGGAAGAAAAGAGAGGTGGGAGGTAATACAAATTCCAGTTCTTCCTTAGCAGGGAGTTAAGAGCTATTGTCAAATTTGTGAAACAAGTGTAGATTGTGGCAGGTTTAAAAAGAAGGCTGCACATGCTTTGACACTCTTCCCACCAAGTGGCCAGTCTATGTCCTCTCCCCTTGAGTCTGAGCAGGCTTTGTGACTGACCCAATCAACAGAGCTTGGTGAAAAGGAAGTTATGTAACTTCTGAGGCTGGGTCATAATAGGGCAAGAAGCTTCCAACTCCTTCACTTGAGGCACTCATAGCTCAAGTTAATTGTGTGTGTCCTCTTGGAGGGTGTTTTGGGATGAGATTAGCATTTTAATTGGTGAACTCTGGGTAAAGCAGATTGCTCTCCATAACATGTGGTCCTCATCCAATCAGCTGAAGGCCTGAATAGGGCAAAAAGATTGGCCTCCCGGAGCAAGGGGGAATTCTCCAGCAGACTGCCTTTAGTCTTCATCTGTAACACCAGCTCTCCTGGGTGTCCAGTCTGCTGGCCCACGCTGCAGGCTTTGAAATCACCGACTTCCACAAATGTGTAAGCCAATTCCTTATGATAAATCTTTCTATAAACATATATACATTCTACTCTTCTGTTTCTCTACAGACCCTGATTAATGCCTGGGGGAAGGTGATGGCCATGTAAGCAGAGCAACTACCTGGGGCCAACATGCTGAAGCTGCCATGTGTAGGCACTCCAGTCAACAGTTAATGCTGAGCCCAGTCTGTCAGCCAACCCTGCCAAGGCGCATGGCATGGAAGCAAAGCCTTCCTGGACCCTCCAGACCAGCCCATTCACCAAGTGTGTGCAATAGAGAGACCTCAGTCAACACCACAAGGAGGAGAAGCGGCCAAGCCCTGCCTGAATCCTTGACCCACAGGACACATAATACCATGAAACGGTTGTTCAAGCCACTCAATTTTAAGTTAATTTGTTCAATGATAACCACCAAAAGTACTAAAAACAGACATAGTTGAGCTAGGATCAGAAAAGAGTAATGGGTTTTAGCTTTCATTTTAAACCCTTCTTTGTTATTTTCATTATTCTTACTATGTACAAATATTACTATAGAAATTTAAACAATTATAAATTAAAGAAACAACAGCAAACATGTTTAGCACTTACTGTGTACCAGGCAATCTTCAACGTGCTCTCTATGTGTTTTAACTCATTTAATCCTCATAATAACGCTGTCAGGGGAGTGCTTTTTATTATCCCCTTTTTATAGATGGTGAGTTGAGACACAGAGAGGTTCAGTAACTATATGAAAGGTCACACAGCAAGCAGCAGCACCTAGATTCAAACTAGCCAGTCTGGATTCAGAGCTACAACATTTCCACAGAGATCACCAGGCTGGTTCATAATCACGAACCACTGGATGAAGGGCACAATCTCAAACTGCCATTCACCTGGATCTCTAAGCATGTGACTGACTGACAATGCTATCATGTGTCAAGCACTGCTGGACTTTCTTGCTCCTTCAAAAGCCATGGCCTAAACTGCAATGCCTTTTACTCTAACCCCCACCTGAACACATTCTTCAAGGCACAATCTCCCTAAACATCAACCAGATCTCTCTACTCGGTGTTAATTTCCCCTACATTTCCAATGAGCCATTTATATCAGATATTTCCATCCTTCTGCCTCCTATTCAATTCTGTATCCTTACATCTCCCCATCTGCTATGAACCATATGAGGGTCTTAGTCTCTGAATTCCCCCCACCAGGGCCTTGCATAAAATAGAAATGTAATTATTATTTATTAAAGTTCATTGATATTGGTTTATTCTAAATGAAAGTTGGTGGAGCAGCCTTCACCTTAGAGGAATTTTCACTGAATTTTATTTGAGAGGAAAGAGGGAGGAGAGGAGTTAAGCACAATTCTACTCCTGACTACATCCCCTATACAAATGTGTACTGTGTATCAAGCCATGTAGTAGAATGTTCACAGTCACACTATTCCCCACAGACAAAATTCGGAAACTACTCAGATGCCCATCAACTCTAGAATGGATAAACTGTGGCACAGTCACACAATGAAACATTGGACAGCAATGATAATGGGCGAAATACAGCCACATGCAACAACACGGCTAAATATCACAAACATAATTTTGACTAAAGGAAGCCAGATACCAAAACCAAAATGAAAACAAAACAAAACCCCCCACGAAAACATACTGTATGATCCCATGTGTATACAGACCATGAAGACAGGCAAAACTAACGTATAGTTGGGACAGTGGTCGCCTCTGGGGAGACAGTGTGACTGGAAAAAGGCAAGGCAATGCTCTGTTTCCTGATCTCAGTGCTGGTTATAAGTTTACGCTCACTTTGTGAAAATTCATCAAATTGTACACTTAAGATTTATATGTATGTTATAGTTCAACTTTAAAATTACTTTTTTTAAAAAGATGCATAAGCCAAGCCACCCATGCAACAGGCATAAAATATCCTGTAACATTTGAAACCAACTTGACTTCACCTGATTGGAGGGCAGAAGAGAAGCACGGTGGTGGTTGTGTAATTTGGATAGCTTCAGCTCTGCTCACTAAAACGTGATTTTCAGGGCTTCCCTGGTGGCGCAGTGGTTGAGAGTCCGCCTGCCGATGCAGGGGACACGGGACACGTGCCCCGGTCCGGGAGGATCCCACATGCCGCGGAGCGGCTGGGCCCGTGAGTCATGGCTGCTGAGCCTGCGCGTCCGGAGCCTGTGCTCCGCGACGGGAGAGGCCACAACAGTGAGAGGCCCGCGTACCGCAAAACAAAACAAAACAAAACAAAACAAAAACATGATCTTCAGAGCGTGCACAAATAGTCCAACAAAATGCTTAAGCGTCTGAAATTTCTGAGATTCCCCTTTGCTGCTTCTGAATCTGCTCACCCTTCTCCATTTTAACAGACCTCAGCTCCCACAAGTGCTCCCCTTTCAGCCTTTCTCCAACTCCTTTCCCCAGTTTCTTGAATTCCTCCAACTAGACCCTTTCCCATCCTCCTCCTCCACCTCAGACCAAGGGTTAATGCATGAGCACAGTAGCTTATAGGGCTATTTGAGAGCAGGTGCTGATACTCATGAAATGAACCCAAGTCTTGAATGTATCCATTCTAGTGGCCATTTATCTGTGGTTTCTTTCTTTGGGGACAGTGGATACTTTAAAACAAAACTAACACCTCCCCCCAAAACACATACACAAAATAGAACTCGCATTTGCTGAGGCAGAACCTCAACTGGAATGATTCGTGGACTTGGCAAATCTAAAGTGCTGAAAGTGCCCCAAAGCACTGGCGTGCCCTACCTACAGGGATAAAATGCATTCCTAACTTGTGTATTTTTTTATTATTAATTAACTTATTTATTCATTTATTTTTTGGTTGCGTTGGATCTTCGTCGCTGCGTGTGGGCTTTCTCTAGTTGCAGCGAGCGGGGGCTTCTCATCGCTGTGGCTTCTCTTGTTGCGGAACACGGACTCGAGGCGTGCAGGCTTCAGTAGTTGCATGTGGGGATCAGTAGCTGTCACTCGCGGGCTCTAAAGCGCAGGCTCAGTAGTTGTGGCACACGGGCTTAGCTGCTCTGCGGCATGTGGGATCCTCCTGGACTAAGCATCGAACCCGTGTCCCCTGCATTGGCAGACGGCTTCTTAACCCGCGTGCCACCAGGGAAGTCCCTAACTTATGTATTTTGAAAGGAGGCAATTATTCCTCTACTGGCAGCTTCTCCTCCATTCTTAGACACTGTACTCTCACCAGAGGACAGCCCATTCTTAATTTTTCTTCCATTGCTCAGCAGCAGCACCTTTCCCCAAATCTACTAACTGAAAAAGGGCCGAAGTTAATAATCTCAGTTTTCTCATTCAATTTCTATCTTGGGAAAGCTTCACTTTATAATGAGGGAGTGAGAGGCTGGGGGAAGGGGAAATGGGGAATAACTGCTTAATGGGCACTAGGTTACTTTTGGGGGTGATGAAAATGTACTGGAATTAGACAGTAGGGACGACTGCACAACTGTGAATATACTAAAAAGAAAAAAACACCGAATTATACTCTTTAAGTGGGTAAATTTATGGAACATTTATCATATCTCAACTTTTAAAATAAATAACATGTGGGAGTGCCCAACTTTTTTGTAGACAAAGTTGGATGAAAGAAGCAACTAGCAGATGGACAGCTAAGTACCACCTAAAAAGCAAGGTGAATACACTCATGAATTAAAAACAAGGAAACTGGCCCTGATTTCCATCCAGCTCAGAGGTGGATGGAATGAAGCTGGGGCAAGAAAGTGCACAACTGTAGATCTGGATGATTAACCTTCCTTGTTAGTCTCAGGGCTCCCGTCTTGATATAGTGTTTCATTAATTCGACGAACCTCCGTAGAGACGATGTGCAGAGAGAGGGCGCTGGGGGACGCCATAGATTGTTTTTAACGCTAACTCGCCAAAGCCCTCGTCAAGTCACCCCCGCGCAGCACAAGTTCTTGCTGACTTGCAGGACCCGCCGCGAAGAGTTGCCTCTGAAAGTTCCCCGCGGACCCAGGTGGAGAAGAATGGTCAAGGGGAGGAGACTACCGTGGGCATGGAAGGGGCTTGGAAGAGGGGGGGGCGTTGAGGGAACAAGTCTGCTTAAGGGCGCTCGCACCCTGCCTCGACACGACCACCAGAAGCCCACGCTGTCCCGGCCGGGTTCGAATGGCCCCGGAGGCCCAGAGCTCCCGAACTCCTCCCCCACCGCCCGGCCCCTTCAACCCTGGCCGGAGCCATCTCGGAGTCGGCTGAGGGCGACCCGAGGCCACCTGCCGCTCCGCGACCGAGGAAGAAAGGGGTCGACCGCCACTCCCTCCTAAGGAGCGGAGCCGAAAACTTCCAGGGGAGACGCCTCGGAGAGCTCTCTCAGCCTACCCGGGCTAATAAAGGACCCGGGGACACCCAAGGGCCGTGCGTCCCGGCCTGAGAGACGCCCGCACCCTCCCGCCTCTCAGCCCGGCCCGGACTTTCCCGCTGCCCCAAAGCCGCGCGCGCCGCGCTCCCCTTCCAAACACTCGAGCCCCGCCGCCGCAGTGCACCGAAGACGGCGGACCGCGGGGCCGCAGCAACCTCTCGGACCCCGTCCCTAGGCCCGTCCTGAGGCCGCCAAGGTAACCGGGCGAGCGGGAGCCCGCGGGGGCTGCCCTCCGCCACCGGCGCGCGCCAAGCTGGCCTGGCTGAGCGCGGAGACCGGCCCGGGGCAGGGGTCGGAGACCCGAGCCCCCGCGCTGACCCGCAAGGGAAAGGGGGCGCAGCGCAGCCCTCATCTCCACTCACCTCCAGTAGCTCCTCTCAACCTGCGGCACCCGGCCAGCCCCTCTTTTCCTCGCCCGCGGCTCCCGGACCTCGGAGGAGGGGGCGGGGCGGGGCGGGGGAGGGCGGAGCCTGCCCCAGCTCGCAAGCGCCAGAATTAAACCCCGAAACGTACTGGAAGCACCTGGGCCCCGCTGCTACCGCAGAGGCGAGAAAGTCGGAGACCCACAAGCCTCCGACTCCGGGTGGGAAACGACTGTGGCTGCGTCCCGGAGCGGGACGGAGGCACAGCTCAGGCCTGCGAAACCCCAGGCGGCTCCCGAGACCTCAAGGAACCCCGACTCTCGGCGGCACTCTCTTTGTACCCCGGAGCCGGCCGGCGGGCAGACTCCAGTGCGCCTGCGCGCCGCTCCAACTCCACCAGGCCCACGAGGCACCTTCGCGCACCTCCGCCGCCTCACCCAGGACCACTGGCTTCGGCACCGCGAGAAGCAAGCAGAGCAGCTTCCTCAGCCCCGGCACGCTCCTGCTGCCTACGCGTGTTTACTTTCTTTCCCCGAGGGAGGGAAAAAAAAAATCCATCCCCAGTGAGACTTGCGTCAGATCGATTCTATCATCTCTGGCCCAGAGGAGTACCTGGGCGCGGGAGGCTGGCACGGTTAACACCCCCGCCTAGCACCATTTACTGCCCCCTCCCTCCACTAAGAAATTGCTCAGTGGGTGTCGGTTTGTTTCCTGGCCCCTGGTGAGAGCGGGACTCTGGAGCATTCAGGGATCTGGTTTCCTGCAGGTGCCTGAGCGGGACAGTCTGTGGGCCGGCCTTGTGTCCTCCGTGCGCTCGCGCCGGCTCGGATGCAGGACGGAGTCCTCGGTGAAAAGGAGAGAATGCGTGTCCAGAAGGGTGCAGGTGTTCGGGGGACCCCCAAAGAAGACGCAGTGCTGCCTGGGGAGCTTAGAACCGAGCTAGGAAGTCAGACACTCGATTCAGAGCAACCTAGCTGGGTGCAAGTGAGGCTGCGACTTGAGGCTTCTTTCAAATTTAAGATGGTTTGAATGAAAAAGACGGGAGGACCGACAAATATGACCAAGATAAGAAACACTAGGGCTTCCCTGGTGGCGCAGTGGTTGAGAGTCCGCCTGCCGATGCAGGGGACACGGGTTCATGCCCCGGTCCAGGAAGATCCCACATGCCGCGGAGCGGCTAGGCCCGTGAGCCATGGCCGCTGAGCCTGCGCGTCCGGGGAAAAAAAAAAAAAAAGAAAAGAAACACTAATGCCAGCTCTCCAATCACTGATTTTCTTAAGCGCGGGGAGCGGGGAGGGGATTCACCTCCTGAGCTCTCCAGCAGAGCACACACCCAGAGGGGCTTTAGGCAGTCACAGTGTTTTTGCAAGTAGGTTACAGTGAAGAGTCACCAAACCTCACAAGATGCTAGTAGCCTCTGGGGAGAAGAGGCTGTGAAATCCCTACATGTTCACAGCAAAGCACACCTGCAAAATCCTGAAACTGATGGCCCCTGTCTGTGAAGAAGACAAGCAAAGGGCAGCTCACAGATACACAGGGGCAGGAAATCTCACTTTTAGCCTCATTCCTTTGCCAGCTCACCGGGTGACAGTAAATAAACTCTTTCCTCCTTCTTGGCCTCAGTTTCTTTACCTGTAGAATAGGCTATATGGATTCAATGGATCTTCTTTAAAATCCCTCCTCCCCCAAATGTCTATGATTCTATGAAAAGAATACTTATTCCGAAGGGGGCTCCTGCATACACAAAGTGCCCTCCATCCTTTATTTCTCCTTCCTTACATTTAGTCAGTACACATTTATTTTGTAGGTCCTCAAAAGGAGAAAAACCTAATCAAAAGTGTGGCAGATTCTGAATTTTTAGTGGATTTATATTTGAAGTTTTATTTCATTTTTAGTCATTTTCCTACTGAGATACAATTCACATAGCATAAATTTACTCTTAAAGTGTATAATTTAGTGATTTTGAATATATTTTCAGTTATGCAACCATCACCACTAATTCCAGAACACTTTCATCATATCATTCCGATAAGAAACCCCATACTCATTAACAGTCACTCGCCAGCCCCGCCCCCCCCATAGCCCCAGACAACCACTAATCTACATTATGTCTCTATGAATTTGCCTATTCTGGATATTTCATATAAATAGAAACATGTAACATATAGCTTTTGGGTTTGGCTTCTTAAACTTAACATTTATTTGCAGGGTTCATCCATGTTGTAGTGTGTATCAGTACTTCATTCCTTTTTATAGCTGAATAATATTCCACTGTATGAATAAGATCACATTTCGTTTATCCATTCATACACTGATGGGCATTTTGGATTGTTTCCACTTCTTGGCTCTTAAGAATAATGCTGCTAAGACATTCATGTACAAGTGTTTGTATAAACACATCTGTTCATTTCTCTTGGGTGTATGTCTAGGAGTAGAACTTCTTGGCTATACAGTAACTCTATGATTACTTTTTTGAGGAACTCATATACTTTTCCAAAATGGCTGTAATATTTTACATTCCCATTATGAAGGTTCTAATTTCTCCATATCCTTGCTGACTGTTGTTATTGTCATCTCATATATAGATAGTAAGTGGTAGCTCATGGTTTTAATTTGCATTTCCCTAATGGCTAATGTTGAGCATCTTTTCATATCCTTACCGGCCATTTGTATATCTCCTTTGCAGAAATGTCTATTCAAATAATTTGCCCATTTTAAAATTGGGTTATGTGTCTTTTTATTATTGGTCTTTATAAGAGAACTTTACTTATATCTGATAAGTGATACTAGTCCTTTATGTGGTATATATTTGTAAATATTTTCTCCCATTATGTGGCTTGTCTTTTTCACTTTCTTGATAGTGTCCTTTGAAGCACATATGTTTTTCATTTGATAGTCATCTATATATATATTTTTTTAATTTATTTTTGTCTGCGTCAGGTCTTAGTTGCGGAACATGGCATCTTTTATTGTGGTGTGAGGGTTCTTCGTTGCGGCACTCAGGCTTCTCTCTAGTTGTGGTGCGCCGGCTCCAGAGTACACAGGCTCAGTAGTTGCAGCGCTCAGGCTTAGTTCCCCGCACCCCCCACCCCCGGCATGTGGGATCTTAGTTCCCCGACCAGGGATCGAACCCACATCCCCTACACTGGAAGGCAGATTCTTAACCACTGGACCACCAGGGAAGTCCCTAGAGTCATATATTTTTACAAAATAACATAAGCTAACACATAAGTAACACTTAACATTTTTCTAGACCATAAAAGTGATGTATGGGGGCTTCCCTGGTGGCGCAGTGGTTGAGAGTCCGCCTGCCGATGCAGGGGACACGGGTTTGTGCCCTGGTCCGGGAAGATCCCACATGCCGCAGAGCGGCTGGACCCGTGGGCCACGGCCGCTGGGCCTGCTCATCCAGAGCCTGTGCTCCGCACCGGGAGACGCCACAACAGTGAGAGGCCCGCGTACCACTTAAAAAAAAAAAAAAAAAAAAGTGATGTATGACCATTATAAGAAAAAAATTTTGGAAAAATATAAGAAAGAATAAAGAAAATAACAATTGCTTATGGCTCCATCACCTAGATATAGCCACTGTTAAGATTACAGCAAATTTCCTTCAGGCACTTTTTAACACACATTATTTATTTATTTGATATCACCCCCAATGGCATCATGTGGCCCAGCGCTCTACACTTGTGGTCATATCGAGGACCGTATTACTGGCAGCATCCCCATGTTCAGAACCTCTTCCTCTCCCTCCTTTCCTGTCAAAACCAATTTGTCCTGTGCCCATTCCCTCAGGATTCAGTTAAGGTAATCTAGTACATTAATAATGAACATGACCATAAGTTATACACACTTTGCAGTTAAAGAGTATCTGCACTGGTACATTCTACCAGACCATTTGCATTGCGGCCCTTCGTGTAATGCAATTAGTCATCTGTCATATACTAGGAACTGTGTGCAAACACCAGCAGCCAACTCTTTAACCTCCCTGAGCCTCAAGTGCCCTGTCTGTAAAATGGAAGGAATACCTACTGTGCCTGCTTCATCAAGTTACAGTAAGGATCAAACCTCACAGAGTGAGTTGCACGAGAGTGGGCCTTGGATATACTGCAGGTAAGAATCTGGCACCTTGAGAGTGTCCCATACACTCAGGCCCAATAAGGTACATGGCAGCAAGGAGAGAAATCAGGAGAGAGCAAGGAAGACACAGGCAGGAGGCCACCAAAGTTGTAGCAGACCTTTGGGACAGGTAAAATTGGGGCAGGCCCTGGAAGCAATTTCCTTCCTAATACTCTACTCTTCTTCATCTCCTCCACCCCCCCACCTTTTTGTTTGTTTCTTTGTTTACAATGGATGTATACCATAGTTATCATTGAGATTTTAAGTTTTGTCATTCTCAAATCTTTTACAGAGATGTGAGGGAAGGGGTTTTAGCTGTCTTCATGCCAGAGTGTTAAAGGGAAGTCACAATGGCAAGAATGTGTATGTGTGTGTAAGAGAGAGAGAGTGTGGGTGCAAACCTGAGCACAGCACAAGGGAGTCTCCATCAAAGGGAAGGTGAACTGGGGGGCAGGGGGATTGTGCAGTTGAGACAGCTGGATCCACCACCTGCAGATCCTTTTCCAGTGCCAACCTTGGAAGTTTATTAAGGGAAGCCGTGTGTTCCCTCACCCTTGCCCAAGGTCTTACTACCGCTAAGGAATCTTCTTTTGAAGGAACATTTATTAATATTACAAAATGCTAGTCTATGACTCACAGTCTGGAAGACTTACCTTCTGCCAGTGGCTCTGTGGTTTCCTCTTCCAAAAGAGAGCTTCAGCTTCCCTGGTTGGAGAAATCTAAGATAGAGAAGCAGAAGGGAATGGCCCATAGGGCCAGCTCTGCTACTTTCTATATCCCAAAGCTCATAACTCACATTTCACTAGCTGGTTTGCCATTTAGTTAGAAGCATCACAAAGCTTAGGAAATGAATGTAAAATAATCTAGTTGCTGACTGTTGTCAGAAAACACGTAAGATAATGATTACCTATATCTAGAAAAAAAAGAAGGCCTAATTTATTTCAATCTATAGCCCCACACTTCTGGTTCCTGGAAACGATTGTTTGAAAGGTAAAGGACTCAGCAATTCATTTGCTTTAGTTATTTAACAAAGTAAGTTAGGGTTCAGTTTGCATTGGGCTAAAACCCTGTGTGAATATGTTTTATATGCTGCTGAAGGACTTAACCCTAGTTCAGGAAATTTAAGCTAAGAGTAATCTTTATTCATAATTATAATCTCCATTACATCATTGTTACTCTTATAAAATATTTATAGAGCATTTAAAGGTGTATGACATTCTCCTAGGATGCTAAGTGGAGGGATTATGTGTACAAGCCTATCCCTGCAGACCCACTATATTTAGAACATTTATTTATTTAACAAATACTTACTGAGGGTCTACTATGTCCAAAGCATTCAGTTAATTTTTATAAAGGACACAAAGATGAAGAATCCCGAGAAACCACCTGACCTTTAGGGGAGTTAATACATACACTAAATTAACTGTAATATAATAGACTTTGACTTGAAAGATATAAGTATTAATAAGTATTATTATAACTATTATAATCTGATAATAATAGGCTTAGTTATATAATATTTATAATAATATAAGCATTATTATAATTAACAATATAATTTTAGTAACTGATAGCACTTATTGAGAACTTGCTTCTCCTGTGAGGTAGACATGATTATATCCACAGTTTGGAGCAATGAAGATGGAGCTTTAAAGAGGTTCGAATATCTGCAGAAAGCCACAGTGCTAAGTGGTGGAGGTAGGACGCAAACCCACGTTGCAGGAGTGCAGAGCCAGAACTCAGCACTAATCATTCCAGCTAGGACAGCATGTGCATTACATTGTTTTGTTTTGCTTTTGCAACCATGTTAGCGATAACTTTGAGCTGAGTCATTGTCACTGAAGCTTTTTCTCCTTTGGCAAGGAAACCCCGACCCAGTGACCTTTCGACCTTGACCTCATAGCACCATTCTCTAACCCAGGAGTTTTCAAACAACTGAGCTGTCTTTTGAGCCTTGGAGCCTTTTCATCAGACAAACTTTTAACGGAAGATAAAAACGAAGTTTCTCTTAGTGAAGCTGACAGGGAGGGGAGTCTTCCGTGGGTGGTAGGGGCACTGAGTGGGGAGGAGGGGAAAGGAAGGAGGCTGCCCCACATTCAGTTGAGGATGATCACAGCTGAAACTTAACAAGGAACGCTGATGTCAACACAACCTCAGTCTTGTCTTTAAAGAAGTGTTAATTCCCCCTCCCTGCCACTGGCAGGGCTGCACCTAAAACCTCAACAGAAAAAAAATAAAACAACCTCATCAGGTTCGTGCCCGTCAATCTAGTTGATGGGCATGAGCCTGATGAGGTTTTAGAATTAGTCATGTTTAATGTTTCTTAATATATTAAGTGTAGCTCCCTTCAATCACAAATTATTTTTTAAATGTTAAAGATGGCTTGCTTACCCAGTGGTCCTCAAAACCCTGTAAGGAACGTGAGTAAAGTCAGAGCTTGAGCACCAGAACCAACCAAGCTGGAGAAATGATGGCTCCTCTCTTACAGGATCTGGTTACGTAAGAGCATTTTAATGAATGCTATGTTCAAAAGGAGACTTGGTACATATATCGTCGTGCTGGATTTCAGCAAAGAAGGGCTTAATCAACTTCTTTCTTCCAGTCACAATTGTAGACCCTGACAAAGCACAGCCAAAGGAGGGGAGGAGAATGGTGAAATGGGAGGAGACAGACACACAGAGTCTGGGGACAGTGGCTTTCGTTCAGGGCTACCCTCTCTGAAACTCTACTTTGAGACTTGGAGCAAAAGTTTTATTGTCTACTGTCATTCCTATATTTCAGCAGGGAACACTGAATTCTAGAAGACTATTATTATTATTATCTTCATAAACAGGTTGACTCGGCTCCTTTGTACTCACCATCGTAGACCAGCCTAAAGGGCAGCTCACTTATTTAGCCAACGTTTGTGTGCCATATCTGCTTGTAGTCTGTGTGTACCTTAGGAGGGCTTGCTCCCTCTGTGTTGTCTTTTATGTATCTAAGAGCAGGGACTTAGTCTGTTTAACTCTCAGTACATTGCCCAGCTAATTGGCACTATTTTTGTTGTGCCAGCTATTATTTTGTTATTATTTTAAAAACTGAAAGTAACTCGAATGTCCTGCAATAGGGAATGTTTGAGATGATGTGACAAAGCCACAGGGAGGAATGCTATATAGCCAGTAAAAATGCTAAGAATGTTGCAATCTGTTGGTACATGTGAAATGATTCTAAGGGGGAAAATCAAATACAAAAAGGAGTGTATGCACTGATAACAAGTATGTAAAAAATAACTGAATAAATGCTTATAAACTACCAAGGATCAATGGTGATCTTTAAAGACCAAAGGTGATAGAAAAATGATAGAACTTGGATTAGATCCAGTATATTCTATATTTTCAAAAGTTAATTAAAACATATACATATGCATATATGTATATAAATTTTAATTAACTGTTGAATATACACACACACATAGAGTGTTAGTTATTTGTTGCTGCATAAACAAATTACCCCAAAACTTAGAAGCTTGAGAGTATAAAATTTTATCATCTCACAGAGTTTCTGAGGGTCAGTAATCTGGGATCTGCTTAGCTGGATGGTTCTGACTCAGGGTATCTCATGAAGTTAGAGTCAAAATGCCAGTGAGAGCTTTTGTCATCTGAAGTTTTGACCAGGGCTGGTGGGTCCACTTCCAAGAAGGGTCTCACTCTTACGGTTGTTGGCAAAAGGCCTCAGTTCCTTGTCATGTGGACCTCATAGGGGGTGCCTCTCCATAGGGGGACTCTCCACAGTGCTACTCATGACATGGCAGCTGGTTCCCCAGAACAAGTGATGATTGAGAGAGAGAGAGAAAGAGAGAGAATGATCAAGATCACAGCTGCAATGTGTTTTATAACCTATTCTCAAAAATGGCATGCCATCACTTCTGCCATATTCTTTGGTCCCATAGACCAACCCTGGTACAATGTGAGAGGGGACGATACAAGGGTGTAAATACTCAGAGACAGGGATCATTGGGGATCATCTTAGAGGCTGGCTGTCACAACGATTCATAACAATAATAAGACATTTTTGTGCAAGAGCATGTTTTGTTTATTAAATATACATTTCAAATGTACAAATGAAATAGATATTTTGAAATGCCTAATCCTCCTAATTATACTTTTCAAGAAATAATCATGATATTTATTTAGTACATTTTATGTGCCAAGCTCTGTGCTAAGCATTTTATGTGGACCCTCTCCTATAACCCTCACAACTCAAAAGTAGCCACTTTTAGTTGCCTCATTTTGCAGAGATGGAACGTGAAGCACAGAGAGGTTAAGTAACTTGCCCTAGGGCACACATCTAGCAAGTAAGGAAACCAGAATATAAACTCAGATCTATCAGTTAAAGCACATACATCACCACCAAGTTATACTGATTTTCTCCAGTCACAGTTTTGTGAAATAAATCCTAACCTACCCATGCTTTACAAGAACCATCATTCCAGGTAAGCAGTTTAGGATTTCCCTGCAGTCACAGAGTAGATAAACTAAGACTCAGAATTGGAAGTTGGGTTCATGGAGCCCTTAATCATGATTAAGACGATAATAGTTACTTAGTCCTCTTCCCTTCTCTTCCCCCTTTCCCTCTCTCCACTCCAGCCACACTGGCCTCCTGGCCCATTCTTGGAGCACTCCAGGCATACTCCCCCTTAAGGTCCTTTGTGCTTGACGTTCCTCTTTTCATCCCTGGAGCACTGTGGCTCCTGCCATCACCTCCTTTCCTCAAATGTCGCCTTCCCAGAGAGGCCCACTGTTACCATGCTGTTTAAATTGCCACTCCACCCCTATCACTTAGTCCCATCTTCCTGCCCGTTCTCCTTTTCCTACAGCACTTATCACCATCTACAGCCTACAGAATTCACTTATGGAGCAAGCTTATATTTCTCTCCCGACCCCAGAATACAAGCTCCTCAAAGGCAAGGATTGGGGTCTATTATGTTCACTGACCCCTGTTTTGTTCAGTGAGGATTCCTAGCACAACAGTATCTGGTACCTAGCATATGCTCAATAATAAATATGTGTTGGATAAACGATGAAATAACAATTGGCAGACTTAAAGTGTGTAGTTGATATCAGAGTAGCTCAGTTGAAACTGTAACAGTCAATTTACTTTCCAGCCATACCTCTTTAAATTTCATTTAGAAATTATCTACAGATTTTGTCCAGATAGATGTTTCTAGAGAAAACTGCTTTCTTTGAATGGACATTTTACTTTTATTGCCATGTGTGTTTAATTTTTAACCAGAGGAGATATGTTAGAAGTTTCTGGAAACAAAAAAGTTCTAGAAACAGAAGATGCTTTTAACCTAGAAGACAGATAAGCTAGGTTAGGACTGAAGTATTTCCACTGCCCAAGTAATAGCCTATCCCTCTGTCTAATGACCCTATAAAACCTCAGCAAATATTTACCTTTGACGTTAGAAAAAGTCAGCTAAGCAAATGACATTTCATAATGAATGAAATGAAAGAACTTCCTTCCTTTATTTATTCTGGATAATCTATTAATTTTTAGTATGTTTTGTTCCCTCAGACATAGAGGTATTGTTTGATAGAAGGTCAGCATTCATTCTAACTTTTCCCAGGTCTACCTAGAACTATTTTTTTTTAAATTCAGTATTAGTTGAATGAATGATTTTTTAAATTTATTTATTTATTTTGGCTGCGTTGGGTCTTCATTACTGTGCGCAGGCTTTCTCTAGTTGTGGCGAGCAGGGGCTACTCTTCGTTGAGTTGCGCGGGCTTCTCATTGCGGTGGCTTCTCTTGTTGCACAGCACGGGCTCTAGGCACACAGGCTTCAGTAGTTGCAGCACACAGGCTCAGTAGTTGTGTCACGTGAGCTCAGTAGTTGTGGCTCGTGGGCTTTAGGGCACAGGCTCAGTAGTTGTGGCGCACAGGCTTACTTGCTCTGGGGCATGTGGCATCTTCCTGGACCAGGGATCGAACCTGTATCCCCTGCATTGGCAGGTGGATTCTTAACCACTGCGCCACCAAGGAAGTCCTAGAACTATGAACTATAATCTTGGTCATTTCAGAATGCCTATTTACTAGTTGACAGTATATTCAATAAAGGTCTCATTGATACTGAGTTTTGTTTCTTCAAACCAACTAAACCTATCAACTATAGTAATAACAGCTAAACTTTATTAGATACTCGCCAAGTGCCAGCCATCATGCCTATATGATCTCTAACACTTGCAGCAACTCTACAGGAGAGATACTATAGTCATAAAGCCCGGTGAAGTTAAGCAATTTGTTAAGATCGCACAGTCAGGGCAAAGAGTCAAACCAAGATTATCTGCCTGATTCCCAAATCTGGGCCAGTTTCAAGGTGCCACTCTCTTGCCCTGACCATGAGCCTAAGTTGTAACAACCAAATATTGCAGGGCGTACACTTACACTAAAATTTTTTTCATGTTTATCTGAAATTCAAATGTAACTGGATGTCTTGTATTTTTATTTGCTAAATCCGGCAACTATGTGGAAGGAACCTTGGGGATTGTTGAGTTTCGTGGTTCGTAGCCAGGAGTGCTTGACAAAATGATCTGGAGGGCTTTTTCAATATATATACACAGGTTCTACCCCATACTGCAAGGATTCTAGAGTGGACCCAGGCCTGTGAATTTTCAAAAAGTTTTATTTGTTCAATAAAAATGTATTGATTGAGTACCTACCCTGTGCCAATGACATTTTTAAGTTTTGGAAACACAGCAAGAAACAAAACAAAAACCAAAAGCTCCACCGTTGGGGATCTTCCCAGGTGACTCCACAACTCATCCCAGTTAGGAAACAATGGGTCAAGCACCCTCATTTTACAGATTAGGGGAACAGAGGCCCAGAATGGTGCCACAGTGGTTCAAGATCACTGACAGAGGAGGGACTAGGGATCAAGCCTCCTAACTCCCAGTCTAGTACTTTTTAAAAAAAAATCTCTCTGCTGCCCATATGTCCTCAATTTTCCAGAATACTCCCTTTTCAGTATTCTGTTATCCCTAAAATTACAATCTTCAGAAAGTAAAATATGGTCCCAGAAGCTACATCATCCTTAAAATAATACACTTAATACTGCTTGAGGCTCTCACTTGAAACCATAACATCAAGATGATAGATGTCAACAGACAGCAGTAATAGAGAATCCTGACCCCAACTGAAAGTGGCTGTGCTTATTGGCGCTTCACTGGACACTGTGTGCAGCATTTTTCCTGTGCATTGACTTATGCATCCTCCCAATAATCCTGGGATTGAGACAGGAAAGATGTTATCATAACTGTTCACATATCCAAGTTCAAACAACTCATAAGGGGCCAGACGCAGGGCTCAAATGCCGGTTTTTCTCTCTCCAAGTAAGAATAAAATAATCTGAGGGTGAATGACAACTTGAGCTTGTTTCATTTCTTCCTCTTCCAGCACGAACGGGCAGCAAAGGCGGAAGAAGCCTGCTGTTAATGGTGAGGCACTAACCTCCTTGCCTGCTCCAAAGCCTCTCTCTCCCCAGGAGCACTGCCCTCCTCTCCTCTCAGGGTCCACAGCCCCACTACCCTGGACAGTGTGAGCGCAGACCAGTGATGGCAGAAAAAAACCTCAGCCAAAATGCACACAAGTTACCCAGGAACTGTGCCCCAGAGTGCCCCCATACTTGTAGGCGTTCGTGGAACAGAATGACTAGTTTAGTATTGAGTTCATAGGGAGTTAGTGGCCACACTGGACCACTTCCTTATAAGATGACTATGAAATCATGTTGGGCCACAGAAGAAGAAACCTGGAGATGAGAGCTTAGGAAAGTGGGGCCTAGGTTTGATGGGGAAGATGTTGATTTCTTGTGAAATTTGCATGAATCCCCAAGGCAGGCACACCCTTTATTAGGGAATAAAATGCAAATTCCACAAGAATTAGAAAAATAAAACTACTGACATCTGTACCCCGAGCCTCATGTTGGTACCAGGCTGCCTTTTGCAATGAGGGATCACTAGCTGAGGGTTTAGAAGCCTGACTCTAACCCACCTCCACCATTTGAAGACTGATCAGACTTGCCCAGGATGATCGCCCAGGTTCCACCATCAGTTCCTCCTATCCTCACTCGTACCCTCCAGCACACGCATACCATGGTTTCCCAGTTACCTACCACTCCCTTTATGCTCTCCAGTGCCCTATTGATGACTCACTGATTTTAACAATGGTATTAAAACTTGGAACGAAGTTCTGTTGCCCCTGGGATCCAAATCAGTCTCAAGTACTGGTACAGACCCCCTATGCATCTGAGGTTTCTGCAAGAGCAGCCTCCTAAACTGCTCTTCGTGCCTTCAATCCCCACCCTTCCTCCCAACCCTCCTATATGCATCTACCGGCTGGATTCTCTAAAAGACCACCTTTATCCTGGCACTCTCCTACATAAAAATAAATTCACTCTCCTACGTAAAAATAAAAGCCTTCCATGGCACTGCGTTAAAAACAACAATGCCTATTCATCAATAATCCTTGTCTGATCACATGCGTTAGGTAAGGATCAACTGAGACAATGTGTGTGAAGATGTTAAAGAATATCGTATGTTACCTTTATATAGCATTTCAGGGCTTTTGAAGTACTTTACATGTTTCATGTGGTTTCAAGAAAACAGAGAAGACAGGTTTATGTCACTTTTCATGTGTATATTTTGTTTCTAGAAGTGGGCTGTTAAATTCCAAGTCTTTCACTTTTTTGTTAGTTGACTGATATGAAATGTAATATTTCATGTTAAATTACGATATCAAATATCAATTACTATATCATTAAATACCAATTAAAATTAATAAAACAGAGCACTTAGTTTTTCATCACAAGAAGACCTCAGAATAAGACTTTTGCCACAATTAATCCTTATTTGCAATATGTATTGAGAAGCACAGAACAAAGTTGTGAGAAGCACAAAAGTTTATGGCTCCTTGAAATCAGGTGGATAAAAATTGTTTTATATAATTGAACAGCATATAAAATACAGAAAAAATGTGGGTGCTTTGTTTGCATTTTATTTTTATAACAAATAAAATATAAGTTAAAAAAAGGCAGTGCCTCTGCATGAAAAACCAATGTAACTCTGATTAAAAGCTGATGTTAGGTTAATTTTAATTTACAAGAGACAGTATAGGGCACTGGTTAAGAGCATGGCTTCTGTCACCAGTGTGGCTGCATTCAAATCCTGCTTCTGCTACTCACTCACAAGCTGTATGGCCTTGAACAAGTTAATTAACCTCTTTAGACCTCAGTTTCCTCATCTATAAAATGGGAATAATAATAGTACCTACCCATAGGGTGCTTGTGAAGATTAAGTGACTTATTAGTTGCACAATACTTAGAATACATGTTAAACATCTTACAAAAGGTAATGCAGGGCTTCCCTGGTGGCACAGTGGTTGAGAGTCCGCCTGCCGATGCAGGGGACGCGGGTTCGTGCCCCGGTCCGGGAAGATCCCACATGCCGCGGAGCGGCTGGGCCCGTGAGCCATGGCCACTGAGCCTGCGCGTCCGGAGCCTGTGCTCCGCAACGGGAGAGGCCACAACAGTGAGAGGCCCGCGTACCGCAAAAAAAAAAGGTAATGCAATGATGACGATGACGATGATTTGAGGAAGAAAGACAGGATGAAATTCAGAGTTACACAGAGTCAAGGACTTGTTCAGGTTCCGGTATGTATCCTGGTTAAGCAATTTACCTTTGCAGGCCTGAATCTTCATCTGAAAAATGGCTCTTTGGTCATAGGTAAAACAATTCTAGAATTACAACAGATCTGAAGGTGGGCATTCCTATCTGAATATCCACTTAATACAGGTTTCAACTTTAGTCATTAGAGTCTGGTCAATAATTTTTGGAGTCAGTTGAGTCTTCCTGTTGCAAAAGATGGAAAACCCCAAGTCAAACTGGCTTAAGACAAAAGGGAACTTGTTGGCTCACGTGACTGAAAAGTCCAGGAGGAGGACTGGCTTCATGTTTGGCTTGATCAGTTTCAACCAGTGACCTCAGGCCCCAGTCTCTCAACATCTCTTATTTCTCCCTTCTGCAGTGATTGCTTTACTCTCAGGTTCTTTGTGATGTGGCACTTTGTAGCTCCTGGCTCTGGTCATCAGTACTGCAAACAGGCCCAGCCCAAAGGAATGTGGGAACCTCTACCAACACCTCAGATGAAGTCTCCTTATGATTGCAGATGGGCATGAGATATTTTGGGGATAATGGAAATATTCTAAAACTTGATTGTTGTGATGGTTACTCTGTAAGTTTACTAAAAATCATTGAACTATACTCTTCAAAGGGTGAATTTTATGGTATGTAAGTTATACTTCAATAAAGTCAATATTAATATAAACAGATTTTCCTTGTATCTCTCTGGCTCTGATAGGGTCACATGCCCATTTCTGAACCTATCACCAGGTCAGAGGAATGTGATGCTCAGGGTGGCCTGCCCTAATACCACACCACACCCTGGAGATAGGGATAAAGTCAGTTTCATCCAAAGCACAGGGACTGAGAGTATGGAGAGAATGGTTTCCCAGTTGAAAACTGGGTTAATGGCTTTTGTTCCCTAAGGCCCAAGGACCAAAGCTGATCTAGCAGCCGTCCATGCTTTCAGGGCCTCTCTGAACTCAAACTTGGGCCTGTCATGAGCCAAACCACAGATACACGCCTGTCTTGTGAGGCCTGACTTTTGTTTTTCTTGGCTTTTCCATGGCAAATGCCAAGGTGGGGTGAACCACACATGCTAGATTCTCATTCTCGGAAACAAGAGATGTCCCCAGTTAAACCCAGAAAGTCCTTCTCTCGAGGCTCAAACACATCCATCATTTCCTGCCATGCTGACCAAGCTTGGGCGCTGCCCAGCACTCACAGGGGCCCACCGCAAAGCCGGAGATGTGGGAGGAGTCCTGTGTCACTTCTCTGTGCCCCACTCGGTGAGCCACCTGCCCCATGCTCCCTGGGAACAACCAGGAACAAACCCTCCACTTCTTTCTTTTTTTGTCATTTTATACCCTTTATCTCACCTCTCACTATCTCTTTCAGACTTGATTCTCAGTGCTTGTGACTGTAGGTCCAAAGGAGGGATGAGGTAATGGATTAGAATGAACTGGATGGCTCTAGTTTAAGTGATCTTCCAGGGCACAGGGGCAAGTAGTGCTTGAGGCTCTTCTTACTTTGTTGGAAGAACGGCAAAATCCAACAAAAGCCGACACATCCGGAGCCTTTACTCAGGGCCGAGGCACTGAGCTGAGCGCTCGCTCTACATCCATTGTTCTTTTAATCCTCGCAACGACCTCAAAGGGAAGATCATTTTAGCCACATTTAGATGTGAGCAAACTGGCCCAGAGCAGTGAATTTAGGCCTCACAGGCAGTCGGAGGAGAGCTGGGCTTGGAGTAGGGGCTGTCTGTAAGGTGGGCATTTTTAACCGCTAGCTGCCTGTCTGCTTCTAACCAGTCTGGCTGTGGTCTGCAGTCCCCTTCACTGTCACGGCCAGTGTCCTTGAAACCCTTGGAAGGGGAAGTGGCTGCTGGCAGCTCACCTGTACAGAAGAGGCGGGGAGCCCCTAGGGGTGCAAACTGACAGCCCACCAGCTGCAAATGGGCACAGGTGGATCTGTTTGCCCAACAGCATGTTGTTAGTCTTGTTGTTTTAATGGATTCGATGACCTTCATGGGGCAGGTCCAATTCACACCTGATTTCAGCACTCCTTATAGCCGTAAACCAGTTACTTCACACCTATAGGTTAGCTGTCTGGCTCTGAAAGGCATTTGCCTTTACACCTTGGAAAGAGCTAGCAAGTTGTCAGAAATGCCTGCCCAGGCCCCTCTTCTACCCTGTGGTGTTAGCAGGTCTGAGTGGAAAGCAGGAAGAATACCTTTTCTGTTTGCCTGAGAAACTATAAACTTCAGTCTCGTTCTGGATCAATGAGGCTTTTAAGGGTAGGACCAGGGACCTAAACTTCATTGCATACCACTTTTTCCATCTAACCTAATCCTGTATCAATCCTATAAAGTACAGACTTCTGTAATCCCCATTTCACTGGTGAGAAAACTAAGGTTCAGGTTCACCCCGGTGCCATAACTGATCCATGGTGACAGAAATCAGGTCCAAGCCCTCAATCTCATTCACTGCCTGTGTTCTCAACCCTCCCAGCATATTAGGATCACCTGGGGGGAATCTTGTAGGATACCAATGTCTGATTCAAACCCAAACCAATTAAATCTGAATCTCTAAGGGCTGCGGCTGAGGCCTCAGTGGTGGTTGGATTTTTTTAAGTGCCCCAGGTGATTCTAATGTGGTGAGAAGGCGGCGCGATTTGGAGAGCAGGTGATACAAGCGCCCACATCAAATGGGTGCTTTGTTTGGGAAGTGGGGGATGCTTCTATCAAACGGACAGGCCTGGCAGCTGCCTCTGGCGGTGGACTGTGTGTTGACACATCCACAGGACTGGTACAGGAACAGGAAGTTGTATTGTGTAATGGTTAACAGTTGTAGTCAGTTTCTGGAGACAGGCGTCTTGGGTTGGAATCTGTGCCCCTCATTGACTGGATGACTTTGGGCGTGTTGTTTTACTCCTATGAGGCTCAGTCTACTCATCACTGAAGAGGGGATAATAAAGGACTCCACCTTAGAGGTTGCTGTGAGGAGGCAAGTGTCAGCGTGCATCTACTGAGCTCAGCACAGATTTGGGTACCTTGCGGGCAGTTAGTCACTGTTAGTTACTGATGGCAAAGAATACAGCCCCAAGCACATGCTATAAATACTAAGTGGTTTCAAAGACAAATTTAAACTCTCAGAAGGATTTCTGCCTCCTCACTTCTGATTGTCAAGATTTTAGACTTATCCTCTGAACTCATTTGCCTTGGTTTAGCATCAGGGGGAACTGTCCTACAGGTGGCCAATTAGCAGTCTGTTGACAGTCTGCAAACAGGCAGTCGGGCTGGGGTGTGGAACAGGCAATAGAAGGAGAGCTCTAAGGGCTCTGACTGCAGGTGGTGGGGCCCAGCTAGGGGAACTGGGGCCCCAGAAAAACCTTCAGCTCCCAGTAAGGAGGAGCAGGACCCAGTCTCAGAACGGAATAAGGGTCTTTATCTAGGATCCAAGGACCTCCCTTCTACACCCCAAGCCCGGTTGCCTTTTGGCTTTTTTTTTGGTGGTGGTGGGGTACCATTCTCACCACCTAACAACTCTACTTTCCATTATCTCAATGTGGTTTATCCTTTTATGCCCAAATCAAGCCTTGGCTATTCTGTGCCTCTTGGAGGGCCAATCTAGATGAAAGTTAGCAATACTTCCCCTGAGTGGCTATAGGACTTTATGTAATTTTGCCTGGAATTGTTAGTTGCCTTTGTATGAGGATATCTTGTTTTAAAATATTTTTGAGTTCTAGAGGTTGGAGACCATGTTTTATACTACCAGGCAACCCCGCCTCCTCTTACCACAAAGGTTAACACAAGTTTTTGGCTCTTAATAGATAAAAGGGCATTCTTTCCACATAAAACAAAACCCAGAAGTCAAAGAAGGCTCAAAGATCTTTTAGTCCAGGAGCAGCAACCTGTCCTCTTGACCCACAGGCTAAACCCTACAGATATGTGTTATTTGGCCAGGCCAATGCTTTAACATTTCACACAATTTATCAGCCCAATCCTTAAAGGCATGTGAGCCTGTGACCCCTAATCTGAGCCCAGATCCCCAAATTCTTGGACCTTCTTGCCCATAACATCCCTAATATGTGGCCCTCCTGCCTATGCTTCCAGAATTCTTCCTGAATAAAAATCATTACTAGAGTAGCCACCTGAAATTAACCTGCTACAAATTAACTACTTTAAATCCTTTTGATAGCTCACTGTTTACTGCTGAATGCTTTTCCCATTCCCAAGCATTCCATCACCAGACTGATATAGCCTTTTAGATACATTTTCCAGCTTGTTTTTCAGGAAGATGACAGGTAACTTAGAACTATATTTAACTTTGCTCTGCAACCCTGGTCACCTTAAAATGACCTTGGCAAATATCCCTCTTCACTCTTGCAGAATACTGGCTTTGTGTGTCCGTCCAAACTTTTGTACTTAAGAGTGAACTTTCTCAATAACCGTGCGTCTAGCTCATGATTGTGGGTGAGCTGAAAGTCTAGGCTGCACCAGCACCCCAGAGGCTGCAATCTGAGGATGGGATAGATCTAAGTAGATCTTACCTCCTGTGGCCCTGTTAGGCCAAGAGGTTTTCAAGGCCTCATGCTGCACAGAGGTTAGCTCCTGCCTGAATGCACAGGAATGCAACCCCAGCAATTATTTACCAGATGGAATGTGCTTTTTTCTGTATCTCTCTGTCTTAAGGGAACTCTGTCAAAATTTTTGGTTCTAGTTTTTGACAGAGTGGTTTGTAGACCTGTTATAACCTGATGAGCAGGAAGAAATTCCATATTTTTCTATTTTCAGGAAAAATAATTTCTACATGAAGGGCCATCTGGAGAACTAGGTGTATAATAAATCACTGTTAACACCAATTATACTTACTGGAAGCCCAGTTATTTTATTGCAAGTAGAGACAGGAGGACATGGTATTGGCTTCTGAAAACAATGTCGTCATGAACTTCCTTGTGGGAGAGCCAAAGGTCAGGAAGAAAAGAGTTGCTACACTAGGGGAAACGGAAGACTATTAGAATTTTTCCTTTTTCCTTCAACTGTAGTCATCACAAAAATCTAATATGGTCTTATCCTGTGTAGCTTTCCTTACATACTTTTAGAAAGTACTGTCCTTTGCAATTTGTACTGATCCATTGATCTTAATCAGGACGCACGCTTTCAAGTCAGTATCACTTAGTAGCTGAATCACCTTAAGCCTCTCCTTCCCACTTGGAAAATGTGGCCAATGGAAATGTATTTGTGTGTCTAGCCTCCTGGCACACATGAATTCCATTCTCTTGCAAGCAAAAAATCCCAAAGAAAAGGGCGTCTACACGCAAATGATTTTAACTAGCAAGATTTCAAACAGGAAAATAATTAGAAACAATCTAAATGTTAAAACAATAGGCTGTTTAAATTATTTATGTGTTGGAGATATTAATTACCCTTCTTCTATGAACAGATTCCACCTTCTCCCTTTTCCCCACTAAAGGAGTGGAAAATCAAACTCAGAAAGGACCTCTGTGTCCCTTCTTTTCCATCACAGTGGTTGGTCCACGATGCACACATGATCTAATCCAGGTTCAAAGGTTTTCCCTGAGATTTTTCTGTTGAAAAGACTTTGTCCTCCCTTTCTGGCGGAGAGTTGTATGACTGAGTCCCACATTTCCAGGTGGCATGGCCCCCATCACGTGGAGAACTCAGGAAGGAGAAGGAACAGCGGAGAACTCTGGTGACATCAAGCCCCTGGCCCCTAACGCTTAAGTCCTCAGGGCTGCCTGGTTCTTGCAGTTCAGTGAGCAATCCCAGTATTTTCTCATTAAATTTTCCTTTTCCTTACGCTAGTTGGAGTTGGCTTCCTGTTACTTGCAGCTGCAAGGGTTTTAACTAACAGCTTATGCATTCGTTAACGTTGATGATTAGGAGGACCACACAGCAGCATGCAAAGTGATTTTGATGAATTTTACAAACAGCACCATATAAAATTATATGAATGATATCATTACAGCTATTTACTCATTCACGTGCAAAATAAGTGGAAAAGAAGTACCTTAAAAATGTAATGGGGGCTTCCCTGGTGGCGCAGTGGTTGAGAGTCTGCCGATGCAGGGGACACGGGTTTGTGCCCTGGTCCGGGAAGATCCCACATGCCGCAGAGTGGCTGGGCCCGTGAGCCATGGCCGCTGAGCCTGCGCGTCCGGAGCCTGCGCTCCGCAACAGGAGAGGCCACAACAGTGAGAGGCTTGTGTACCACAAGAAAAAAAAAAAGATGTAATGAATGTTTAGCATGGTAGAGTTATGGGTGATTTTTTTTCCCCTTCATATAATGGGGTAAACAATTTATCAAACTACATTCAGTATGCAAAGCTAAATGTGGCTTATTGTTTTTCTACAACTGACCAAATCTTCCTCATCAACTTCCTTCATACCGACCATTAACTGTATCTTAGTCTCTTTGGAGAGGAAAAAGGTTTTAGTTTAAAAGAGTTGCTTTGTTTTTGTTTTAAGGTAAATGGCGAATCTTGTATTGTTTCCTGCCCTCCTTTCCAATATGGTGCCTTGGTTCATTGCAGAGGCAGGTGCTTGAGGCAACAGGAGAGAGTGAGCTTTAGATTTGCACACCTGTTATCAGGGTTGGTGTCATGGACTGAATATTTGTGCCCCCTACCCCAAATTCATAGGTTGAAGACCTAACTCCCACAGTGTGATGGTATGTGACATGGAGCCTTTGAAAGGTAATTAGGGTTAGCTGAGGTCACACGGGTGTGGCTAATCCCACCAATCATGGGATTAGCGGCCTTATAAGAAAAAGAAGAGAGAACTCATTCACTCTCTCTCTGCATACACAAAAACAAGGAAAGGCCATGTGAATACACAGCGAGAAGTTTGCTATCTACAAGCCCGGAAGAGAGCTCTCACCAAGAACCCAATCAGCCGGTTCTTCCCAACTCTAGAACTGTGAGAAAATAAATATATCTGCTGTGCAAGCCACCCAGTCTGTGATCTTTTGTTATGGCAGCCTGAGCTAAGACTGTTGGTGCTGACGTTTTTAGCAATGTCTCTGGGTACCTGGCTGCTTGCACTATTGACCTCTGTGCTTGGAGAAGCTGTGGCTCTTTCTAGCTCAGTCAGAGCTGGAGGGTCTTCCCTTGTGACTTGCTCCCAGCTGCAGACAGAAAAACGTTGCCTGTCATTTCAGTAAACAAAGAATGTTGCCTGCTATTCCAGTGAACAACACATGTTTCCAGGCCATCAAGTCATCAGCCACTTCAGCCGCCCTGACGGCGCACCCTGGGGGCAATCAGGATAGAGAAAAACAGGATACTGGTTCTAGTTATTTAAGATGCATATCTAAGGAATAATTTCATGAGCCCAGACTCTTCCATCTTCCCCTAGAAAAGCACTAACATCATTAACGTGAGATGTCATTTTTTTGTGATTAGCAGTAATCTTTTAATGTTCAAGTACATGTTTTTTTGTTTTGTTTTGTTTTCAGCAAAAACTCCTATATATCCTGGCTCCTCCCTTACCTCTTCAGAGTAGTTCCTCAGAGCTATCTGAGAGGCCATCTCCTGGGCTACAGTCCTCAGTAAGGTCCCTGAATAAAGCATAACTTGCAACTTTTAGGATGTGTGTTTTTCTTCAGTTGACATTGCCCCTACCTTGGCTTTGGTGGCCCTGCAGACCACTCTGTGTCTCAGCCACATCCCTCATCTGGTCACTGGCTTAGGTTAGTCAGCCAGCCCATCCCTTACTATGGCAGCCAACTCTCAACTCCGCTGTACCCACATTCTGGAGGATATGTGGAGATGTCTTGGTCCCTCTTCTCCCACTCTGGGGCTGAAGAGGCCCAGAAGCACTCACGCAGACCCTCTGCCTGATAACCATGCTGTAGTGGTGTTGTTTCAGTTGTCGAATGATCCTTTACTGAAATAACTCCCTTTGCAGCTCTTAAGTAGCTGGGCATTCCACTGTACCACTGTTGAGGTTTACCTATGATGCCATGAGTGTGGTGGCCATCAACACAACAGGCCCCTGGATCTCCTCAATGGTTCCAGAGAGCTCTTTGGCTAATGATTGGTACTACCTCTGTTCGGCAATGTTGACAATTCCATCTGCAGTACTATTTCCACTGTGTTTAATGTTCTTCTGCTTCTTTCTGTCCCTCGTGGTCCCTTGAGGGCTTTGATGATCAGGGAAGAGGCAGAGAAGGTCTGGACTGTCTGTTCTGAATGGTCAGCTTCACTGTAATCCTCAGGCCCTTCCAGGCACTGGCTGCCTTGGCAATGTCTTTACCTACAGTTTTCGGAGACAGACCCAGGGGGCCACTCTTGGGGTCCAGGGCAGATGTGACACCAACGTCCCCATCAGTGCACTCCAGGTTTATGACGTTGATCTCACTGAGGTCGAACTTGGCAGCACGGTGGAGGCGACTGGTGTCTGATGACCCCAACGTGGGACAACTGGAGAAAGTTGCATCTTGGCATCCTCTGAATGCTGAAGGGCCCATGCTGTACTTTCATTCTCCTCCTTTGTACGTGTTGGCAGGGGCTACTTGTGTGACAGTCCCTTGGCTGAGTCTCATGAGGAGCAGGTTACAGTTTCCCTGTCCTTTCAGGGCTCCTTTCCCTCAGTTTATCTACCACCCATGATCTCAGCCTTGAACGGAGAAGCCAGGATACACATAAGTCACTTTTTCTCCTCCAACCGCTGTCTTGTCTTCTGATAGCACTCTCTTAGTTTGGAAAGGTAAAACAACCCATCTTTTCTGTGCAGCAAGGACACCCCTTATGTCAAACCTCAGTTCTCTGTACCCTTGGCTTAGAGCTCAGGTCTGATCTTCTGACCTTTGATATGTTAATGGGAGTGACAGGAATTTACAAAATCCTTTTCTTTTTCTACAACCTCTGACTTCTAAAGACTGTTTTCATAGAAGCTGAAATTTGAAAGCCAAAAGCTGGATGTGTACATTTTTTTCTTTTTGCATTCCTGCTATAAGAATCTCAAACCTCCCCAAGGCATAGAGATACCACCAATTGATCAGGGGAAAAGTCATTCACAGAGTATAAAAGAGAATAATATATTTAAAATATATTATCCTTATTACATTTTTTTCAGACTTTCCATGATGTCTTTTACCTTTTTACCTATCACCCAAACTCCCTGACAACCCCTGCCCAAATTGCAAAATGGAATAATACTAATTATTGTTATTGAATGCTTAGTGTCAGCCAATAACCCTATAGCTGTTCATATCTCCACTGAAGAGATGAGAAACTGGGGCTTAGAAAGGTGGCTTGTACAATGTAACAGAGCTAATTTGCAGGAAAAAAACTTTAGAAACTACATTTCTATCTTTTTTGCTTTTGCTTACTTTGGCTCAAGTCAAGCATTTACTCCAATACGACAAATGTAAAACTTAAAAAGACAAAAAAGAAAAAAATCCATTAAATAAGTTGGTCCTTAACACACTGCTTAGAAAATAGTAAGCTCTCAAAAGGAAGGCAACAGTTATTATTTAATAATATTATTTCTATTGATGTCCCAGGAGATGAGCATCTTAGTATATACAGATGAAAGTTCATCGTGGTCAAAATGTTGGTACAATTTGATATTTCCACAGCTGAGCAAGAAAGTAGGTAAAGTACTTTGGGAAGGCAGAAGCTCCTGGTTGAGTTGGGAACATGCGGTTGGCCTTCTCCTTTTCTTTAGGCTAGGAATCCGAGAGACCTGGGCTATTGCTCAAGCTTGGCCAACAATGTGGGGAGGCCACGGAAGGTCCTCTTTATGGTTTAGTTTCCTCATCCATAAAATGAGGGGTTTGGGGACTTCCCTGGTGGCCCAGTGGTAAAGAATTCGCCTTCCGATGCAGGGGATGCAGGTTTGACCCCTGGTCGGGGAACTAAGATCCCACATGCCGTGGG
This sequence comes from Monodon monoceros, assembly GCF_005190385.1. Lineage (NCBI taxonomy): Eukaryota > Metazoa > Chordata > Mammalia > Artiodactyla > Monodontidae > Monodon > Monodon monoceros. The sequence goes on from NW_021703782.1 coordinate 62,324,021, forward strand.
GCAACTAAACCCGTGAGCGCCAACTACTGAGCCCACACGCTTCAGCTAGAGAGCCCGTGTGCCACAAACTACGGAGCCCACATGCTCTGGAGCCCACGTGCCACAACTACAGAACCCACACGCTCGGGAGCCTGTGAGTCACAACTAGAGAGAAGCCCACACACCACAACGAAGAGACCACACGTTGCAACAAAGGTCCAGCATGCCACAAGAGACCCGACACAGCCAAAAATAACAAAATAAAATAGAAAAGAAAAAAATTTAAAAAGAAAAATAAATAAAATGAGGGGTTTGGAAATCACCAAATGGTTGCTGAGGTTTCTCCTAATATTAGGAATCCTGGGGAAATGACACCCTCAGAGTTGGGAAAGTCTAGACAGCCCCAGAGTGCTGCATTGTCACCCGAACACCAATGTCTCTCTACCTTTTGTCCTCCTCTGATCTCTCCTGTGCTCAATCAACCCCAATTCAGGGGAGGAAGCTGAAGGAATGCGGCGATAGAGAGGGAAAGGGGGGAAGGGTAGCAAGGGGGACAACAAAATGCAGAAGATGGAGAGTGTGGGCAAGACAAAAATTACACACATACACTTTTAGAGAAAGGACACGGGGGAAAAGGGAGGAGGAGTCAGAGAATGACCATTTACCTTCTTTTGCGCAGCAAATAAAACAACAGCTGAAACGTATGAAGCCCTCGTTCCAGGCCTGGCACCTTGTTGAATGTGTCACGTGGGTTATCTTATCTCATTTAGTCCTCACACATCTCATTTTCTAGACAGGTGAGAACTAAGGCTTACAAAGTTCATCAATGTGCCCCACATCTCTATCTTAGACCATTCAGGCTACTATACCAAAGTACCACAGACTGGGTAGCTTATAAACAACAGAGATCGGTTTCTCACAATTTGGAGGCTAGAAGTCTGCTATCAAGGTTCAGGACAGACTATGTTTGATGAAGACTCTCTTCCGGTTGCAGACTGCCTATTCTCACTGTATCGTCACACTACTGAAAGATAGTGAGAGAGCTCTCTGGGGCCCCTTTTATAAGGATACTAATCCCATTTGTGACAGCTTCACCCTCATGATCTAATCAGCTCCCAAATGCCCCACCTCCAAATATTATTACATTAGGGGTTAGGGTTTCAACGTATGAATTTTGGGGGTCACAAACATTCAGCCCACTGCAATCACTAATGAGTAAGAGGCAGGACTAGGAATTGAACCTCAGTGTGTTTGATTGTAGGGCTGTACTCATAAACACCAGCCCACACTGCTCTCCTCTGTGCTAGGGAATGTCGCTATGTCACTTAAGGCTGACTTAGCATTTAATCTTGATGTCATGGCTGACCTAGCATGATGAGTTCACCACCCAGAGGCAGACAGACAGTCAGGCACCTACCTACACACTCACTCACCCCTTGATGACACTCAAGAAGGCTCAGCAAATTCAAAACAGTGAATAATATAAAGTCTTTGTTTATTAGATGCCATCGTATAGGGACAACTGTTTCAGCTTCTTAATTAACTCTAGCTTAACTGAATGTTGAAATTAACTCTTGTTCCTTCAGATGTAAGTTCATTGTCTGGACACATTCCCAGATCATTCTCAGATGACCACAGATGCCTGAGGTTTGTTGGGGGATAATATACATATAAATAAGTGGTGACTACTCCTAGCTAACCACATCAAATTTTCTTAGTATCATCCCTATCAGAAAACCAGAGTAAGCCTCATTTTAGGGTACTTCTAAGCTCACCAAGGACCATAAGAATTACAGTAAAAGATAGAGCTGTGGGCTTCCCTGGTGGCACAGTGGTTCAGAGTCTGCCTGCCGATGCAGGGGACACGGGTTCGTGCCCCGGTCCGGGAAGATCCCACTTGCCGCGGAGTGGCTGGGCCTGTGAGCCATGGCCGCTGAACCTGCGTGTCCGGAGCCTGTCCTCCGCAACGGGAGAGGCCACAACAGTGAGAGGCCCGCATACCGCAAAAAAAAAAAAAAAAAAGATAGAGCTGTGATGTGATAGTGTCTCATTAGGGGTCTTTCACATGTGATCATTTCCCTAACATTTCAACTGTGGGATTTGTGAGGAAACGTGGGGAAGTCTGCATCAGATCCCTACCCAAAAGTCTCTGAGGTCCATACACTTTCCCTGGATCTTTCTTTGTTTTGTTGTAGGGATATTATACAGATCTTGGAACCAATGAGACTCAGGTTCAAATTCTGCCTCTGTCATTTACTGACTGTGAGGCAGGGGGGGCCAATCCCTTGCCCATGGAACTGCAGTAGCTTCTCCTGTCAACAGGAATCACAGCCCAGGTTATTTTATGGATCAGGTGAGCCCGCACACAAAACACACCAGCATAGGACCTGCAGCACAGCAGGTGTTCAGTCACTGTGAATTCTCTTTCTTCTTGTTTCAGTATGTATTACCGTATAACAAACCATCCTGAGGAAGTGGCCCTAAGGACTATGCATGCCCATTTGCCGTGAGAGCTTTAGCTAACTTACTTGAATAACAGCCAGGTGTTTGCTATGGTTCAGCCATCAGGGTTGGGCTCACCTGGAGTCACTAATGCACTCCTGCATCCCCTCAGGAGGCTCAGTTGGTCTCAGATATCCAATACGGCTTCACTCCCATATCAGGCACCTTTGCTACGATGGCTAGAACAGCTAGGACCTGGCCAGGGTCCTCTCTTTCCACGAGGTCACTCCAGCACAGTGGTTAGCAGGGCCAGCTTCATAGGGTGCAACATGTGTAGTCACACAGGGCCCCATACCTAGAAGGGTGCTTGCTTGGTTTAATGCTCTGTTACCACTGCCACTGCCTTGAAATTCTTAATACTTTTTTTTTTTTTTTAGCGGCATGCGGGCCTCTCACTGTTGTGGCCTCTCCCGCTTCGGAGCACAGGCTCCAGATGCGCAGGCTCAGCGGCCATGGCCCACAGGCCCAGCTGCTCCGCGGCATATGGGACCCTCCTGGACCGGGGCACGAACCCGCGACCCCCGCATCGGCAGGCGGACTCCCAACCGCTGCGCCACCAGGGAAGCCCGCTTAATACTTTTTAAATAAGAGACCCTGCATTTTCATTTTTACACTGGGTCCTGCAAATTATGTAGCCAGTACTTGTAGCCACATCTCTTTCCCCAAAGGCTCCAGGTTCCAAGAGGGTGAAAGAAGAAGCTGGAAAGCTTCTTAAGACTTAGGCCAGGACTCACACAGTATCACTACACTGCATTCGACGGGCCAAAGCAACTCACAAGGCCATGCTGACTCAAGGGGAGGAGGAGTAAAGTCTCTGCGGCCATCCGCCTCACGGCCGTTTCCTTCCTCCAGCATTCCCATGAACAGTCAGGTCCTGACAGAGCTCGTTTGGTGCTAAGAGGCAGAAACCCACCTAAGCTTCCTCATAAAAAGAGGGAATGACAGTAGAGAGTCAGAAATCTCCCAGAAAGAAGGGTAGCCACACATTAGGAAAGTGGAAATGAGAGTTAGAAACTCAGAGCCTGAGGCTATGCCTTGCCTCTCAGGGATCACGTTGGTTTCCTTGGTGAGTCAGCCGGGATCTGGGGGCTGGGGTGGGTGGGTGGGGGAGCAGGAACTTGGTCACTCAGAAGAGACAACTGCCCCTTCCAGGGGCTGTAGGCTGGATGGGCTCTCAACAAGGGGCTGTGGATAAGGTGGGCCATATAACCTGATGGAATGCTTGTCTTTATTTATCAACTATTTATGAAGGGCCAATAATTATGAGCAAGACCATGTCTGGGCCTATGGGGATATAATTTGGCCCTAGAGGACCAGCGCCCCTTCTTCTCAGTCACATAAAGGCATTTTTGGCTACCTCTTTTTTTTTTTTTTTTTGCGGTACGCAGGCCTCTCACTGTTGTGGCCTCTCCCGTTGCAGAGCAACAGGCTCCGGACGCGCAGGCTCAGCGGCCATGGCTCACGGGCCCAGCTGCTCCGCGGCATGCGGGATCCTCCCGGACCGGGGCATGAACCCATGTCCCCTGCATCGGCAGGCAGACTCTCAACCACTGCGCCACCAGGGAAGCCCCTGGCTACCTCTTATTGAAGCAAAAGGAGGGGTGGGTGTGGGGATCAGCTTTCTTTTTATTGTTCCTTGGGCCCAGAAAGTTCTGGTTCTTGCTGGATGGCTCACCTGACCTCAAATGGCAACACCCACCTACAATGGAGGTTTAGGAGAAAGCATTCTCTTACTAAAATGTCAATTAGCCTCACAGAACGGCTGAGTGATGAAGAACCAGAAATTGTGACTTCATCTGAGTCGACTCTATCCCACTCCAGGGAAGATGGCCAACTTAGGCTCTCAGAAGGAGGGATTCCTACACTGAGAGCCCCATCTCTCTCACACAGCTCTCCTCAGTGTGATCCCCACCCCACCTCTCCCATTTCAGCCCCTTACAGTTCCTTCCTTCACACCCTCATCCAGTGTACTCATCCCTTTCTCAGGAAACCCCACCTACTTCCCCCCATACATACTGCCCTTCCTTGTTCCTCTCTTGGTGCTTTCTTGTAAACTCCAACATTTACAGTCTCCGCTGGTGCTGGGGTTCTCCTATGCCCAGTTTCGTTGGCTCTGAAAGACAAGGTTCCATCTAGCGAGTGAAAGAGACATTGGTGAGGGATCAGATCCCAGTGCAGTTTCCCGCCAGTGACAGCTGTGGGAGAGTATTTTCATTCATTACCTAAAACACAAGCAACTTCAACCAAGTGAACGTTCATATTTCCCAGTGACGACACAATCTAGTTTTATTTGAAGAAATGATATTTTTCTTTATTAATCTGACTTTGACTAGCTCCTTGTTAGCAGTAAACTTGGCATTTAGTTGGAGAATTAAAATTTTCTGGTGTCTAGTCTACATAAGAATCACCACAAGAACTATGAACAAGTCTGTCTTAATTACCCAGGATGGCTAGTGTCTATCTACTTGGATAAGAACTTCCGGATCGTCAATCTCTCCACTGATAAAAAAGGATAGCTCCTGGCCTCAAGGAACTTCCAATCAAGTGGAGCGGACAGTCTTACACTCAGATAAAACCAAAGAGTGAGGGGCTGATGAGAGATGGGCGGGAAAGGGAGGAAAGTTTCAAGAAGCAAGAGTAAGACAGGGATTAGCTTGCAGCTAGGTTCCAAGTGGGAGCTCAGGTGTAAAGGAGGGCGGGGACCCTTTCAAACTGCAGCCATAGCTGTGTGCACACAGATGACCCCACTGGAGTGGAGATGTTCTCTCCGGGCAGGGGGCTGGGTCTTGTTTCCTCATCTGCAGGAAAGCCTGCCCGGCTTGCCCTCGCCACTGTGTGGGCTTGCCGTGAGATTCAGGGTTCAGGCAGGTGAAAACCAAGCCTGGGCACAGGTGGAGGTTCCTCTCAGGAGACTTTACTAGACACGCTCCCCGCCCCACTTCCTCTCACTCTTCACTCCAGATACACATTTAGCTGCATCTTCTGGGTTCCTCCAGTTGGAGGGAACCCAGGAAGGAGATTTTAGCACTGTGCCTATTTCCCATGATATCACTTTACTTGCTTCCCACTTCGACTCCATTATCAGGCAGCTTCACAATTCCTGAGACGAACGGCCCCCGAGCCTCCCCGAAGCCCTCCTTGACGCTGTGCAGCATCTCCCTTTCCCAACTTCCGGCTACTCACCGCCAGACTGAAGCACCTTTCCGCTCCTGACTACAACAACAACAACCCACCCCCGGACTCAATGCGCACGCATGCGCATTAACCACGCATTAGCCACCCTCCCCCCCCCCCGGGGGGGGGCGTGGGCGTGGCGGGTTGCTAGATTTCTCTAAGCCGCTTTTAAATTGGGACGTTTGCTGGGGCGTTCTGTGCTCAGTTCTCGGTGGGTTAGGACCATTGAGTTTCCTAATCAATTTCTGGGCTCCACGCAATCCTTTTTAGAAACTTTTTGCTTGATATGCGTCTGGAGACATTCGCGTCCAGGCTGCAAAGCTGGAGCCTATGGAGTGGATGGAGCAGGCAGACAGAGCCTGGGCTTCTCAACGAGCAACGTCAGCTTAGTTATTCCAGATCTGTCCTGGCTGCCAAGTCCTCTTTTTCTTCTTTCTTACTATAAGGCAAACTTGCCGCTCAGTAGCTTTCTTTCAAGTGGAAGTCGGTGTGCTTTGATACCCTCCGGGAGCATTTACAAGCGGGGGACACAGGTGGGCTGTTGGAATCCGTGTATTTACCTTCTAGGGGAACGCACTGGAGACACGCTGCGCTAGAGGAGAAGGGAAGCCAGGTCAGATTGGCTTTCCAGGCGCCCCTGTGTGCCCTCTCCGTTCCACCGATTCCCTTTCTTCTTCTACCCTGAAGGTCCTTGCTTTTGGCCTTGGCCAGACCATGGAAATTGACACTGCAAGTTGAATAGACCAGGCATTTATTTTCTGATAAATCAGGCCTCTGTCCTGCCTGCACCTTTGGCCTGGTTTTGATAAATGTTGCCGGCAGTGAATACGACGTGTGGGGTTCTGGCTAAACTTTCTGGAGGTGTCAATTGTAAATAGTGTTTCCTTACATTTGGGGCAGCACTTTCGAGTTTCCAAAACATGCTCCATGCAGTAATTGTCTCATTGGATTTCCTCAGCAGGTTGGGAGAAGACGGGGCAACTCATCCCTATTCTGCAGTGAAAAAACCTGAAGCTCAGAGAGGTAGAGTGACTTGGGCACAGTTGCAGGACTAGAAAGTACAACAGAAGAATAAGAAACCAGGACTTCTGATCCTTGGTCTAGAAACTTTTGGCAGTCACATAGTCTTTTTTGTTTTTTTTTTTTTTTTTAATCTTACTAATTACCCTGATAATCCTGTTGGATAACAGAACAATTTGTTCATCCATGTCATGTTCTCTTGTTGCATAAAGGAAATGATAAGGGACAAGAGAGCTGATTTCTCAGCTGTAACCTTTAGAGCTCTGCCGCCTTGCTAATCACTCGCTTATCCTGGATACCAGTGATTTGCCACCTTCCAAACGTGTGGGGAAAATAGTAAAGGTGAAAAAGCCATTTAGCTGCCAAGCTTATGCCACAAAGATCATCATCAGACCAGGAACTGGGTTGGACTCAGTAGCATCATTCCAGAGAGAGCACTGCTCCCCCAAGATGTGCTGCAGCATCAAGGCCTTAAGGATAAGGAACGTGGACAGCTCTCCAAACAGTTTTCAACCAAGGCTGTGCTACATTTCCTTCAGTAATCCCATGGCAGAAAACGTAGTGACCATCAGAGCTTTGGCTTTTTAATCAGGCTCTGTGATTCTTATTAAGGATAAGGTCTAGGGTGATTCAAAGGAAAACAGCAGAAAAGGGGGGAAAATCCTCTTAATTCTTGCCCATGCATTCATAATAGGTAAAGTCGAGAGGGAATAGAAGGCCATTCCTCCGGGGCTAGTTGACCTTCATTGTCTGTCCTCTGTTAGGTGCTTTTAGCCGAGAGATACAGAAGAGGCACAGTCTGACAGAAGTCATCACTGATGGCCACCTTCATTCAGTACTTTGGTCATTTACAAACATTCACTGAGTGCCCACTATGGCCCAGGCCCTAAGGATGCCATGATGAGAGACACAATTTTGATGCTTGACTTTTTCCACTCAAACCTACCATAACTTATTCTATTTCCCTGTTGCTCTCACTTTTCTCCCAGTGCCCTTCCCAGCTGAGTTCTGATGCCTGATCATTTGTGTCATTTTTGGCAAGACACTCCAGAGGATGTATTACTGATACAGCAAAACCTTCCACTCCCATCTGTCCCAGTCCCCACTCTTTCAGGATAAGCCCTAAGTCCTCCTTCATGTACTGTATATCCCTTTCGTCTCCCCTTCTAGGGAAGATGCTTCCAGGTCAATGGTTGTGAACATGATATGAAATAAACTGTAATCCTGATCTCCATAGAAGTTCCTTCTTCTGAATGCATTTACTTTAAAGCAATGTTCTGCAGGGTGCCCCCATGGTTTGTTACGCTTCTTCTTCCCTTTCTTCCTGGTTCCCTGGGGAACCACCGGCCCCTCTATCGCTAGCCCTGTGGTTTGAGTTGATATTCATCCTGCTTCTCCTTAGAGGGGAGAACCTTGTTTAGCCTGAGCCATTCCAATCAGAGTGAATCCAAAGAATTTGCCTGGGAATTCTGGAACACAGACTCTCTTTTCTTTGTGGAGCTTGGTGGTATGAAGTTGTGAGGCTCAGGATTGCCTCTGTCATGACGGATGAGCCTGGAATTTCCAGGGACCACTGTTGAAAGCCTGGGGACGGAGCCAAACAAGAGAAAGCAGAGAAGAAAAATGGGCCCAGGACATGGTGGGTAGGCCCTGAACGGAGCTGGGTTGGAACCAATTCTACCTCTGGGTTAATCTGTTACGTGAACCAATTAACTCCACTACCCCTTGGAAAACACTAATTTGAGTTTGGTTTTCTGTTCCTTACCAAAAATTGCCAGCTGAGAACTACCCTTAGGCTAAGGCTTCCCAAATGGTGTGCCGTGGTGCACCTGTGAGCTTGCTTATAGATATACCCGAGCTTGACGGCCCTAGCCTTTGGGAGGGACTCGGCAGCCAGAGTGCCAGGGCTGGTCATCTCTAGCAGCAAGTAGCTTTGTCCATTTATCCCAGTGAGACAACAAATGCAAAATTTTAATGTGCCCCATTATGGTGATTTTAAAATGTGTTCAAAAATTCTTTAACACTCCTCCATTCCAAAGGTAGAGCCTACTTCTCCTCTCCTTGAATGTGGACTGAATTTAGTGACTTGCTTCTGAAAAATAGAATATGGCAGAAAAGAGAGGGTATGACTTCTGAGACTAGGTCATAAAAAGACACTGCCACTTTTGCCTTGCTTCTCTTGAACTGCTCATCAAAGGGGAAGTCAGTGAGCACTCATGCAGTAGGGGCTGAGGTCCACAAGCAGAAGAACTGAGGCCTCCCATCAATGACCAGCACCAACTTTCCAATGTTATGAATGAGCCACCTTGGAATAGAATCCTCCAGCTTCAGTCAAGCCTTCAGATGATGGCTTCAGCTTTGGCCAATGTCTTGATTGCAACCTCATGCAAGACCTCAAATCAGACTGCCCAACTAAACTAGTCCTAATCCACAGGAACTGGGTGAGGTATTGTTTATTGTGTTAAGCTAATGAGTTTGAGGGCTATTTGGTATGCCTCGATAGATAACATTTATACCCAGAATGTGAAAAAGGTTGGGAAACACTGTGGACATACCCAGCATTCTGGAATATAATAGAACCTTTAGTTTTAGTTTTTTTTTTAAATGATACTTAGTCAATAGCAGCTTTACAACGTTTGAGACAACAAGCATTTAGAAATACATTCAAAGCAAAACAAAAGCTCCCTGTGTTTGAAAACATACCTGCAAACCACAATTACCAGTGACAGCTCTAAAAGTTTTTTGTTTTACAACTAATCTATTGTCATGGAAAGGACATCTTACTGAATAGAATTATGGAGTTTAAGACAACGTGTGGCAAGACAAACCCAAACAGGTCTATGCAGTATATTCATCTTTCACTTTCATGAGATTCTTAAGAGCTGGTGACAGTTGCACCCTTGACCTTGCTAAAGGAAAAGAGGCAAGAAGCCAATCAGAAGATTTCTCCCATAAACTTTCATTGAAAAGATTTCCAAAGTAAAATCAAGAGGCCTACCATGGCATAGAGGTTTCTCCAACCTTCAGGATTCAAAAGGCCTCATGTGCTTTACTCTTAGCAATGTTTGAAATGCTTCTTTCTTAACCCCGTATTTAGGATACATAATCAGAGGACCAATGCCCAAGTACTTTGTTTATGCCATTACTTATGTAAGTGCAGCAATGCCTCCACTTCATTTATAACTGTTACATAAAGAACAACTAAACTATCTGGAATTGAGAAAAGAGCCAGGGTTAGCCTAGAAAGAGTATGAGCTAAACCAGTGTTGACCAGTCCACACTTGCCAACTCCACCAGCTTCACTTCTAGGTGAGCCCATGGGCTCTCAGTCAGAGTTCTTTCTTACTCTAGACAGTATTCTTCCTACATTGGTTATCTATAGTCTGAGCCCACAGATCAGAGCCATCATGTTATAAAAGTTGGAAGCTTCTAGAATTGTACCATCCAACACAGTAGCCACTAGCCACATGTGGCTATTGAACACCTGAAATGTGGCTGGATTTGAGATTAAGTGTAAAGTGTAAAATCTCTAAATATAAAACACATACATACAGATTTTGAAGACACAGTATGAAAAAAAGTGTAAAATACCTCATTAATAATTTTTCATATTAATTACATGTTGAATTGATAATATTTCGTATATATTGGGTTAAATGAAATGTATTATTAAAATTACTGTCACCTGTTTCTTTTCCCGATTTTCTTTAATGTGCATACTAGAAAATTTAAAGTGACATATGTGGCTTGCATTATATTTCTACTGCACAGTGCTGGTCTAGAAGCAGGCCTATTCACACTCATTTATTCATTTAATTATTCAGCTTATGCTTATTAAATGTCTTCTGTGTGTTGAGTTCTGGGCTAGGGGATAGAAATGCAACAGTGGACACAGCCCTTGCACTTGTGAAGCAAGTGGTACCCACTGCGGTATAAGAGAGACTGAAATCAAAAGTGACAACACGTATCTAAAAGCAGGGGACATTTAATCCGGAATATTTTAGGTCATAGGATTATTAGGGCTTTTAGAGTTCAAGGCCAGGCCTACATTACTTACCACCTAAGGCTTATTGTTTGAAGGCAAAATATAATAGGTGTTGATAATAATGGCCACCCTGGAGTCACTCAGGAAAGGTTACCTTCCACAGGGCCTGTTCTAGTCTGCTGTGTATTATGGCTACAGCCATACAGATGCTCTTCCTCACTAAACTAAGAGGCTTTGGAGGGCAGTGACAATGTGGTTTGACCTTAGTCTCACCCAGTGTCTCCCACACAGAAGATACTTAACAACACGTGGAATTAAAATATGTCATGCGTACTCATTTAAGAAAACAAACATATCATATACTTTAGAAAGAGTTCTGCCCCAAATGCCTAAAAAAACAAAAAGTTTGCCCCTTAAACTAGTAAGCTTTAGTAATTTAAAAACAAAACAAAACAGTCCTCTTTCAGAATATAAATTCATGCATACCTGATGGTGTAAGCAAAAAGTTCTGGGATATCCAAATTAAATTCTCCCTCATGACCACCAAGATTAAATATTATATACGAGGGGTGACCCTGGATGGCACTGTTTGACCAAGGCCATGATCATGCATCCTTCTTCTTCTCTGAAATGCTTTACAGAAGTCATGAGTTGTCAAAATAAAAAACACGAGTTGCAAAGGGAAACATTTTGCTTGCAATTCTTATTACATTTTTAGTACCAGTCAAGGTAACCAGTCATATTAAAAAATATATAATTTAATTCTCAAATAATAACTTTGTTCCTCTTTCTCCTAAAGTACACTGTCCAAAGAATCCTGAATATATTCTTTTGTTGATGTACACATGCCGACGGACAGCACAAGGTTCAGAAATGAAAGTAGAAATATTACCCTTTTATAAAAATAAACTTGGTCCCAGAGAGGATGAGAAAAAGAGCGAGCAGGAGCGAGCCTAAGAAAAAACACAAAGCTTTGGAGGAGAATTGTTTCAATTTACGTAACTGCAGCATCTGCAACTTTGGGCGGGTCGCTCAGAGTACCATTACCTCCTAACTCAGTGCTTCGAGTGTGCTCCTCTGTAAATGCATGTTAAATTAACCACCTAACAATAGAGCAAAGATAACTATACAACGATTAGTCCACCGTTACCAAAAGGGTAACAAGTTCACAAATAATTAATTGATCCCCACATTTCCAGCCTTCAGGATCTTCGGATTTCTAGTAAGGCCTCCCCTCACAGTTTTATTGGAAATGTTTTGTACTCCAGCAAGGTCACCTTCCTTTCCCATAAAGAGGGGAGGAGAGAAGTTCACTCTGAATAGCTGGTGGACAACTTGTCCATTTTCCCTTGGGCAATTTGGGTTTATCTAAATTCAGGTTAAATTCAAATACAGGCCGGAGAAAGTCATCAGTTCCTGACCACTCAGCAGGAGATGCTGTTTATGCTTTGTTTTGCACAATTATGCGAAAAAACATGGCTTAATAAATATACAGGCACCCCTGATTAACCATCCTCCACCACCTCCATCCCCCAAATGCCCCAGATCTGCTCAGACCCCATTTGGGTGTAATTCCCATTATCGCTTGGATCCCAAAGCTTCCAGAGTGCTGTCTGGCCAGGGAGCATGTGGCATGTCCTGTGCGGCAAATGTCCTGTTTTAAGTTCCAGCGGGTCCTTCTCCAGGGTCACAGGGCCTCCAGTCTTCATGCGTGAAGATAGCTTTTCTTAGCTGCCCTGTGACAACTGGGTTTCACATTTCCTGAAACTAGATCTGTGGAAGGAGTCTCTGAAATTAAGCAGGGAGAGAGAACAGAAGTAAGAAACATCAGTTAGCCTTTTAAAGAGGAAAATCACTCACTAGAAAAGCACATCAATCATGGAGAACTCAGTAAAGTAAGTAAGTATGGGAAAGTGCGGCCATGCCTTCGCGCTGTGCCGGAAGAAATACAGGCGGTAATTTGGCCCTGGGAAGACGGCTGGCAGAAGGCCGCATGGAGGGGCCCCGGAGAGGTCAAGGAGAAGGCACAGGGGCAGCGGGATGCAAGCAGAGCAGATCACGCTTGGGTGGCTTCTCTGATTCCAGGGCCCGCTCCCACACCCAGAGGTTCTGCAGTTCTGATTGCTGGGCCTCAAGAGCTATCCTTTATCCTATGGGAAGAGGCCTCCCCTGCCCTCTTCTTACCTCTTATGACTGTCAACTCTGAATATCGGCCTGTAGAGTTCTGGAATTTTCCGCTCTATCATTGGCCTGAGGTTCTCTCTCAGCTTGTTGTAGTTCTTTTTGAGTTCCATCTGGTACTCCCTCTGGTCTGCCGTGATGAGACGCTTGTTTTTCTCTACGGCTTCACCGCATCTGAGATGCAAATATCAGGGTGGGGAGAAAATGAGGTTGCATTTCATACAAGTTTGAAGTGCTTACAAATTATTTATATATATATATTTTTTTTTTGTCAGTACGCGGGCCTCTTACTATTGCGGCCTCTCCCGTTGCGGAGCACAGGCTCCGGATGCGCAGGCTCAGCGGCCATGGCTCACGGGCCCAGTCGCTCTGCGGCATGTGGGATCTTCCTGGACTGGGGCACGAACCCATGTCCCCTGCATCGGCAGGTGGACTCTCAACCACTGCGCCACCAGGGAAGCCCAGAACAGATTGATTTAATTCACCCTGGAAGCCAAAACCACGCCCTTAACTGGATTTTCACTTATCTTTTAGGTTTGACATTAATTGAAGCAAACTGTAGGATACCAAAGGTTACATATCAAGGTTTCAGGGAAGAGGTAGGAAGGGGAGGTATATACCCTTTGAATCCTGAGAAATCTACATCACCCCTTATTATTTTTCTATTGCCTCTTAAACTAACAGTTATGAGCTACCACAATGTGTAAAATGAAATCAGTTTCTTCAAGGAGACTTCAAGGACCAGTTTTGTAACACTGGCAGACAAGAGACCTGCAGGAGTGAACTGCTAACTTGGGGATGGCTACTCCGCAAACTTTGGAAGAAGCAACTATACTCTCTGTGATCTTTGTTATCAGAAGACATAGTAGCTATAAATATATATAGTGTTTTTTTTTTTTTTTAGTATAGTTTTTAGCTCTTGTTCATTGGTGGATTTGGTTTTTTGGTTTGGTTGCTCTCGTTGTTCTTTCTTTTTTTTTATTACTTAAAAAATGTTTTAATTTTTATATAGTGTTTTAAAAGACAAATATATTAATAGGTGGAGCGAATTTTTGTAACTTTATATTTTAACAAATTTTATACCTTATAAAATTGTTTCATAGACATTTTCTGTATTTCTTCCTTCCATTTAGATTATATTCTCTAGATTTTCTTATTAAAGTTAAAATAACTTCCACTATGTTAATTTAAATCCATAAACTAAAGAGAGCCATGCATTATGTTTCCCTCCTAGAGAAGAGCCATATCTCTTGGGAAATGTATACAGGATCATATAACTACATTGCAAATCATTTTTTAAAAATGGTCCTATCTGTAACATTTTCATTAGGTCCACAAACAGCTGAACTGTGCAACTTTCACTCAGTGACACCACCATTCCAGACAGACCCCTCCTTTGCTGCTCCCTTTGTTGATAAGTTCACTGAACACAAGCATTTTCTTACAGTCGATGTGCTGGGATTTTTCAGCAGAGTCCTACAGAAACCAGATTGATGGGGACTAGAAAGGGTGGGAAGTTGTGCTTCCAGAACATGCTGGGGGTAACCTTCATAGTCCTCTATCTAAGGTGTCTTTTCTACAGAGAGGGTGGTCATGCAGCCCTCACCCTCTGCATCTCTTGCCCTCCCTTCTCTGTGATGCTCCTTCAGCACAGCTCACATATCAGTCCCTCAGTATGGCCAAAAAATTGCTAGTTGCTTCATCAACAACCATCCCCTCTCTTGCTTAGTAGCAGAACTCCAGGTGGTATACCCACCTGGAAAATTACATTCCCTAGCCTTCCTTATAAATAGGGACGGCTGAAGAGCTATAAGATGAAGTCACTAGGAAAGCTCTTTAAAGGGGTGTAGCCTTTTGCTCTTTCCTCATTTCTATTCCTGATACCTGCCTAGGATGTAGTTGTGATGGCCAGAGCCTTAGCAGCCATTCTGTGACTATGAGGATGGATATACTATAACCAGGATAGCAGAGCAAAAGAATGGAAAGAGTCAGGGTCTCTGATGACTTTATGTGACCACCACACAGCTCTGGGATGCCTATCTCTGATCTTGTTTCATATGAGAGAAAAATAATTTTCTATCTTATTTAAGCCACTCTTAATTCCATTCTGTTACTGGCAACTGAATGTACTTCCTAGAGAGAACAGGCTCTGGAGGTGGAGTGCTCACCTCTGAATCCTGCTTTGCTACTTATTGGCTTTGTGACATTAGGCAAGTTACTTAAGCTTTCCATGCCTTAGTTTCTTCACCTGTGACATGATGGTGAAAATAGCCTACCTCATAAAGTTTTGTAAAGATTAAATGAATTAAATATATAAAATGCTTAGAATAGTACTGTTACATAGCTAAAACCTAGAACACTTATTGTTATTATTATTATTGTTACTATTCCTGATAGACCCAGTCTGAGTGCAGAAACTATTTGTTCTATATAAGAATGATGGTGGGATGTCAGAGATTTTATATCCCAGCCCCTTTTTTTCATAGTTGATGAAACTAAGATGCAAAGAGATGAAGTGCCCTGTCCAGAGTCATACACCTTTGGGAACAGGAAAGGTGGATGTAAATCCAGGATCCTGTTGCTCCCAGGCCGATGTCTCATCAGCCCCACTGTGTGTTATGTTACAAACCTTACAGAGGCACACAAGTCATGGGCAGACAATGTCTATATTTAAATCAGATTAAGTCTCTTTCCTATGTAAATCAATCTGGTTTCTATTTGCCCCATACTGTTATATTCATCAATCACTTCATATGTGCCAAGTCCTATTCTAAGTTCTCTGAATTGACTCTTTTGATACTAACTTTAAGAGGTAGTTACTATTTTATCCTCATTTTACAGTTGGGGAAACTAAGGTTGGGTAACTAGCCCAAGGTCACACAGCTAGTTAAGGCAGAGTAGATATTATTTATTTATTTACTTATTGTTTTATCTTTGGCTGCGTTGGGTCTTCATTGCTGCACTCGGGCTTTCTCTAGTTGCAGCGAGCGGGGGTTACTCTTTGCTGCGGTGTGCGGGCTTCTCATTGTGGTGGCTTCCCTTGTTGCGGAGCACAGGCTCTAGGCGCACGGGCTTTAGTAGTTGTGGCATGCGGGCTCAGTAGTTGTGGCACATGGGCTCAGTTGCTCTGTGGCATGTGGGATCTTCCCAGACCAGGGATCAAACCCGTGTCCCCTGCAGTGGCAGGCTGACTCCTAACTACTGTGCCACCAGGGAAGTCCCAGAGTGAATATGTGAAGCCAGGCAACTAGGCCCGAGAGCCCACACTCATAACCCCAACACCACAAATGCTGCCTAGGAAAGACCCTGACCCTTCCAGCTAGAATCCAAGGCATACGGCCTTGGTCTCAAGTTGGAACTATTCTCTCCCGAATCCCAATTTGTAGTATTCGGCGTTTCTCATCTTCTTCCTGGTAACACTTCAGCAAGTCTCCAGCTAAGGTCCAGTGAAAAAATACAGCTGCCGGAGTGAGAGGAGAGATACTGGAGAAACTGAGGGATTGGCTCCCCACCCCCTCCCGTGACTGGAGTGATATATGTGGTCCAGGCCCTTGAAGTTGAGGAAGGATTATTTGGGGGCAGGGCACCAAAGGAACATCTGGCCTTTCCACAGGAAGGGCTGCAGTGGATGTGAGGGTCCCCTGGTCAGAGCCACCTCGGCTGGCACCTCCAGCACTGTCCCTGCATTTCCTCCCTCCCAGCCCGACCTCTACCAAACCCCAGATCCCAAGGGCAGCCGGTCTCAGTGGAAGGCTAGTCTAATTCCTGGTTCTGCCACTTACTTGCTGTGTGACCTTGGGCTAATCGTGGTCTCCTTCAACCGCACTTCCTTCATCTATAAAGTGGGTTTATGAGGATGAAATGGTGTCGGGCATGTGAGGACCTGACCAAGCGGCTGCGGGAGGAGTGCTTTGCAGGCGGCGTGGCCTGCCTCTCCTGGAGCGAAGCGGGGGAGACAGCCCACCAGGAGCACTGTCCTGGGTGCCCCGCTGCTGCCTGTGGGGAGGCGCCTGAGGCCGAAGGAGCAGGGCACCACGGGGGCAGGGAGCGCACCCCAGGGCAGACAGGAGCAGCCGTGGCTGGATCCTCCGGCTGTCGCCCTGAGTCCCCTCTAATTCCCTTGGCTGGGCGGCCCCAGAGGGGCTGGTGTGGCTCCCTGCCTCGGGGAAGTCACAGTGGCCCTGCTTCCTCCTCCTAAGGGGGCGAGATTGGGACTACGGGCTTGGGAAGGTGTCCAGTCTCGAGTCTGACACCTGGAAGCAGGTTCTGAGGACCTGCTGAACACCCCAGAACCCAGCGGGGGGTGGGGTCCGCCTAGATCAGACTCTAGGCTAGGCTCTAGGGCCTGACTCACATTACACTGTCTTCTGCCTCCTTGGGCCCTGGGCTTCTGTCCTGAGGAGTTACAGAGGCCTGTGGTTCCGACGATCGCACACTATTCTCCATTTCACAGTCAGCCCAGACACCCTCCCACGCGGTGCCCTGGTCCTGAAGTGAGAGCACCGTCAAGCCCTGAGGATCGAGACCTTGTTCAAGAGAACCAGGGATGGAGATGCGCTAAGAGAAGAGGACAGGATAGCACTGTAACTGAAATGGAATTTTTCCTCTTGGGAATGGTTGCAGAAGGGCTGGGAGGGGGAAGCCACGTGCACGTGTGTGTGTGTGTGTGTGTGTGTGTGTGTATGTGCTGCTCCACTCAGCTCTCAGTTTTCCACCCAGCCTCCTAGGCCCACTGAGACAGGTCCCTGTGACCTGGAAAAGGGACAGACGTCCTTCATATGTCCCTGCTACGGACCTGCTCTCGAGCAACCTCTCGTAATGTTTCAGGCTTTGCTTTCCCACCAAATACTCAGATCTCTTTTCACCTACTGCTTCTGTTTCCACCCACACTACACACAGTTGGTTTTCCTTTGGCCACTTGGGTAAATTCCCTCTCCTTTCTCTTCACAGACGTTAACTCCCGTTAAGACTCTTTGACCAATTATGCGGTGGAACTCTACTGATGTATCTGAAACTATGTCCCTTAAAGGCAACCTGGACCTGGTGCCATTGAGTCCTGCTCTCTTTTCTTTAAATATAAAAATGAATTTAAAAATCACTTAGTCTTTATAAGAATGAGAAAGTTCACATGTTATGGAATGAAGGTTTGTGTCCCTCCCAAAATTCACATGTGACCTCCATGTGATGGGATTTGGAGGTGGGGCCTTTAGGAAGAATGAAGTTTTAAATTAGGCCATGAGAGTGGGACCCACGTGATGGGATTAGTGCCCTTGTAGAAAGAGACCAGAGAGCTATCTTCTTCATCTCTCTACCAGGTGAAGATACAGTGAGAAGGTGGCCATTTACAAGCCAGCAAGAGGGTTCTCCCTAGGAACTGAATCTGCTGACACTTTAAGCTTGGACTTCCCAGCCTCCAGCACTGCGAGAAATAAATGTCTGTTATTCAGCTACTCAGTCTGTGGTATTTTGCTATAGTGGCCCAAGCTGACTAAGACAGAAATATAAGAGGAAAATTTAAAACCACAGACTGGCACAGATTGCAGTGTTTAAAATGGTCTGGGTGCTCTGGGGAGCAGAGGAGGGAAACAGTATGTTGTACCTCTCCATCTTGGCTTCTGAAACCCTGAGATGTTTCAGAAGGGGATCCAGGCCCCAACCTGGCAACCATCTGAAGAGCCGCAGGACTGGCTGGATCAGGTGTCAGTTGCAGCAGGTCAGCCTGCCAGGTTCTTTATGGCTTCATCCAGACCCGCTACAGCTGAGTCAGACAGGCCACTGCCCAGTGGCAGGACCCAGCTACAGTGTACCCAGCAAGTGTACATTTCCGTTATTAGCAATCAGTCTTGGAAGGCTCACTTATGTTCACCTTGGAAACCTGGGCTTATCGACCTACAGCCCAAGTCTGCTGAGAAGCTGGAGCTCACTCAAGGCAAAACCGGGAACGGTTTCACACCCAAACATTTTCCACTCCTGCATCATCTCTGCTGATAGCAGGTTCCAGGGAGAAAACACAGGGGCGCAAACAACTTGACCAAACAATTCCTCTATTCATTACAAAGCTGTGACTTGCTGATTGGACCTGAGAAGCAATTAAGCAATGGAGGAAAGGAAGGTTTCCTCACCTGCTACTTGTACTGAGGGTATAAGTTACAGATCATCACATTTACCCTTGTAAATATACAGTTTGATTAGTTTTAGTACATTAATACAGTCATGCAACCTTCACCACAATCTCACCCACTACTTTTTTTTTTTTTTTTGTGGTCTGCGGGCCTCTCACTGCTGTGGCCTCTCCCGTTGCAGAGCACAGGCTCCGGACGCGCAGGCTCAGCGGCCATGGCTCACGGGCCCAGCCGCTCCGCAGCATGTGGGATCTTCCCGGACCGGGGCACGAACCCATGTCCCCTGCATCGGCAGGTGGACTCTCAACCACTGCGCCACCAGGGAAGCCCTCACCCACTACTTTTTTTTTTTTTTTTTTTTTCACCCACTACTTTTGATGCATGTGAAATAAAGTGGAATGAAAGTCACTGGACTTGGACTTTGACAATGAAGTAGTGAGCAGAAGTACTGTTTTGCCTGTAGCCTCGTCTCATTTGTACTGGAACTTCATCTTTGCACACAGGTAGCAGGGTGCCTGGCGCAAAGTATGGGCTCAATAAATGTTTGCTCAATGAACCAGCATCTATAGTTGTTCAAAGGTGTTAATAGTAATGGCACATTTCCTCCTGTGAAGGGAGGAAAGGGGAGGAAAAAGGGTGAGTGACAGTAGGCAGGACCTGACGCATGAAGCCCTCGGGGAGGGGGCAGGGAGGAGAAAATGTGAGATGGCGGCAATCAAGCAACCTCTACAGCTTTGCAGCCTCTGCTCAAAGATCGGTCCCATCCGGCAGCTTCAGCAGCACCTGGGAGCTTGTTAGAAATGCAGAGTCTCAGGCCCACCCCAGAACTACTGAATCAGAATCTGCATTTTGACAAGATCCCCAGGTCATTTGTTTTGCACAGTGAAGTTTGAGAAGCGCTGACAGATATTCTTGTGGCATTCCTAGAACAGGGCGGCAGCCCACCCAGCAGGGGGAAGGTCCGCAGCCAACGGCAGGCGGACTCTCAACCACTGCGCTACCAGGGAAGCCCTCGACAGGGATTTTATAAGGACATTTTAACTAAAAAATCACTTCTCTTAGCAAGCTTCCTTTTACATCTATATTCTATTCAGAGCCCCACTTGTCAATAGTGCTGTCTTCCCAGGATCCCCTCCCTGTGCTGGCATGCCCACAGAATGCACTGCTCTTGCCAACTCAGAGGAGCCCAGACGTATCAAGGACAGCCCTGCCTCTGTGTCTTGTGCTACTGTTGGTCCCTTTACCAGTAATGCCTCTGTCTTCCCACTGCCCCCTTCTTACCAACTACATACCCAAGACGAGGTTTAAGTGATGTTTTCCCACAAAGCTTTCCCTAGCCATTGCAGACTGCAACTGACCGTTCTTTTCTGAACTCTTAGCCCTATATTTTGTGTACTCTCCACAGTTCTTAGAACATGCTGCATTGCTTTGTTATTTAGCCAGGTAAAAGTCCTATTGTCAGGAGCAGAGGAATACCCAGCTCCTGTATTCCTATAACGAATATCATACCTGGGTCCTAGTGTGTGCTCATTAAACTTCACAGGTCCTTGCAGAGGTCCAGAGAGGCCCGTGCCACTGCCACCTTCATGGGCCTTTCACAATAACTTCATTTTATATGAAGATACGTGGAAAGTAAATTGATCTTTAAAAATTCCCCCAATACTTTTCTAGCCTTTGTTTTATGAAAACGCACTCTTTACTGAAGAATATCTAGATTTTGCGTAATGTCAAAATTGTTATGAAATACAGGAAACAATTCAAATACAAAACATTAATAAATATAATTTCTGTCTGTGCATGTATGTGCATATGTATAGTGTGCACGCACACGCACACACACACACACACACCCCTATTACTAAGCAGCTGAGATTCACTGCAGGACAAAGAATGTCTCCTTTATACGTAGCAAATTTACATATGTCTCACCAAAGCCTGTGAAGGAGGAGAACCTCACCTGACACTAGCATTCTGGTGAGTTTTCACTGAATTTAGCAAACTTTAACTTTTAGCCTCCTTTATCCCCATCTGCCAAGTGAAGATATTCCTAGACTTTATATGCTGCTCTAAGACCCTGGGTGAAAAGAAATATTAGTACATGTATTTCTGATGTCCTTCTCTCTTATGGGTGAGGGGCCATCCACATCCTTCATAATCGTTCCTTTTAGGGCCACAGGAGTCCCAGTATACCTGTGTGCATTGCAGCAACTTGCAAGACCTTGTCCCAAGATTCACTTCCTATCCAGCCTGAACAGTCTGCTCTTGGAGCCAGCTCTACTGCAGAATTCAGGAGCAGAGAGGACGCTTGTCTGCCAGTGGGAATTGCCGTAGAGATGACTGATACCTTTGTAAAATTCTAGTTTTAGAATCTTGCCTCTATCTCTCAATTTGAGGCAGTGTCTTTTACATTTATAAAAATAAGTTATTGTATGATATGGGAAATTACAAAGACTGCCAATGCCAAGAACCTCTCAGGCTCTAATTCATCAGTGGAACATCAGCACGTTGAAGGAAGTATTCGCTACTTGGATTCAGAAGACCTGGTTTGAACTCAACTCTGCTACTAACTTGCTGCGTGACCTTAAGTAAAATCATTTCCCATCTCTGAACCTCCATTTCCTCTTTTGTAAAATGAAGATTTATTTTACAATGTGAGATGATAAATATGAAAGCACCATACAGTTTGTGAGCTACTAGTGCAAGCGGTGTTGCTCTATGCAGGCTTCTCAAACTTGAGCACGCATCCGAATCCCCTGGAGGACTTGTTAAAATATGGGTTGCTGGGTCCCACCTCTGGAGAGTCTTACTCAGTAGGTCTGACTGGTATCTGAGAATTTTCCTCTCTAGCAAATTTCTCAAGTGATCCTGAAGCTGCTCGCCTGGGGACCACAATTTGAAAACCACTGCTCTACTGAAATCCCAGCCATTTCCCCTCTTACCGCATTATGAATTCTTTAAAGCATAATCTCAACTTGTTGTGATGTCGATAGAGTTTTGGGTCAGCTGGAATTTCAGCCAAAAATACTTGGGCTACTTCCAGTGGTCCCTGATGGGAAAAGTGAAAAACATTACTGATGTTGGAAAGAAAGTGAAATTACTTGGGAGGAAATGTTGGGAGTGAGGTCATAGTTTGAACATTTAATTTTGTTAGTTTGACCAAAACGAAAAATCAAGGAAGGTCTTGAACTTCTCAGGAAAATGCTGATCCCTTAGGAGGAGTTTGCAGTTTTAGGAGAATATTCAAAAGTCTAAATGTATTTCCTAAATCAAATACTACTAATTACAGATTTTCCTTCATATAGAAAGGTAATATACTACATCAAAGGGTATGTGATTCGAGTTGCTTTTCTGAAAATAGAGATTCTCTTGATCCAGCCATTCATATTCATTTGTCTAGTTGCCCTAGTGGCAAGCACCCTTTTGCGTAATTGCTGGCTTGAGTCAGAGATATGCATAGTACATGTGTAATCTATGGTTGTGGGCTTATTAAGTCTTCCATTTTCATTAAAAGATTGGGACTTACAAAAGCAAAAGCCTCCTAATATTTTCTGGTCATAGAAATGTAATAAGTACTATTTCTGTCCCCTTGATATTATGTGGACAGAGGATTTTTGCTGGGGAGTCCAGTTGTGCCGAATGAGGAAAGGGTCACGGCACTCATTGAGTTTTTGGGTGTGGAGGTGTGCAGATCTAGTTCTGAAATTAAGGAAGCACACTGGACAGAGAGAACTAAGCTAGTATGCCCTCCATCTGAGGCCGGATTAGTTCCACGCTGAGATCGGAGTTAGAATTCTAATGGATCTGAGAAGATCCGGTCTGTTTTGAAGTGGCCCAAGAAGCCGGTTCCAGGTCACGCCTGCTTAGCAACGCTCCTGGCATACTGGTTTCATCTGGTGACTGACCCAGGTGAAATGTCCTAGACCCTTTCCCTTCTCTCCTACAGGCCCTCTCAGATTTATCTCAAGCCTTGCAACAACTCTGCCTAAATTGGGCATGACTAAGCTCTCCATCTGGATCATATTGCCAGGACTGGCCCCAACTTCTCCAAAAAAATGCTACTCCTTAGACACGGTCCACTCATCTCTAGGATTTCTTGTCTACCTTGGGTTGTTACATGAAGCAGAAGGGACCTCCTCAAGTGTTCGGTCTAAGTTTAGGAACATCATTTGTATGTTGATCAGACTCCTCATTGACCTCAAGAAAGAAGGGTGCAGACATATAGTAACACGAACCAAAATAACAAGAACCAGAGGAGTTGCCACCAGCTGGTTTCGCTTACCTGATTGACAGTAGCTCCGACGGAGCCTTGCAGCACCATCTGAAGCATCTTGGCATCAGGAGGCTCCTGGTTAATGGCAACTGCTAACTGCAGGGTCTTCTTCTTCATATCTTCAATGGCAACTTCAATTGGTGTCAAAACAAACTGAACGTAAGACATAAATGTAGGAAAGTCATTGTCAGGTCTTATAAGCCATGGACAAACCTGGAGCTATGACAAAGAGGACACTGGGTTTGAAGCAGCAGCTAAGAAGGCTTTCAGAGAAATTTAGAATAATCAGGACAGGTTAAGAGGAAGGAAGAGCCTAACATTTCTTGAGTACTTATTATGTTCCAGGAACTTTACATGCATTTATGATTTACTTCTTTAAACAACTTCCTATTCTCTCCACCTTGCAGTCAAAGAGGGATTTGTAAGGTTAAGTAAGTGACACAGGTCGTAAGTGGGGAGGTCAGATTTTGACCACAATAATGTTCACATTCAAAATCCATGTTTTTTTCTACACTGTTAGGTTTCCTTTCCTATTGTGGAAGAAGTTACTTGACTTATAATTGGGAAAGCTGTTAGAAGCACAGCATTCAAGATTTTCTTCTCCACCATAACACAAGATTTTGGCATCATGTGTGCCTTTTCTAACTCACCCTGAAGGTGAATTCTTAGTAAAGAGAATTCTCTTAAGGGTCAATCTGCTAGTTGCTAAGTTCTGTTGGCTTGGAGTATGACCTTTTCTGAATTTTATTGATGGAGTCATGTCTCCTCCAAATTCAAGTATTTAATTCCTAAACCCCAGTACCTCGGAATGTGACTTTATTTGAGACAGGGTCTTTACAGAGGTAACCAAGTTCAAAGGGGGTCATTAGGATGGGCCCTCATCCAATATGACCTATATGTCCCTACAAGAAGAGGAAATCTGGACATAGGGACATGCACAGAGGGAAGATGGCGTGAAGAAACACAGGGAGAAGGCAGCCATCTACAAGCCAAGGAAAGAGGCCCGGAATAGATCCTTCCCTCACGTCTTTCAGAAGGAACCAACCCTGCCAACACCTTGATTTTTGGCTTCTGGCCTCTGGAACTATAAAACAAGAAATTTCTATTGTTGAAGCCACCCAGTCTGTGGTACTTGGTTACAACAGCTCTAACAAACTAACACACTGAGGTTCTTAGGGAACTACAAATGGCCCAGAAAAATTGTGAGGACTCTTACTGGGACCGTGAGTTTATTTCTGTGCTGTGCTGACATGTCCTAGTGCTCAAGAGTCTAAAACAGTAAGAAATACAGCAGATGCCTTCTAAGCAAACCTTCCCTTAGCTGAGCCATCAGTTCTGGCTTCCTCTGCCCTCTGTGAAAACCACTCTCTGATGTGGCTGCTGAACACCTGAGCTGGTGGGTGGCTCTCCAGTAACCTCAGCCCCCGTGCTCCTGCCAGGGAAGTGTGTATTCACCACAACTCATCAGTGTTTGTTTACCAACTTGCTTATGCCTGTTACACTTGTTATTTTAATGAGCTAATCTAATTCAATAATGCATAAACTGGTGAACTATGGCTGTGGAAAGAAGAAGAGTTGTTTCTATGAAAAACAAGCTAATGCTTGGGCAAGATGTTATGAAAGCAAGTTGCTATAAAAGATTCCTGTTGGGGCTTCCCTGGTGGCACGGTGGTTGAGAGTCCGCCTGCCGATGCAGGGGACACGGGTTCGTGCCCCGGTCCGGGAAGATCCCACATGCTGCGGAGCGGCGGGGCCCGTGAGCCATGGCCGCTGAGCCTGCGCGTCCGGAGCCTGTGCTCCGGCAACACGAGGGGCCACAACAGTGAGAGGCCCGTGTACCGCGATAAAAATTTAAAAAAAAGATTCCTGTCTTATTAGGTGTGCACAAGACAATGGTAAAAGGCTAGGGGAAAAAAAAATCATAAAAATCCAGAAGCATTCTGCTCTTATATTGTTTAACAAGGATCTTTAAGCTCTCACTCTGCTTTACAGAAACCCAAACTGAACATCCTGGACATTGCATATGGGTAGACATTGCATATGGTTTATACAAGAAAGACAGTGCTGAATCGTGATCAGCCAACCCTAAATCACAGACAAGGCTGTGGCTCTACACAAAATGAATGACAAATAAGTGCACATGTATATATTGTAAAGTAAAATGTTTACAGTATGTCTAATTTTGAGCAGTTTTGTAGCTTGAGGCATTTTCTCCATCAGTGCCATTACAATGAACTTGAAGACTTCTGCTACACATGGAACCAGAAAAAAGAAAGAGGTCTTCCCTGTATCAACATTTAGATAAGGAAACTGAATGAAGATAAGAGCCTTGTGCAATGTCACAGGAGGATGCTGGGACTAGGAGACAACTGGTCTCCTGTCTGACTGGCATGGTGCCCTCTTCCAGCTCAACACAGACTCCTTGGGGCTGCTCACTTGCTGTTCCTGCCTCTGACGATGAACAACAGAACGCTGCCTGAATCACATGTAAGCTTTTAAATATATAAAAATCTAATAAAAAATATTGTAAACTTTGACATTTCATGTAAATTTAACATTAACATATAAAGACACAGTGAGTATTATAATTGTGTACATATATTTATGTTAAAGATATAACTTTAAAGTAGAAAATACTTAAATATAAAGTGTACTATAAAACATGTAGCTGCCTAAATGGGATTCCCTGGCACCACGAGAGTGAGAGGATAACCAGCATAAATAATATTTCAAAGGCATCCCTTTTTAGATTTGCACCTGAGTCTGCCATGAAGGAGCATGAAGGAGGTTTGTGTGTCATCCTGGGAGGTGACCCAGGCCCACTCCCTCAGTGGTGGCCTCTGTCCAGAGCCCATTCCCTCCAGTGCCTTTACCTCCTCCTTCTGGATGACGCTGATCCTGGTCTTGATGTAGGGGAAGGCGTGCATGGTGGTCAGGACAGTGTTCCGCCGGTACTGCTCGTGCAGTTCTCCCCGAGGCCGGCCCTCCAGGGTGAAGGGGGTGGTGTACATAAACCTCCGCAGATCGAAATTCTTCTCAAAGTAGGTTAGCCTGTCTTTCATCTCATACTCATCAAAGTAGGGCTCCACAAAAGTGATCTGTATGTAGGCCTGAGGGGGAAAAGGTAAGGGATGAGCTGGTCTGCAAACTTCCACCCAGGATGCACTGGGGGGCACGCGGAACACAGAGGGGCAGCACCACCCCTCTGTGCTCACAAAAGCCATGGAAGCTGAAAGCATCAGGCGAGACATCAGCCATCGGCCATCCTTCCTCTCTACCCCAGGGATATGAGAGACAGAACTGGGAGAAGGGACGGGAGTGCGCCCGTGTGAAGTCAGGTCCACAAGCTGCCCCTCCTAGCAGAGCTGCTGATCCAACTGAAACTTGGTATGAGAGTTTGCAAACTGCTACTCAGAAGCAGCAAAGCTTTCCTTTTCAGAACAGCTATGACCACTGCAGGTTTATTAGAATGGCCAAACTAAAGCAACTGACAACACCAAGGGCTGAGAAGGATGGGGAGCAGCTGGAGTGTTCACATACTGATGGCGGGAATGCACGGTGGTACAGCCACCTTAGGAAACAGGTCGCAGTTTCTTATATAGTTAAATTATACTGACCATATGACCCAGCAATCCCACTCTGGTGCACGTGCCCAATAGAAATGAAAACTTGTGTTTACACTAAACCCTGTACACAGATGTCTACAGCAGCATTATTCATAATAGACAAAAAATAGGAACAACCCAAATGCCCCTCAAGTGGGGAATGGATAAACAAACGGTGGTACATCCTTACAGCAGAATACGACTCAGCAATAAAAAGGAATGAACCACTACAAGATGGATGAATCGTAAATGTATTGTGCTAAGTGAAAGAAGCCAGACTCAAAAGGCTCTACGATTCCACTTACTTACTGTATCATTCCATTTATGTGGCATTCTGGAAAAAGCAAAACTACAAAGACAGAATACAGATTAGTGACCGTCAGGGGCTGAAAACAGAGGGAGGGAATGCCTACAAAGAGGCATGGGGAAATATTTTGCGGTGATGGAACTCTTCTATGTCTGATTTTGGTGGTGGCTGCATGTGCTTGTCAAAATTCATAGAAAGAAACACCAAAAAAGTGAATTTTACTGCATGTATTTCATTTAAAAAATGTACACACATAAACATGAACCCACACAAACATACTATGAAGAAGAGCACTTATTTAAAAAGAAGGCCTTGGGCTTCCCTGGTGGCGCAGTGGTTGAGGGTCCACCTGCCAATGCAGGGGACACGGGTTCAAGCCCTGGTCCGGGAAGATCCCACATGCCGCGGAGCGGCTGGGCCTGAGCGCCACACCTGCTGGGCCTGTGCTCTAGAACCCGTGAGCCACGGCTGCTGAGCCCATGTGCCACAACTGTGGAAGCTGGTGAGCCTGGAGCCTGTGCTCCGCAAGGGTAGAAGGCACCACAGTGAGAGGCCTGTGCACTGCAGCGGGGAGTGGCCCTTGTTTGCCGCAAGTAGAGAAAGCCCACGCACAGCAACGAGGACCCAACTCAGCCAAAAATAAATAAATTTATTTTAAAAAAAAAGAATACCAATGACTATAGTCACTGCAATACCCACCCACTGAAATGGATGGATGAGGTCACTGATCTCAGACCATAAATCACTATTGAGTGTGATGAAATCTGGTTGTAATTCTGGCTGCAGATTCTCATTTAAAACTCTCACAACCAACTTTGGGCGTTTTAACAGAGGGGAAAAGAGCACCGTGTCAGGGATGTCACTGGTAACTCTACGTGGCATGTGCTGTGCACAGGTCACCGTGGGCACACAGCCAATCCTGTCTTTCAAAGATGTCAAACATTTCTGTGTGAAGCTTAGCTCAGCTACTTACCACAGTTATTGCTTCCAGGCTAGATTAGGGAGTGTATCTGAAGTGAGTGAGTCCTTTGAAATGTGTAGAAAAACAAACTCTTAGATTTGGACACTTCTCCCTACTTGCATCATCTTCATAATATCCTGGAGGACAGAACTGAGAGAAGAGTTTGAACTCTTCATCTTATAGGCCTGCCAGATGATGACTGCTCCTCTGTCCCTCAGCCCTTAAAAATACCTTGAACTTGCATTATTTCCAGCAGCTTAGAAAGCTCTCTCATGTGCATATCTGTCTGTGAGCTGGGCTGAGCGGGTAGGCATCACCCTGTGGTATAATAAAGAATGTATCTGGGGCTTCCCTGGTGGCGCAGTGGTTGAGAGTCCGCCTGCCAATGCAAGGGACACAGGTTCGTGCCCCGGTCCAGGAAGATCCCACATGCCACGGAGCGGCTGGGCCCGTGAGCCATTGCCTCTGAGCCTGCGCGTCTGGAGCCTGTGCTCCGCAGTGGAAGAGGCCACAAGAGTGAGAGGCCCATGTACCGCAAAAAAAAAAAAAAAAAAAAAAAGTATCTGGTCTTTGTCCTTCTTTCCTGGCACAGAGCTTCAAAAACCCTTGGAATTTTCTGAGTGATAGAAGTGTCTTTGTTATTCTCATGAGGTAATTCATGGTGGGTCCCTAGATGGCTTCAGGATGGTGGCTGGTCATCGAAAAGAATGGACTTCTGATTAGAGATCTGAGACTCTGGGCCAGCCTGACTGCTGGGGTAGGAGGGGGCTGGAGATTGAGTTCAGTAATGTAGTTGATGATTTAATCAATCATGCCTATGTAATGAGACCCCAATAAAAACCCTGGACACCAAGGCTTGGTAGACCTTCCTGGTTGGTGAACACACTGACATGCCAGGAGGGTGACATGCCTGGATTCCACAAGGAGAGGGCATAGAAACTCTGGGATACATCCCAGATCTTGCCCTATGTGTACCCTTTATCATGAAATTATAATCATCAGTGTAGCCCTTTTCTGAGTTCTGGGAGGCATTCTAGTGGTTTATCTAGTGAGAGGTGCTATGGGAACCCACAAATTTATATTTGTCTGGTCAGAAGTGCAAGCGGCCTGGGGTCCCACTTGAGGCTGGTGTCTGAAGTTAGGGCAATCTCCTGCAGGATGAGCCTGTAACTGGTGGAGTCTGACCCTAACTCTGGGTGGTGAGCATCAGAATTGTATTGCAGTACACCCAACTGGGGGTGAGACAGAATACACCCTCACTTGAAAAGTGAGGAAACTGAAGTCCAAGCCCTTTTCATCATTCCTCCAACAGCACAAGGACCCTGCAATTGGCTGAAAAGAAGACCTCCACCAAATGCTGTCAGTGAGAATTTTGTATCTTTTCAACATATTTTAAATTGAGGATCCAAGGTTTTAATAGAAGGGCAATAAAGAGAAGTGATTAAAAGTGCAGGTTTGGGACTTCCCTGGTGGCGCAGTGGTTAAGAATCCACCTGCCAGTGCAGGGGACACGGGTTCCAGCCCTGCTCCGGGAAGATCCCGCATGCCGCAGAGCAACTAAGCCCGTAGGCCACAACTGCCTGTGCTCTAGAGCCTGCGAGCCACAACTACTGAAGCCTGCGCCTAGAGCCTGTGCTCCACAACAAGAAAAGCCTCCACAATGAGAAGCCCGCGCACTGCAATGAAGAGTAGCCCCCGCTCACTGCAACTAGAGAAAGCCCACGCGCAGCAATGAAGACCCAACACAGCCAAAAATAAATAAATTAAATAAATTATTTTTTAAAAAGAATCTTCTTTAAAAAAAAAGTGCAGGTTTGAGGATGACAGACCCTGAGTTTGAATACTGGTTCTGACACTTGCATGATCTTGGACAGTTGCTTACCCTTTCTTTTCTCATCTGTAAAATAGGAATAACAACACTTATTTCAAAGGGCTTTAGGAGGATGAAATGAAATGATGTACGTAAAGGATCTAATGTAGCGTCAGGCACACAGATGATCTTTAATAACTGGTAGCTCCTATTATGATCCCTGCCTTTGAGTATTGTTTCTTTAAGACCTAACCAAATAGTAGTTAAACCGTAGACAAAAAATATTTGGCTGCATTGAAATGACTTGAAGAGTCCAGACAGAGGAGGTCATGTTATGTTTTTGGGTGTAGAACAAAGGGAATCAGAGCCTGATGGTTGTTTTTTGCAATTTTCCCATACCTTGTTAGGGTCCAATTTGGTTTTGTCCACAGGAGCAGAGTCTTTTATCACTTCCACAAATTCTGCACCAAAACATTGACTATAAAATCCCTAGGCAAGAGAAACCAACAGATTATAAAGGTTATTTTAATATATTGCAACTCTTTGTCTCTCAGAAGTGGAATACGTTTGGAACAAGTGTAAGGGAGAATATGCTCTTTGATTACTGAAAGTCCCTCTGAGCTAATGAGGCAAGTTCAGCATTTCCTGAGACAAAAATAGAAACATAAGGAAGTCCATCATTGCAAACTGATATATGCTTCCCTATAAACTGTATGCTTGACATCTAATTCAACCAACATCATCATATTTCCTAAAGATGCTCCAGGGGCATGGAACTATTTATTTCTTGCCTTTTGTACCCTAGGGTTTTGGAGGTCACCAGGCTTCCCATAATGCGACAAACCACAGCACACAGGAAGATAAAACATATGCTTCTAGTACTAAACTGGGGAAACATATTAGGGAACCAAGTGGCCTGGGGTCAATTGCTAATTCCTCTCATGAGCTGAACAACTTTGGGCAAGTCACCCAACCACTCTGAGCCACGGCTTCTTTGGGTCAAGTAAGGATTAAAGTCTCTTTTCTCATTTGGCATGGATGGAGCAATTTGACAATGAAAGTGTTTTAAGTTTGACAGCCACTAAAGGGCATAAATTCAAAGCAATAGCAAGAAAGCAAAGAAGTGAATCTCTGGTTGTTGTGAGCAGTTCAGGGGACCCCAGTTATTCAGTCTGAGATGGTTTTGTTTTGAGGGCACCCCTTGACTTTCCTCCTGAGCTCTTAGTGCTTGGCCCTTTCAACGTCTGCTTCTTTTTTTCTCACTTTTCTCTATGTTGTTTCTCCTTTTCTCCAGCCTTTCCTCCAAGAACATGCTGCTTTTTTCTGCTATGTTACGGATCAAATATAAACAGCAGGTTGGATTGGGGCTGCCAGCCCATGTAATGGGACACTGACTCTGATTATCCAAAAAGGGGTGCTCCTTGGTCAGCAGGGAGAGTTCATTTGTTCCAGGTCACAGCGGGCCTCTAGTCAAGCATCTCCGTGTCAGAAGTGGGAAGTGTTGTCTGGTGACACCAGAAGGATGACCACAGCATTTTCTAGGGGTAATTTGACAATTTGGCCCAATGACTTCAAAGTCAAGATGATAAACTTCAAGCTGAACAACTATTACTAAAATTTGGAAAGGTTTATAAGAAAGCACATGACATTGATTGAATGTGGATGCTCCTGAAAATAAATATTCACCATATACACTTACAAAGTTTGAAAAGTATGTACAGAATCTTAGGGGAAAGCTATCCTTATCTTGCTTTACCTCATGATCTCACCTAATATCTTGATATTATACAAGCAATGGGGGAAACTTTATATATGGATCAATGAGGAATCCATGAGTCTTGGTTTGGTTGTAATGACCCACTCTAACCTGTTTGTGTAAAGCACACAATGTCAATCACCCGGAATCACTTGTCTTACCTCTAGTCTATGAGAAATCTCAGGAAGCTTGGTAATTGCAGGCTCTTTGTAAACGAATTCCTTCTCATCCAAGTCCCCAAATCTGGATCCATAGAAACCAACTCGAAAGTAGGTTCCAAACATTCTCTTATGACCCTGATGAACAAAATAAGAAAACCTCTCCTTAGTTATGTAATTCATGAGGATCCATTGAGATGAGAGGGCAGGAATCTTCTATTGTTGGGTTATAAAGCATTCTATTCCTGTGGCTAATACAAACAGAATTCACTCCTTTAAAAAGTTTTTTTAATGTTTATGGAATAAACTTGGGAAATAATGGCAAAAAAAAAAAAATCCCATGAAAGATTTCTAGGACTTCTCTTAAGTGAATTTAAGATTTTCACATTCCTGGTTGTAAAGTAATTCAAGCAGCCTACTTTCACGGTTTGAATCATGGTCATCTGTCTATTCTCAGCCCTCTTCCGTTTGATAGGAGAGAGCTACAGTAATGATGTCCTTAAGGTAAATCACTCCCTAGAGAGGAAGGAGGGCTAAGCATCTCTGAGACAGGGTCACCTGCCGCCATATTATAGGACCTGTTAGCCAGGATGCCCCCGCTACCTTGCTAATGATGCTGTCAAAGGCCTTCTGCAGCTTTTCGTGGGTGGAGGTCAGCTTCCGGAAGTCTCGATGAGCTTCCAGGATGGGGATGACCAGCTTGTAGACCTCATTGACCGTCTCGTACAGTCCTCCCTTGCAAAGAGGAGAAAAAAATCAAAGAGAATTTAATCCACTGGAAACTTAAAAGAGCAACCAGAGTGCATTAGGCATTGGAGAATGGATTTATTAGGGGCACCGCAATATTTTATAGAGCAGGAATAAAGTCTGAGCATCTCTGGGATGGCTGTAGCATTCAAACTGAACTAGACACACTAAATGGTCCTACTTGATAATGTTAAGTTGGAAAAGGGGTTTCCTGGGGAAAAAGAATAGGACAGGAGACTGGCAGCAGGAACTAAGAACAATTCAGGAAGGCAGCTTTAGCATATTTAAATGTCACCAGGGGTCCTCCTGTAGCCAGATGTTCATTGCATTCCTGAAAAGAGTTAGGGGTCTAACTACCTGGTTTTCTAGAATTCCGGGAAAAACAAGAGTATCTTGGACTTTATGTGAATTCTGAAAGGGAAAGCTGGAAAAAGAGAAGACAGTCAAAATAATAATTAAAATACATAGATTGTAGGATGGAAACCTGGGAATGAAAAGTAGAGAAGAAAGAAAAATATCAAGATGAAAACAAAACTGGATCAGCTAAACAGAGTGAAGTATTAAATATTTGCTTGGCTTAAAATTTGAGGGAGGGCTTCCCTGGTGGCGCAGTGATTGAGAGCCCGCCTGCCAATGCAGGGGACGTGGGTTCGAGCCCTGGTCCAGGAAGATCCCACATGCCGTGGAGCGGCTGGGCCCGTGAGCCACGGCCGCTGAGCCTACGAGCCACAACTTCTGAGCCCGCGAGCCACAACTACCGAAGCCCGCGTGCCTAGAGCCCATGCTCCACAACAAGAGAAGCCACAGCAGTGAGAAGCCCGCACACCACAATGAAGAGTAGCCCCCACTTGCTGCAACTAGAGAAAGCCCGCGAGCAGCAACGGAGACCCAGTGCAGCCAAAAATAAATAAATAAAATAAATTTATTTTAAAAAAAAATTTGAGGGAGTAGGGAAACTATGAAAATGAACAACATACTTTCTTCCCTGCCCTGAATCTCAATGACTTAATCTATATATTTTTAATCTCTATATATTTTTCTCTTATTAGGAGTGTTTAGACACAGATTAGGTTAATGCGGGGAGTCTCCATGGCTTCCACCCTCACATTTCTCTGGGCTGTCCCTGGTCTGTGCCGATCCTGAGGATTACTCAGCTGTCAGCTGAGTCCCTCTCTCAAAGAGGGAAAATAAGAGAGTGAGAACGTGCCTCGTGATTTATTGTGTAACCCTGGGCAAGCCATTTCCCTCTTTGTGGCTTAGTTTCCACCTCTGTTAAATGGAAATAATACTGTGAAACTGCTATCCAGCCAATGAGCGTGCAGTGAAAACCAGAATACTGCAGTGATGAAGGGCCTTCCCGCCTCCCTGAGAGCTGAGGCAATCTACATACGTCAAAGTCCTCCAGCCCCTCCCCTGCCCTGCACGCCCCTGCACGTGGTGTCATCATGAAGTGGGACTGGCTGGACGTTAAGACCGGCACTCAGGGCACCGACGCCAGAGTTCAGGCTGACTGTGGAAGCCCGGACAGCTGTGTGCACTGACCGTGCTGAAGAGCTCGGCCGCCTGCTCCAGGAGGCCCACCAGGCCGCTCTCGGTGAAGTACCGGCCGGAGCACACCCCGTCCTCGTCCGGCGACAGGGTGTCATCAGAGACCGCAGACTCCTCCAGCACGTTGGAAGAAATATTCTGAAAGAGATCACAGTATGAGCCAGGAGAACAGGGGAATCTGACAACAAAGGCACCACAGGAACCCATAACATACGGAGGAGGAAGCCGTGGCTCCAAGGTCCTCACCATCCCTGATCATACAAGGTCTGTAATTCCACCCAGAAGAGCCTTTGGCTGCCACTCATTTTGAAAGAATGCACAGAACAACTGGCCTTCGAAACTCAAGATTTTCTTTTCTTTTTAACTATTGGGAGATACAGAAAGGACACTTACCTCAATGTAACAATAGTTGAGTAGCTTTACAGAAAGGACCCTAAGGGATGTCCAGCAGGGGTCGTGGTTTTTAAAAGCCAAAGGCCAACGAACAGTTAACTAGACTCCTTGTTTCACCAGCTGAGTGACCCTCTGAAGTACTTGCTATGACTGACTTGGCTTTTAGGTGAACGGCCATAATATCATATGACAATTGCAGATGAGAAGGTCTTCTTTATGAAATCTTTATGGCAATGTAGCAGTTACTATTTTTTGTTCTCCCCCCCCCCCAAACATTTCGCTCCTTTCTACACACTTTTCTTTTACATAAACCATAGAGTTTAGAGTCTCATAGAGAATGCAGTGATCAGGGCCAGGATTAGGGTGAGCGAGGTGAAAACAAAATTTAGGGAACACTCACTCTCAGGGTCCTGTAAGTCGTGACCCTGAACTTGCTTGACCCCAAGAGCGAGTGCTTCCTTACATTCTGCACTTCATGTGCCTCACTCACCCCACCCCAGTTCTGGCTCTGGCAGTGACTCTCACACTTTTGACAGGTCAAGAATCATTTTCTTCAACCTGTCTCATGGATATAGAAGAAATGCATATGGAACATAAAAGAAACTGGAAACCTTTGTAGCTTAGGACTTGCATACAGGTAGCACATTTGCCATTCCTTTTATGCCTACACTCATGGCAGACAGAACTAATTAATCATAGTACTCTTTTCCCTGAAGCTTGGATATGGACTCAGAATTCTTCTCAGCATGGTACCCCATTCAGCCACTACCAACTGACCAGAGTTGGCTAGTGAAGTAAAATCGGTCTGCCTCTCGCCGGCCTGGCTCGCAAGATCAAGTGACTCATCCTTAACAGTCAAGGAAGAGAGAGTTTTACAGTCCTGTACCTTCATATCCAAAATTATAAGGTAGTTTTAGGAATATAGGAGGCCTTCAGAACCTTTCGTGGCCAGCCTTTCTTTCAAACCTGGTCTTTCTATTATGATGTTTCTGAATTGGAAATGGTAAAAGGTCCAAGAGATTCAGTTGAAAGAATCTAATAACCCAAGAAACGAATACTATTAGTATTGTATGCAATTTTCCACATGTAGAGGAATATATTTGCAGTTATGCAGCCTTATTAGCTGTCATCAGAGGGAAAAGATTCCAGGCAGACTTTCCTGGCTTCAGAATTAGGGAGGTGAAAGTAACAGCAGTTATGTGAGAATGTATCCATATCTACATTTGTGGAATAAATATTGTACTCTGGGGCATAGAATTTCAACGATCTCAGTTCCTTGGAATTCTGCGGCCTCAGAGTTATTTTCCTTGCACAGATTTATTTACCTCCAGTTTATAATTCTTTTCAAAAAATTCAATTTTACTGGAGCAGAACAAGGTTGAAAACTAAAGCACACAGCATTTAAGAAATCAACACCAGACATCTGTAGTTAATGCTGCCCAGAATTCCTTCATCCTTCTATAAAGTATAGCCTCCTGAGAAACCATCCATAACTCCATGTGTGGACCTCAACTCTGGCTCTGGCTCAGCCAATCACAGCATTCCATGTCTCTGGCCACTATGATTGGTTCAGAGATGAGCATATGACCCCATCAGAACCAATAAGATGCACTGAGACTGTCTCTGCAACTGCTACAAATGAGGCATTTCTCTATTCTCCTGGACTTGCACCTGGGAAGATGTAAACATAAATATCTCTCAGTGAGTGTGAGAAGCCTATGAAGAATGAAGCTGACATAACAGAAAGCAGAGACAGGAAGTGATGATGACACTGAGGTCTGATGACATTGTTTGGACCCCTAGGTCCAGTTTGGCAGGTGCTACTCCAGACTCATCTCTCTCATGCAAGCTGATAAATTCCATTTTTACCTTAGGTCCGTCTGGGTTAGGTATTCTGTCACTTGCAAGCACACATTTCCAGAAAGATTTGGTATGTCTCATTTGAGAGAAAAGAGAATTGGCTCATAAGCGTCAGCGTAATTTGGCTTCTCTTCTGTAGCTGAGATCACCTAACTCACCATGTTCTGTGTATTCTGAAGACCTCATTCTTCACAGTTCCTTCTGCTTCCCCCTCCCGTTCCTCGTCTTTCTGAGCGTTCCATGACCCACAGGCTGAGTCACGTGCTAAACACTCACAGCATCTTGTACCTCTTTATTACAGCATTTATCATAATTGAAATTGAATAAGAAATGGAAGAATTAGCTGTATGATGCCACTCTCCCTGGCTGGAATGTAAAGTCCATGAGGACAGAATAAGTGCTCAATAAATATCACCTAAAAGAATGAATATGTGGATAAAGGTCTATGAAAAAATAGAGCTATATGCTCCCGTGTAGGGACAATGTGGAGTTTTTCTGTTGTTTCTAGAAGAACTATTCTACTCACCTTGGCATGACTTACTATAGGCAAATTAAAAAGAATTTATAAGCAATAGTAACGAAACAAGACAAGAGGTTGATATAATTCCACATTAAGTGTTAAACCCAGAGATTTCTGGTAATTGAAAGAGTAGCACTTATAATATTTATCCTTGCTAATATCGTACGGCCAAAATAAATTTTACAAAAAAGCAAATATGTCTAAAATTGATTTTTATACCTTTCTGCACTTTTATGTGATTCAAAATCAGATATGATTTTTTATGCTTTTGGGATAAGAATTAAATTTTTGGCTTTAAAATGAACATTCCTGAATTGAGAATAAAATTCGTTTGCTGAGAATAAAATGATAGAATAAATACTATTGTTACTGAAGACCATAAGAAAGGAGGAATTAGTAGTATGAGGCAATACCCAGATTGCCTGGTGAACAGTATTCAGGAAGTCAGAAGCTCCTGGCTCTAGCAGCAACAGTTTTTGTGTCTTACTCTATAAGCCTGGGAAAGCTACTTTGAACTGTCCTCTCTTTCTGGTTCACACAGCATCACAAAATTGTGTTGAAGAGCAACAATGAGAACAGAGCCTTTTATAAAAATCAGTCATGAAAATTCAAACAAGAATAATCCAAACACTTGTAAATGACTCTGTGAGTCTGGCTTGAAAAGGGCTCTCTTACTGTACTATATTGTTACAGGTTTCAGGGATTGTCATTTCTACAGATTATGCCTCTAAAAGTACTCGTAAAATTTTTTGTTTCCTCTAAAGACTGTTTTAAACTACTCAGCCAAAACAGTCCAAGTGGCCACTGAGCATCCCAGCCTGAACCAACTTTCAGGCCTAGCAGACAATTTCCCTCTGCTAACTATGGGTAATATTCAGCTCATCCTAAGACAGTACTGATTCAGCCCTTTTTTTCCCTTCCCAGGTCAATTTGGTTCTTTCTTTCTTTTTTTTTAAATAAATTTATTTATTTTATTTATTTGTTTTTGGCTGCGTTGGGTCTTCATTGCTGCGTGCGGGCTTTCTCTAGTTGTAGCGAGGGGGCTACCCTTTGTTGAAGTGTGCTTCTAATTGTGGTGGCTTCTCTTGTTGCGGAGCACGGGCTTTAGGTGCGCAGGCTTCAGCAGTTGTGGCTCGCGGGCTCGAGAATGCAGGCTCAGTAGTTGTGGCGCACAGGCTTAGTTGCTCTGTGGCATGATCTTCCCGGACCAGGGGTCGAACCTGTGTGCCCTGCATTGGCAGGTGGATTCTTAACCACTGCGCCACCAGGGAAGTCCCAATTTGGTTCTTCCTTGATTTTACATTAGCGAGGAGGATATTACAGAGTTAGGGAGTGTAATAAAAGGAATGGGCCCTGAGGGAAATAATTTCTCCAATATTTAGAAAAAATACTTTCACAGTTGTCAGTATACTGTGCCAGCTACAAGTCTTTGAGAAAGGGTTTAAATAACCTTAGAAAAGTTGCTCTCTCAGTTTATCTGTGAAGTGGGAGTAATAATACCTTCTCTGTCTGTTTCACTGGTTTATGGGGAAGGCCAAATGAAATCATGGACGTGAAAGTGTTTGGGAATGTCTAAAGTGCCTATCGACTCTACATTTATTGTAAACAATAATTTTTGGGGGGCTTCCCTGATGGCGCAGTGGTTGGGAATCCACCTGCCAATGCGGGGGACACGGGTTCGAGCCCTGGTCCGGGAGGATCCCACGTGCCACAGAGCAACTAAGCCCGTGCACCACAACTACTGAGCCTGCGCTCTACAGCCCGTGAGCCACAACTACTGAGCCCACGTGCCACAACTACTGAAGCCCGTGTGCCTAGAGCCCGTGCTCCACAACAAGAGAAGCCACTGCAATGAGAAGCCCGTGCACCGCAACGAAGAGTAGCCTCTGCTCACTACAACTGGAGAAAGCCGGCACGCAGCAACGAAGACCCAACACAGCCAAAAATAAAAACAAATAAATAAATTAAAAAAAAATTTTTTTAAAAACCCAAGATGGTAAAGCAATTAGAAGAGGCAAATTTAATACACTAAAGCAGGGTTTTTCAACCTTGGCATTATTGATGTTTGGGGCCAGATAATTCTTTGTGGTGGGAGCTATCCTATGCATTGTAGGGTGTTCAGCAGCATCCCTGGTTTATACCTATTAACTGTCAGTAGCACCCACCTTCCCACCCTCAGTTGTAACAACCTAAAATGTCTTCAGAGACTGTCAAATGCCCCCAGTTGAGAACCACTGCGCTAAAGGAAAAGCTAAACTTGTCCCCCCCACCTGAAAGCTGACGCTGCCCACGGGCAGGTAGCTGT
The DNA here is from genome assembly GCF_005190385.1 of Monodon monoceros. Lineage (NCBI taxonomy): Eukaryota > Metazoa > Chordata > Mammalia > Artiodactyla > Monodontidae > Monodon > Monodon monoceros. The sequence continues at coordinate 62,363,224 of NW_021703782.1, forward strand.
GGTCCTCCAACATGCTCAGATATTCAGCCACTAAGGCAGCTGCGTGCACCAGGCACATGGCAGCCTCTGTGTAGCACTTTCCCTTGGTGTGCTTCTCTGCCATGTTCTGGAGCCAGGTCAGCCGCAGGTCAGGAGATGTCTGGTAACTCTTGGCAATTCTAAAGATGGGTTGAGAAAGTTTCAAGGACAACGGTTAGTGACAGTGTTTTTCTATTGTGCATGGCCAGTTTTTTTCCCATTAAGAGTTTTGCCTACATGTTCAGAGAATGAGAGAAGAGGCAAACATCTATCAGTCCAGCTTTTTTCATTCCATGTTTGGGGTGTGCAGGATGCCAAGAATGCTATGATTTAGTTAAAGATTTATGGGGGGAAAAAAAACCCTGACAAAATGATGTCTATTTGAATGGAGCTCTAGCAATTTTCTTCTTTTCTCGCAAAAAATAACAGAAGACGAAAGTAGTATCCTTGGGCTTCCCTGGTGGCGCAGTGGTTAAGGATCCACCTGCCAATGCAGGGGACACGGGTTCGGGCCCTGGTCCGGGAAGATCCCACATGCCGCGGAGCAACTAAGCCCGTGCGCCGCAACTACTGAGCCTGCGCTCTAGAGCCCGCGTGCCACAACTACTGAAACCCACGTGCCTAGAGGCCGTGCTCCGCAAGAAGAGAAGCTACTGTGATGAGAAGCCCGCGCACCGCAACGAAGAGTAGCCCCCGCTCGCCGCAACTAGAGAAAGCCCGCGTGCAGCAACGAAGACCCAACGCAGCCAAAAAAAAAAAAAAAAGTACTATCCTTCTTATGACATCGCATCAGAACAATTTTGCCTTTGTAAGTAGTTTCTCCTAAAACAAGGACTATAAGACAAAATTTTAAATGACAGAGTAAAATATGACTTCTAAATAAAACTTACATGTATGTCTGAATATAAGTGGAAAAACATTTCAGAAATAATTCATGTAACAGGTGATAGTTCTTTTCTCTCATTCTAAGGTAAGTAGAAAATAATTTCAAAAAATAAGTACCTCCCTTTAAATTAGGGAGATCTTTCTGAAAACGTGTACATGAATCAACACCCTCTGAATGGTGATTTTCTACCGATTTCTAAGTACAGTTTTGGATGTCAGCCAAAACACTGTACTCACATTTCCTGTGATCATTATATTGATAAGAACTTCATAGTGACAAACCCTAGATCCTCAAGTGACACCCTTTTGATTTTACCAGAAAAGTTTACCTGTACATGAGATCCATAAGCATCTCAGGATCTTCCTGAAATTCCCTCATTTTCACTGTGTCATATAAGATGCTATTCAGATTGCAGAGAAGTTCTTCCACCTGCAAAAAAAAAGTGTACGCCCCAAACAGTCTCAGCTTTGGAGTCCATGGTAACAAGTTAGGATGCATTGAAAGTCCAAGGGGCAGCCATGGACAGGCTTCGCTAAGACAGGAGAGAGCACAGGTGAGGGGAGTCTAGACTGGATCCTCTTTGACCTCACCTTTGCAGGTCCAGGCACTTTTGAGGCCCAGATGTGAGTTGGTCCTTGGGATCCATGAATTAGTCCTGAATCGTTATATTATCTTCCCTCTCAAACACCTTCTTGGTTAAATTAGTTTGAACTAGTTTCAGTTATCTGCAACCTGAAAGCCCTCAACTGTACTCTGGAACATCAGAGCTTTTTATACCAAGTAGGAGGCAGCTTAGGACCTCAGCTTAGATTCCATCTAATATATATCATAATACGTTATATAATTATCTGTATCATATGACATAATTATAATATATATATTTCACAAAAATTATATAATCCATAACTATATATGCTATATAATATATTATATGGAGTTATATATTACCTACATATACACATGCACATATATATGTATGTATAAGTATGTATATGTGTGTGTGTGTGTGTACACACACATACATACACACACACGAGTTTACAACTGGCTGATCACAGACAAGGCACGCTTTTCAGTCTACCTGCATGGGGAAAGGAGTGGTCTGCATGTCTGTGTCCTCTTCCGCGTAGGCCAAAATTGTCCTCAAGGATCTTCTCAGGTACTCCTCATTAAAGTCTGGTGCTTTTCCCACCAAAGATGCCAGAGACATGGTGACTTGCATCTTTACTCTTGCAAAGTTCTGAGTCAGGAAAAAATAATGATGGAACAAATAAGAGGCACTCAGCTAGTAGATAGTTGAAGGCAGTAGAGCCAGATACCAATAACTCTCCGGTGTTTCTTTAACCCAGTCTCAATCATTTCCTTTTTTTTCCCAATGAAATATGAGCTATACTTCGCTCAAGACTCATACTGTTGTTTAACTGGTTTAAGTGGCTATTGCCCTGACATAAATCTTTCAGTTCCCTTTAAGTTTTCATTGAGGACCTGGCCAGCTCCGTGCAGCAAGGCTGGAAGGTTCCTACAGAGTTGGGTCACAGGATGTCTCCCTTTGTGTCAAGATTCCTCTTCTTGGAACCTTATTTAAACTGTAAAGAGGAACAGGATCTATGTGGGCAAGATTTCTGAGATTTCTGGATTCTGGGTAGGCAGCAACTTTGTTTCTCCTTTCCTTCTAGGCCCATGGAAAACTGTGGCTATTCCAAGGGCCTCTGGCCTCTGAGGAATGTCCTAAAGGCTTTTAAATAGTTATACCTAATACATTCTGAGGGCCCTGCCTTTCTTCCATGGGCCAAGTTATCTTTTCATATCAGTTGAGCACGCTCATTAACGTGACTACAGATGTAAATTCCAAAAGAACATACTAAAATCTAGACAAACTAAGACGGTGCTGTAATAAAGCTGAATTCCAAAGGCTGCTAAGTTTCAATTAACACTCAGGTGTGGATGATAGCGATCATTGCAAATTCTCTTCCACAGGTCATTCTGGTACCAATCAGATTTTAGAAACAGGACAAACTCTTCTGAAGTCCTAATTCTGTTGTATTTTTTTTTTCCCACACATGACAACCTTGAATCTACACGTATTTGTTCATTTCTTATTGAAACACACGGATGGAAACCACTGCATTCATCAATCTTAATAATTTACTTCTAGAAGCAAAGTCAAACAAAAGCTGCTATCCATCTACATGCCCAACTGTTTCCTTCCCACGTGGCAGAAGTCAACTGCAATAGTGCACACTCTTCCTCCCCCAGGGCTTCGTACTGACTCTCTCTGCTGATTCTGGGTCGCCCTGGGCGCTTACGCTGGTGGCTCCAAAGCTGAACCTCATGAGGAGGTAGAGAGTGGCGCAGGCTTGGCTCCGGGAGACGTCCATGCTGCTGCCGCAGTGATGCAGCACTCGCTGACACAGGTCCGCGCACTGATCCACTTCCTCCTCAAACAGCAAGTCGCCGAACTAGGAGAGACACAGGGGCCATAAGACGTCACTTGGCACGATCGTACGCTTTCTGGACTGGATGCCTGTTGAAATATGGAAATGGCTGCTTGGACAAGCAAAAAGCCCACAAGAATTAATGCGCTGCTCCATAAAGATGATGAGTTCCTTGAATCAGAAGATGAAGTGAAGCAACGGAGTCGACTTAACATCTCATTATGAGCTGCTCAGCTAAGATCAGGGCTGCGTAATTAGCTGCACGGTTAGCCAGGCTGCCTTCCCTGCTGAAGTCCGAACTCTGAAGGAATTAGCCTGAGTTTACTGGGCTCCCTGGAAATTACTGGTGACTGAGAAAGAGCAAATGATCCTGACGGGTGAGAGCAGAGGGATTCCACTTTATTTTCTTTTTCTTTCCCACCCACCCTCCACGGCCACGCTGCACGGCTTGCAGATCTTAGTTCCCCGACCAGGGATCGAACACGCACCCCTGCAGTGGAAGCGCAGAGTCTTAACCACTGGACCGCCAGGGAAAGTCCCGGGATTCCACTTTCTAAATGTAAAAGATCCCAGATAGAAGGCATCAACCGAGATTTTCAATAAAGGGGGAGATAGGAATCTGCAATAGACTGTTTTACCTCAGGAAAATTTATATTCTTCAGGCTATGAGAAATGTATTTCTAAACCTTCTGCATTTTATGACATGATATTTTGTAAGATTTACGAATGGGAGTCATGTATAGGAATTGAATCTCACTCAGATAAGGTACTAAAGAAAAAGGGTGAAAAACAAAGTTGCTCAACTGATTTCCACTCTCATGTCTTCAGTGAGTAGCCATTTCAAATTTCTATAGTTGGGCCCACATTTCTAGTGTGAGAGGCACTGTTTTTCCTCTTTATGGTGAGTCCTGTAGAATCAGTGTATCTGCTTCCTTCCTAATGAGACTTAAGACTTTTACCGCAGTGTCACTTAACACAGTGGTCTGTGGGTTTTGGTGCACCTGAAGCAAGAAACGTGAAGCTAGATTGATGAGAATCTTAACTCTTAATTAAGAGTAAGAAAGCAAGTGTCCCATGTTCACCTTGGCAATGAGAGCACGGAGTGTCGCAAAGCAGTGAGTCAGGTAGGTGGTGCTCTGATCACAGCTCAGAGAATTCACCAGGACCCTTAGCACGCCTCCCAGCAGGTTGTCTTTACAGTCCAGAGCCGAGCTTGCCTGGGGGAACAGAACAGCATCAATGAATCCCTGTGCTGTGCCCATGAACTGAGGGGGAAGACACAGGTGGGTGCTCTTGGCAATTAGCACAGGGATGCTGATGTTTCATCTCTCTCTGTCTATGATCTGAAGGGTTTGGGAAAGCACCCCGTATATCGTCCACTACCAGGCGAGCTGAAGACCTATTTCCACATGACTTTATTCCAAAACTCCCAATTGATTTGGGATTTATGCCTAATTCTGGGCTGCTAAACCAAGTTATAAGGTACACCTTCCCCCAATCCTGGGCAACAGCTTTTGGAATGTTCTTTCCTTGTATACAAGGCACAGCTTTTCTTGTGGGCTTTCAAACCACAATTGTGGGCTTCCCATTACAGAGTTGGGTTCCTACAGAGTTGGGTCACAGGATGTCTCCCTTTGTGTCAAGATTCCTCTTCTTGGAACTTTATTTAAACTGTAAAGAGGAACAGGAGGGAATAGGGGCTGCTTGTGGCAGTGATGTTTCTAAACAGAAGCTTATTTATCAGCTGCAGCAGGACTAATGTCCCCAAAATCAATGATAAATAAGTTTCAGCTTCCTTTGAAAACTGTAAATACATTTTGAGGACTGGAGTTAAGAATATAGCACTCAAAGCAGTATTGTATAAAGATATAATCAAAATGATGCCAAGTATTTTTTTTTTTTTTTTTTTTTGCGGTACGCGGGCCTCTCACTGTTGTGGCCTCTCCCGTTGCGGAGCACAGGCTCCAGACGCGCAGGCTCAGCGGCCGTGGCTCACGGGCCCAGCCGCTCCGCGGCATGTGGGATCCTCCCGGACCAGGGCATGAACCTGTGTCCCCTGCATCGGCAGGCGGACTCTCAACCACTGAGCCACCAGGGAAGCCCGATGCCAAGTATTTGATAACAAGTATTTATCAAAGGTACCATATACTTTTGTACAATAATCACTTTTTAAAAGATAACTTAAAAGTTGGATTACTAAGTTCAAATATGTTTCGACAATATTTCTTCTTCTAGCCCTCTAATAAGTGATTTTTCATTGGAAACATGTAAGGACTCATTTTTCAGGTTAACTAAAAACCCATTATCACCTAGATGTCTTGAGAATTTCTGGAAGCATTCACTTAGAAAATGAAATTAGTATGGTGAATTGTATTACTATAAAATTCACATTGATATAACACTTTTCTACAGCAGGGATGGCAAATTCATGGTACAAATGATTTTTCTTCACTAATTTGTGTCCAAAACAGACATCATTAATCACACTTAGCACTCCTTTTACCTAGCCCGGTCATAATCTTAGCTCCCATACAGACATCAACGATAATTCACATGGAGTTGACCTATCAAAAAAAAAAAAAACCCTACCACCCCTATTCTAGATACTGAACTATAAGCCCACCACCTACATTATAAACTTTGCACATGCGCAGGCAGATTTAACTACGAGAGTCAGTCTTTCAAGCACCTAACTCTTTCCAAGCAAGCTTCAAGTCAATGAATCCAGAAGGATGTTCGGTAAGTATCTCTGGAATTTGTAAGGTGGACACTATTGTAAATGGTAAACTTCCCAACTTCATTTAAACAAAAAGCATTTCATATCTTGTTTATTTCTTCACAATTTTCTATAAAGAATTCCTTATTAAATTCTAGTAAACATATTCATGTTGAATAGATCAGTTGTTTGTTGTCCTCACCTGGATAATGTTTTCCTGCATATCCAGGATGATTAAATTTGCTTCGGTAGCTAGATTGCCACTGATCAAGGCTTCTTGATCTAACTCTGCTTTTGTTCTAAGAAACAAAAAGAGGTCAAATTAAAATGCCTATCAAATCTGTCCATTTCCCAATGATGGTAATCTATATTCCAAGTGTAAAGAAATCTTCTGAAGAGTCAATCTTGAAGTGAAAACAAAGCAGCCGGTTACTGGTAACTAAGGAATATAGGTGCCTTCTGTAATTGGTGTCTGGTTAAAAAGGCTTTCTAGGTAAAGTCTCCAGGCCATCCCCATCCCCCCATTATGAATAATGATAATTAAAAAAATAACAAAAAGGGTAAAAAAGCAATTATTGGTTACTACTAGCAATTAGGTCAGCCAATCAGATTGGTGCTTAAAGCTTCAGGGTTGGGCTTCCCTGGTGGCGCAGTGGTTGAGAGTCCGCCTGCCGATGCAGGGGACACGGGTTCGTGCCCCGGTCTGGGAAGATCCCACATGCCCGTGAGCCATGGCCGGTAAACCTGCGCGTCCAGAGCCTGTGCTCTGCAACGCGAGAGGCCACAACAGTGAGAGGTCCGCGTACCGCAAAAAAAAAAAAAAAAAAAAAAGCTTCAGGTTCATTCTTGCATTTCACCCATGAGAACCATCTCCTGATCTGAGCCAACAAGCCTCGGCAACAAGCTAGAGGAGGTGAGACTGGGTGTGATGTGAATTTGGCTAATCGCGATGCTGCTTGATTAGGAAAGGATGATGTTTCAGAACTGGGTCAGGGAAGAGTCAGTGTCTTGACTTTCCAAAGACTGCCTTGGGGTTGCACAGTCAAGTATGGGCCTTTTGTCCTTTTCCAATGGGAAGCAAGGTTGCATTCCTGTGGGGCAGGCCATCTAACATCCTGCTGGACGTCAGTGATTATTACCCACGAGGGAATGGGAAATTACCTGGTGCTGCTTCTCTATTAGGTTCCTTTTTAAAGAATCAGAACATTTTATGCATTAATTTATCCATTCTCATAAAATCCAAGTGAAGATGGAAAGAGACATTTTGTATCTCCTAAATATAGTGGCCAGGAAAGGAAAGTGTGAAGAATTAACTTTCCCAAGATGTCCCAGTGGCCAACATGTTGCCATAGGGGTTGGGGCATCCTGATGTGAGCTCAAAACTCTTGGTCCAGGATAATCACTTAGCTGTGCTTGAGTCCCCTTCACCCAATGATGGGGGCATTGCTATGGCTTACATACCATCAAGGGCTCAGAATAAATATTTCCCTGCATAATTTTATTTATTTTATTTTAATTTAATTTTAATGTTTACTTTTGGTTGTGTTGGGTCTTTGCTGCTCTGTGTGGGCTTTCTCTAGTTGTGGCGAGCGGGGGCAACTCTTCATTGCAGTGCACGGGCTTTTCATTGTGGTGGCTTCTCTTGTTGCACAGCACGGGCTCTAGGCGTGTAGGCTTCAATAGTTGTGGTGTGTGGGCTCAGTAGTTGTGGCTCGCAGGCTCTAGAGCGCAGGCTCAGTAGTTGTGGTGCACGGGCTTAGCTGCTCCTCGGCACATGGGATCTTCCCAGACAAGGGATCGAACTCGTGTCCCCTGCACTGGCAAGCGGATTCTTATCTGCTGCGCCACCAGGGAAGTCCCTTCCCTGCGTTTTAAATGTTTTCACTATGGAGAACAGCATGGAGGTTCCTTAAAAGACTAAAAATAGAACTACCATACAACCCAGCAATCCCACTACTGGGCATATACCCTGAGAAAACCATAATTCAAAAAGAGTCATGTACCACAATGTTCATTGTAGCTCTATTTACAATAGCCAGGACGTGGAAGCAACCTAGGTGTCCATCGACAGATGAATGGATAAAGAAGATGTGGCACATATATACAATGGGATATTAGCCATAAAAAGAAACAAAATTGAGTTATTTGTAGTGAGGTGGATGGACCTAGAGACTGTCATACAGAGTGAAGTAAGTCAGAAAGAGAAAAACAAATACCGTATGCTAACACATATATATGGAATCTAAAAAAAAAAAAAGGTCATGAAGAACCTAGGGGAAGGATGGGAATAAAGATGCAGACCTACTAGAGAATGGACTTGAGGACACGGGGAGGGGGAAGGGTAAGCTGGGACAAAGTGAGAGAGTGGCACGGACATATATACACTACCAAACATAAAATAGATAGCTAGTGGGAAGCAGCCGCATAGCACAGGGAGATCAACTTGGTGCTTTGTGACCACCTAGAGGGGTGGGATAGGGAGGGTGGGAGGGAGGGAGATGCAAGAGGGAAGAGATATGGGAACATATGTATATGTATAGCTGATGCACTTTGTTATAAAGCAGAAACTAACACACCATTGTAACGCAATTATACTCCAATAAAGATGTTAAAAAAATTTTTTTTAATTAAAAGAAAATGTTTTCACGCTTAGGATAGGCTCTGTGGTCCCAAGCTGCTCTACATTTTTTCCTCATTCTCCAAATGATAATATTTGTGTAAAATAAGTGAAATTTAGAAGCTACTTTTTATTAATTTACTGGAGGTTTAGGTTTAGAGCAAAGCTATCCAAAAGAAACATAATGGGGGCCACATGTGTCATTTTCTGTTTTGTAGTAGCCACACCAGAAAAAGCCAAAAGAAACAGGTGAAATTAATGTTAATATATTTTATTTAACCCAATGTATCAAAAAATAGTCAATGTGTAATCACAATAAAACTTACTAATGAGATATTTTACATTCTTTTATTTGTGCTACGTTCAAAATCTGGCGCGTATTTTTCACTTATAGTACTACCTTGGCTATTGTACTGGACGGTGCAGATCCAGAGTGACCTAATCTGGATTTTTTTTTCCAAATTTTTAAATTGTGGTAAAATACACATAACACAAAATTTACCACCTTAACCATTTTTAAGTGTACAGTTAAGTACATTCATATTTGTTGTGCAACCATCACCACTACTAATTTGATTTTTAAAAAGCCATTTTTTTAAAACGATGGCTCTCAAATTTGACTACACAAGAAACACCTAGGGAGTTTCACCACATACTGATTTCTGAGTTCTGCTGCTGGAGATTCCAAGCTAACTGTCCTGGGGTACACCTGGGCACTGGGAGGTTGTAAAAGCTCCCCAGGTGATTTTAATGTACAGCCCAGGTTGAAAATGACTGCTCTAAAAGAAACAGAGCCAAAATAATTGAAAAGTGACCCGAAAGAAAAAAGGTGAAAGACACCACTATTATAATTACAAAAGTTTTCCAAATAGCTTAATTTAGCAGTTACAATTTTACTATGTTTTCTCTTTTTAAAAAATCACCCCTGAAGATGATCAGAGGAGAATCATTAGCTCTGATTATGAGCAGTCCATCCTGTAGCTCAGGGCTGAGACTTGACCTGGAGCGGTTTGGTGCACCCTGCATGGAAAGTCTCAGTATTGTGTTGTTTCTGCCGCAAAAGGGAAAGGTTTCCCCAAACATCCACTCACACAGCCCAGGCAAACATGCTTTGTTAAGCTCTTCTTTTAATCTCATGGCCTAACCACCCAAGCAGTTCTGTGGCAACTAACCACATACAATATTTCTTTAATTTGGGGGGGGCAGGGGGCGGGTTTCATTGCCTGAACTAGAACTTATGCACTCTCAGAACCAATATCTTATAAATCAGTTCAGGGAACTTAGAACAAGCATAAAATACCCAAACCAAATGGATATTATTCATAAGACCAACAACTGGGCTGTGCAAGTAACACATACAATAAAAATATTTACCTCCTTAACGTTTTAAAATAAATTTGACTCCCAGAAGTCCCATAAGTGAGCCAGATTGATCCATTCTTGTGGTAACAACCAAGATAGTAACATATTTATTTACAAAACAACACTGCTACTCAAGTCTGCCCCATCTCCCATCCCTCCTTATGATGGGTGCTTTATACACCATGGGGATACCCTACCTATGCCTTGTCAAGTGTGTGTGTGTGTGGGGGGGGTGTCTTTAGCCGTATAATGTTTTGCCAGTGAACGCTAGGATTCATTAGGCTACCTGTTGCTAAGAGGAGCAGCTGTTATGTGTTATCTATTCAATTTCATTTTAGCACTCATATGTCCAAATTGTTGCACATATAGCAATAGGTATATAGCATATATTGCAATCCAAGCAGGATTTTTCTTCTTTCATTTCATTTTAGCATTGTTTTCTGATAATACATCATAATACAGATCGATTGTAGGACACACAGCAAAGTATAAAAAGGAAAACATCATTTACACATATTCTCAACACCCAAAGAAAACCATGGTTAATGTTTTGGTAAATTTCCCTCCAGTCTTTTAAAAATGTATTTACTATGTGTAGCTGGAGGTTTAAGATTGTACTCTAAAAACAAGTATCTGTTCTGCTTTGTTCACTTAACATTATATCATAAGCATTTCCCATATCATTAAAATGATTTGAAAACATTTAAATGCCAACCTAATATTTCATTACATATTTCCCTATTCTTAAGCATTAAGAATGTTCCAGTTTTTTTACAATTTTATGTAATGCTGACATAAATGTCCCTGAATATACATCTTTGTACACATTTCTGGAGTGTAAATATGGATTGAAATGATGTGGTCCTGGGTACCCTGTCCTGCCCCATCAGCGGCTTTTCTTAAGCTAGCTGAGATTGCTAAATATTAGTTTTCTTTAAATGCTTATCAGTGTGATAAATATTTAAGGGCTGGAAATCATAACTCTTTATACCTTTGATTATCCCGGGTCCCTGGATGAACTGAATTTACACAGATAATGATGTTTCATTTTCTTACCCTTGGAAGGATGTAGTTGTTTCAGTAATACAAGTAGCCTGGGAAAAATAGTTTTGAACTTTAGGTAAAAGTAGCACAAAGTTGCTGAGTGACTTACTTATCTAGCTTCTCATTAGCTTGCCGCCAATGTGTCTGCTCTTTCCTCCATCTCAAATTTTCATTTAGGCCTGGAAATCGGTCATTCCCTAGGAGTTAAGAAATGCACGACAGGAATTTGATTAGCAGTAGCAAGATAACCAGAAGTTCCGTAACAAGCTCAACTGAGAGGACTCAGCATCACTTCTCTGGCTAATTAGAATCCATGCTGGGTGCTGGTGGGAGACAAAGCCCACAACCAAGTCTGGGCTGACCTGCTCTTTGAGTGACAGGCTAGAGCTTAAAAGTACACCTGCCCTTCTGGAGTGTCAGCAAGCACATTTCTCATGAACACAGGGTTCCGGTGAAATTGGGGGTTCTCCCTGGATTATTGAAAAGGAGAGTGTTTGTGTTGAAAGAGGGTGTCCAACCACCACTGAAAAAGCTCGTCTCCTTCCAAGTTCCCTACCATGGTGTCCCACTGCTAGAAGGAGCTGTCACTCTGTTTTTCTTGAGCACAGTGAATAAGACTGAGGGTGCCTGAACACTTCACTCTATCCTACAGAGAAGAGCTCAGCTTTTTGGAGATCATTCCTAATGTGGTGAGATCCCTGAAGGACTGGCACACTCTGAGACCGTTGCGAGGACTGGATCCATTCTAATAGTGCCCTGCATGATTTGAGAAGACGATCTTGGAACCAGAACTATCCAGTAGAACTATCTACATAGACTATTCAAATATCCCGGGGAGAAGTGTCAGCCTTGAGGGAGACACCCTTTATCTCATCCTATGACTCACATTCTTGGACGGGACCTTTTACCACCACCAAGTTTGAAACAGAAGATGCCATTTGAGGACATTTCCAGGGTTCTTGTGATCTCAGGAAAGGAGCTTTCCCTGAGAGGAATGGGGCTAACATCACATACATCTTGCACAGAATCCCAGAAGCTGCTTGTCTCTATTACCATAACGTCTTAAGAAAGTGATGGTGTCTACTCATCATGTGGGGAGGACACTCCTTCCCACAAAGGGTACAAAGCTCTGCTGACAGCAGGGAAGGGCCGATCCAACACACCTGGAGCCCGGCAGCGCCGCATCATCTCCCCTCTGGCCCCTTCCCCACGGAGCAAAGCCTCTTCCAGCCTGGCCTTGACATCCCTCGACTTCTGCAGAACTTGGGTACTGACTTTGTCAGAACTCTGTTTTCCCTGGATCGGACAGAAGCAGAAGGACATTAAGTTTGGTTAGATCTCTGTTCATGGGGAGAATCCTAAAGACAGAACACTTCATGGTGACATCAGCCAGTTTGGACATGTGCTACACAGACACGCCCCGAAGGCTGAAATCCTGGTAATGGGAATGAGGTTCTCTCTGCAGAAGGAAGAGATCCTTTGCTGGTGGAATTATCATAGCTAGATAGGTTATGGATATACAAATAGGCTATGGACTTTAATACAGAAATAAGACAAAGTTAAGGATGCCCCCACTGCCCAGAGAGGAACAGTGACAAGACAGGATAGAACTTGAGCAATACCTTGTATTCAAAACATGAGACACAGATGAAAAGGAGATCTAAAATCCTGTTTAGTTGCATTGATGGCAGGTCAGCAATCCACTTCCTAAGGAGGCTCTGATCGGCATTTTTCATGATCCAGAGGAAGCAAATCATGAGGTTTCGGGTCGTGTCGGCATTCAGCATGTTGTACTGCTTGTAGGGCTGGAAGCAGGCAGATTGGGAGATCGAAGTAGGGCAAGAGGCCGAGCAGCAGACACATTGAAAGGGATGCTATTTCCTAAGACACAGTAATGGTACTTTTCCTAGACGGGGATGTTTCCGGGAGCTCTGCCCTCCTCCAGCCGGGGAGGCCGTGTTCTTTTGAGCTGGGGGGCTCTGCAAAGGGGCTGGCCCGGGGCAGTATTCTAACCAGGCTTTCAGCCAGGGCACCCTCTGTTGCAGGAGCAGTGTGGTCTGGTGGTCTGCCCTGGACCTTGACCATGCCCTCCCCCAACCCAATCTCAGTGGTACACAGGGCCTTCCCAGCTGTGAGATCTTCAAGTATTATATTTCTCCTTCAAGCTGGCGACTGCAGGGTTGGACTTATAGCCAAGAACTACCCTGGCTGGTTTCCCGAAATACCCTAACTGTTCCAGACTTAGCTTCTTTGTCGGAGTCCAAAGTATAAGGGTCGTGAACTGCTCAGCAGATTAATCAAGTGCATAATTCAGTGGAGGCCTCTGTAATGGGACTTTAACCACAATTTATGCTCTCCTGGCGGGGGGGAGGTGTAGGGGCTCAGGCTGTTTGCTTTCATACTTTGGCTGCAGTGTTCATTTCAGAGTGCTGAGCACACTTTCTGTCACTCATCCAATCAACACAAAGGACAATATGTGATTCACGTGGCATAGCTAACATCCAACGGAATGTAGTGGTGAAGCTGCAGTGAGGTATTAGTTCATATGTGAGGGGAATGGTAAGTCTGGATGGGAATTATAGGGCTTACGAAATTATTTTAACTTTAGTTTTTCTGAGTCTGGCCACAAGAAGAAGTGAAATCTTTAGATGTATTGAGTATACACACAATATTATAACTTCATAGGAAATAACTTGTAAGAGGTGAAGGTTCTTGGGCTTTTGAGTTTCTCTGTTGGAGACAACAATGTAAAAGGCACACACCACGTCAGGCAGCTAACTTTGGTAAGAAGGTAGGAAGGTGGAGGAGGTCATAAAGCACACCATATTTATTCAACTGTAGGATGACTGATGTCAACTCTCCAGTGTTTCTTTTCTCTTTTTTTACCTCCTGTCCTTCAACTCTCATGGGGGTGTGTGGGGAATGGGGGAGTGCTGGAGGGAAGAGAAGAAAGTCACCCAGCAAAGCAGAATTAGGTTGAGAGGCTGCCTTCCCGGGAAAGAACTGAGCTGAGTTCTCTGCAGATACGAACGCTACACTGAAATGCAAAGTTAAATTAAGCTGGAGGATGCACCGCTGTCTTGACAAAAGGATTGTCAGAGCTCAGCAAGGAACAGAGGTAGATCCCACCTCAAGTGAATCAGAGGTTGTATTCCTGCACGAGCCCCTCTTCAAGCCCATAGCGTCTGTGCAAAAGAACAGAGCCAAACAACTCTGCTTAGGCTCTCTGGGGACCTAGAAAAGCTGAAGAAGCTTAAGACACACCCTACCAAGTGACCGGCCTCCTTCAATCTTTTTTTTTAAGGCAGACACAGAATGAATAATATACGCATAGAATAAACACAGTGCCAGCCTCCCACCTGAGGGAGCCTAGGTTTGATCTCCTTTGCAATATCTCAGGTTTTCCAAGTTCACCTTTCTTGGTTTTCTGAGCCTTGAACTTGGCACCATTGAAACCGCCTGAATTTGATCTGTGAGTCTCTTGCTGTTGCCAGAACGCTGCCTGAGTGCTGCCTCAACTGTGCCATTTCCCTTTGCAACTGCTAGCCTCACAATGATTCCTTCTAGTGTCAAGCAATGAGGCAGAAATCTCACTGCCTGCTCTATGCTGGGTTCTGGTGGGTGGATTTAGGAACAAGCCCATTAAAGGATGGGAAAAGACACAAAATGAAAAATAAACGGGAGAAATTGTGCACCAACATACCAGGGAAGACAGCATTGTTCCACTTGTCTTCAAAGTAAAATTCCCAGCTATGGCTAGTGCCACATTCTGGTTAATTGCACTGGTCCCTTCTTGCTCTTCATCTGAACCATTGGTACGATTTTTTCCACTGCGGGCATCTGCAGCTGCAATTAAAATACTATTGGTCTTACCATATGATCCAGCAATCATGTTCCTTGGTATTTACCCAAAGGACTTGAAAACTTATGTCCACACAAAAATCTGCACATGGATGCTTCTAGCAGCTTTATTCATAATTGCCACAACTTGGAAGCAACCAGGATGTCCTTCAGTAGGTAAATGGATGAATAAACTGTGGCACATCCAGACAATGTGCTAAAAAGAAATGAGCTATTAAGCCATGAAAAGGCGAGGAGGAAACTTAAACGCATATTAATAAGTGAAAGAAGCCCATCTGAAAAGGCTACATACTGTGTGATTCCAACTACACGACATTCTGGAAAAGGGAAGACTATAGAGACAGTAAAAAGTTCAGTGGTTGCCAGGGGTTGGGGGAAGGGAGGGATGAATAGGCAGAGCACAGAAGAATTTTAGGGCAGAGAGACTAATTTGTATGATACTACAATGCTGGATCCATATCATTATACATTTGTCCAAACCCTTAGAATGTACAACACCAAGAGTGAAACCTAATGTAAATTATGAATTTTGGGTGATTATGATGTCTCAATGTAGGTTTATCTATTGTAACAAATGCACCCCTCTGGCGGGGGATGCTGATAATGGGGAGGCTGTGCATGTGTGCAGGCAGGGGGTGTATGGGAAACCTCTGTACCTTCCTCTCAATTTTGCTATAAACCCAAAACTGCTCTAAAAAATAAAGTCTTAAAAAAATCTTTCTTGCCATCAAGCCAAAGATGGTATTACCATATGTTCCCTACCCACTGCCCCATGTGTGACTGATACTTAGTTACTAAGGTCAGCACAGTAATTTTAAACCTGAAATTTAGCATTATTTATCTGCTACAGGAAAATAGCACCTATTTACCATCTATTTATTCCTGTTTAGCATCTGTAGGAAAAAGTAGGCAGTCTAATAAAAGAGAGAACATGTCCAGCACAAGGTTAGGCTAGAAGTTAATTTTTCAAACTGAAAAAAAATTTCAAAGCTTTCATAACACTTTTCTATAATATGATATTTTTACTTCATTCGTATATTTCAAATAATGACCAAATAGAAAGGAACCTGTAATTACAGAATTAAACAGTACCTTAGAGAATAACAAGCTATTATCACAAATTCAGCAATAATTTATTAAAATTTGAATGTCTGAAATAAATGTTAATTTATTGTATCCATGTAATATAGATGTATCTATATTTATACATAGGTCTAGATGTATGCAAACAAAATAAGGACCCACCATTTAAAAGGCTCGTTTTAAGACCATTATGAATCATACACACAGAAAGTATTAATATTTGTTTAAGCAGTTTTGAGAAAAGTGTGTTAAAACACGTATGACTGATCCATTAAAAACCTGTAATTTTATTAGACCTGTCAACATTATAGTATTTTGACTTTCAATTTTTCATAAAAACTAGTGTCAACAGTATTTTCACCTGCCAAACTTATAAAAACAGAACTCAGTTTTTAAAAATAATAATTCACTGTTGTTTTTAAGTCAGTTGAGTTTTTAAACAAATGGTGAAATGAAGAGACGTGGCAGTTATTCAAGACCTGATAACTTTATCAGGATTAATGTGAGCATACGTTCTCATTTCCCCTAAATGTGCATAGGGTCATGGTTACAAGACAAGGAGAGGAGAGGATAGAAACGTTTGCTGCCAAAATGCTTTTATAGAAGTTCTCTCATTTCATCTTTATCACAACCCTAAGATATAGGCATTGTTATCACATTTTTACAACCGAGGAACGGAAGGGAAGGCATTAAAAGGCTGAGGAACTTTCCAAAGGTCATATATAGTAATAAATAGGCTGGAAGTTGAATTCAGTTGTATCTTTTTAAAAAAATATACTGTATTCTTATTAGTTTATCAATCGAAAGATTTCACATGTAACAGATGCACTATATTACCTCTAATAATAGAATACTTATACTGTTTTCCCACTTGTCAGCTACATCATGACTATAAAGTTCAGTGCACACGTAAAGAAACCATTGAGACTTAAAAGGCTCAAAGACCAAGTGCTGAAAAGTTTTGATCCCAAGTCACTGATTTGGAAAATTCTAATCAACAAGGAAGCTTAGGATCATGCATGCTAATGTGATTCCCTGCTTTGGGAACAAACAAATCACAGGTCTTCAAGTGAAACTTTCTTGAAAGGTCCAGGCAAAATCCTAGAAATGGTCTGCAAGTCACCTGCCATGCTCTGAATTGCATCTTTAAATCTTGAAGACAGCTCTGTTCTCCGTTTGCCCTCTAGTCAGGCACTGCTACAGGAAGCTCCACGCACCTCATCCTGCAGCCGGCTCATCTCTTGTGCCAAGCTTGCTTCTGTAATTTCCCTGCCTATTTTTTCCTCATTCTATGAGCTAAAGAATTGTCACCACGAGGATTTTAGAAATAATTTAGTCACATAGGACACTTTGCATTTGCAGGAAGCAAGAAAACATGGATGGTTCTAAGATTCCGAGCATGACTGCTTCCAAGGATGCTGGGCTCAATAAGCATTCCTTGGGATCCTTCCTCAGTTGAGAGAACAAGCAAGGTAATTTTTAAGAACTTCCCTTTGCTGAGGAAAAAGCAAGAACCACTCTGAAGTGGCCAGAATTGTGTGTGTGTGAGTGTGTGTTGTGGGGAGGGTAGGCAGATTGGCTTGTCTTTCTAAGGTCTCAGGTAAGATGCTCTTTTTTGGGAGAGGGTAGTTTTGTTTGTCTACATTCCCTAATCCAAACAGTAACATGCAAATAAACCCAGGAGGTACACAAAGGCCTTTCAGACAATCTATCCTTTCCTCTTGTGGCCAAGTGGGAGATACTGACTTTCAACCTTAGAATGAGCCTCTTAGTGCCAAAGGCAAAATTCCTCTGTCGTGGCAGAATCTCCTAAGAGTGTCAGATACAATGCCTTTTTTTTTTTTTTGCATGGTACAAGTGGTTAGACTCATTTGAGTCTGCTTCTTTCCTTAAAAGCTCATAAAAAAAAAAAAGGAACAACTTTATTTCAAGGCATTTGTTTAGACTCATTTGAATCTGCTTCTTTCCTTAAAAGCTCATAAAAGAAAAAAAAAAAGGAACAACTTTATTTCAAGGCATTAGAGCACGGATCTCCAAAAGAAATAATTCTGTTATTATCTTATCCTTTGTGGTGTATGGTCTATAATGTTCATCATATACCAGCAGACCAATGAGTGAATGAATAAACAAACAATTTCTAAATGAAAAACATATACAGGTCTATGTGCCTTAAAAAAAAATACACTTATTGGGGCCTATGTTAAAAAAGTCTGGAGAGCACCGGTGTTGGGAATTGCTCACACAAGCATGTCAACACTGGAGCTAGTAACAGAAACCTCATTTTAGTGGGGCATTTGGCAAGAGCTCTCAACAATCAAAAGAAGGAAACAGAAGGCATTGTTACCTGTAAAGTCACAGAGCTGAGGCAAAGCATCCAAAATGATACCAACCAAAGGCAGGTAGAGGGCAGCAACTTTGACCTTCACCTCCGGTTTGACACAACGCGGGTCCAGGTCGTGAGAACTGAGCAGGCTGTGGATGGCACTGACAGCTTTCCTTTGCACTTTGCTGATCCTATTGGCACCACACAAAAAGCCAAAGGTTAGAGTGAAGCGAGGTTGACCAGAATGCTCCTAAACAATGGGGTGACGACGTGAAAACCAAGCAAAGCAGGGTAGAGGCATACAGAATCCAGAGACAAACTGCCTATGTTCTAGTCCTGGCTCTGCTGTTAGCATGATGTTTAAAGTTCATCATGTTGTAGAATCAGTACTTCATTCCTTTTTATTGTTGAATAATATTCCATCGCATAGTCAGATCACATTTTATTTATGCATTCATCAATTGATGGACATTTGGGTTGTTTCTATTTTGGGGCTATAATGAATTATGAATGCTGCTATGAATATTTGTGTATAAGTTTTTGTGTGGTTATAGGTTTTTTATTTCTCTTGGGTATCTACCTGAGGATGGAATTACTGGATCATCTGGTAACTCTATATTTAACCTTTAGAGGAACCACCAAACTGTTCTCAACAGTGGCTACATCACTTTACATTCCCACTAGCAGTATAGGAAGGTTCTATTTTCTCTTTGCCAACACTTGTTATTATCTATCTTTTGTATTACAGCCATCCTAGTGGGTATGAAGGTGCTAGGAACTGAATGTTTGTGACCTGCCTCCCAAATTCATATGTTGAAACCTAAGCCCTAATGTGATGGTGTTTGGAGGTGGGGCCTTTGGGAGGGCTTTAGGTCATGACAGCAGAGCCCTCATGAATGAGATTAGTGCCTTTAAAAAAGAGACCCCAGAGAGCTCCCTTGCCCCCTTCTGCCATGGGGGTGACACAGCAAGAAGATGGCCATCTGTGAACTAGGGCGTGGGTCCTCACAAGACACTGAATCTGCCAGCTCCTTGATCTTGAACTTCCCAGCCTCCAGAACTGTGAGAAATAAATTACTGTGGTTTATATGCCACCTATTCTAAAAATATTCTATAATATTTTTGTTATAGCAGCCAAAAGGAACTAAGACAGAAGGGGTATTTAACTAGTTTTGATATACATTTCCCTGATGGCTAATTATGTTGAAAACCCTTTCACGTACTTATTGGGCACAGCTTCGTTGGAGAAATGTCTATTCTGATCCTTTGCCCTTTAAAAAAACTGAGTTATTTGTTCTTTTATTATTGAGTTGTAAGATTTTAAAAATATATTTTAGATACAAATCTAAATTTAGATACAAATATTTAGATACAAATCTAAATACAAATTTAGATACAGATCTATGATTTGCAAATATTTTCTCCCATTCTATCTGGTGTTTTTTCACTTTCTTAATGTCCTATAAAGCACAGAAGTTTCCATTTTAACGAAGTCTAACTTATCTCTTTTGCTGGGTGTATTTTTTATGTCAGATCTAAGAAACTACTGCCTAATTAAATTTCATGAAGATTACCCTTAAGATCTCATCTAAGAGTTTTATAGTTTTAACACTTATAATTAGGTCTTTCATCCATTTTGAGTTAACTTTTGTATATGGTGTGAGATAGGGGTCCAACTTCATTCTTTTGGATGTGGATATCCAGTTTTCCCAGCACCATTTGTTGAAAACACAATTTTTTCGCCATTGATTTTTTTCGCACTCTTGTTGAAAAATCAGTTGACTATAAATGTAAGGATTCATTTATAGACTCAATTCAATTTCATTAATTTACATAGATCTATCTTTATGTCAGAACCACAGTCTTGACTACTTTTGCTTTGTAGTAAGTTTTGAAATTGGGACGTGTGAGTCCTCCAATTTTGTTCTTCTTTTGCAAGATTGTTTTGGCTATATTGGAGTCCCTCGAATTTCCACATGAATTTTAGTATCAGCCTGTCAATTTCTGTAAGGGCCAGCTGGAATGTTGAGAGGAATTGCACTGAATTTGTAGATCAGTTTAGGGAGTATTGCCATCTTAACAATATTAAATTTTCTGATCCATGAATACGTCATGCCTCTCAATTTAATTAGATCTATTTCTTTCTAATGTTTTGTAGTTTTCAGTGTACAAGTCTTGTACTTCTTTTGTTAAATTTATTCCTAAGAATTTTACTCTTTTGATGCTACTTTAAGTGCAATTTTTCTTTTAATTTCATATTGTTCATTTCAGGAGTATAGAAATGCAGTTAGTTTTTGTATATTGATCTTATACCCTGCAACCCTGCTGAACTCACTTATTACCTTTTTTTTTTTAACAGTAGGTTCTTGTTGGTTATTTTAAATATAGCAGTATGTACATGTCAATCCCAAACTCCCAGTCTATCCCTCCCTCCCACCCTTCCCCCCCAGTAACCATAAGTTCATTCTCTAAGTCAGTGAGTCGCTTATTACCTTTAATAGTTCTTTTAGTGGGCTCTTTAGGATTTTCTATAAACAAATCATGTCATCTGTGAATAGAGATAGCTTTACTTCTTCCTTTCTGATATGGATGCCTTTTATTTCATTTTTTTGTCTAACTTCTCTGAGTAGAACTTCCAGTACAATGTTGAATAGAAGAAGAGTGGACATTCTTGTCTTGCTCCTGACCTTAGAAGGGAAGTATTCAGTTTTTCACCAATAAGTATGATGTTAGCTGTGGGTTTTTCACAGATGCCTTTATCAGGTTGGGGAAATTCTCATATATTTCTAAAGGGTGTGTGAAGTGTCTTTTTTCAGGAAGAGTTAATGGATTTTGTCAAATCCTTTTTTATAAACTTTTAATTTTATATTGGAGTATAGTTGATTAACAATGTTGTGATAGTTTCAGGTGTACAGCAAAGTGATTCAGTTATACTTACACATGTATCTATTCTTTTTCAAATTCTTTTCCCATTTAGGTTGTTACATAATATTGAGCAGAGTTCCCTGTGCTCTATAGTAGGTCCTTGTTGGTTATCCATTTTAAATATAGCAGTGTGTACATGTCAATCCCAAACTCCCCAGCTATCCCTTTCCCCCACCCTTCCCCCCAGTAACCACAAGTTGGTTCTCTAAGTCAGGGAGTCTGTTTCTGTTTTGTAAATAAGTTCATTTGTATCATTTCTTTTTAGATTTTGCATATAAGCGATATCATACGATATTTCTCTTTCTCTGTCTGACTTACTTCACTCAGTATTTGTTCACCTATTGAGATGACTGAGTGGATTTTATCCTTTATTCTCCTCATATAATGTATTGCATCAATTGATTTTCAGATGCTAAACCAATCTTGCATTCCTGGGATAAACCCTACCTAGCCATGGTGTACAATCCTTTTTGTATGTTGTTGGGTGCAGTCTGCCAGTATTTTTTGAGGATATTTATATCAATATTCATATTTGTCTGCAGTTCTCTCCTGATGTCTTTGTCTGCTTTTGCCATCAGGGTAATGCTGGTTTTATAGGATGAGCTGGGACGTGTCCTCTCCTCTTCTAATTTTTTGGAAGAGTGTGTGAAGGATTGGAATTAGTTCTTTAAACATTTGGTAGCATAACACAAAGATGCTAGATAATTTCCACATTCTTGAAAACCACTACGGATTTAATGATATGTGGATGTTTGTGGATGCCACCAGGTAAGGGGGGTTCCAGAGAGATCCTTTAGAAACTAGACCTGTGGCTCCTTTTCAGGAGTTCAGGTACTGAGATGTGTCCCACTGGCCTTGCGCCTCATATGGGCAGGTGTTGGTGAGTCTACTAATTACATTGGCAGCAAAAGGAAGTACTGATCAAAAGGAAATATTGTCAAAGGATAAGATGTTTCTGAGATTTTCACCCACATGGTAAAGTCCGTGATGGTATTTTTAATGATTCTCCAGGAGAGTAACTGACAACACCGCGATCAGGGATTACTGTGTTGCCAAAGGAGTGGCACTCTTAATTAGTTTCCTCTGGGGGGGGGTAGAAAAGGTACCTTGTGTGTATTTGTGTGTGTGTACACGTGTGAAGAATGTACCTACCTGACTGAACATAATCACATCATGGCTTCTGAACATACTCTACTCTGCTGCTAGTATTTAGAATAACAGCAACAATTTTAGGAGGAATCAAAACAGATGTAAAGGCTGTTTCCTTAGACATTTCACTAGAAGAGAAATGGAAAATAGAAAGTACCGTTTATGTAAATACTAAAGAGCACTTTTAGAAATCACGTAAATCCATGCTATTAAAGGACAATTAAGACAAAGCATGTGCGTGTGTGTGTGTGTGTGTGTGTGTGTGTGTGTGTGTGTATGAAGGCAGTTTTCTCTGTGCATAAGCCTCCTTCTCAGCGCCTTTCAGCATATTTGTCAGGGCACTTTGTGTTGCTGTGGAAATTTATATTAGCTACAGAGTAGAAAGTTCTATTGAGAAAACTGAGAGGAGTTTAGTTAGGGTTGAGAGAAGACGATGAAACTGAAGCCTTGGAAAATGAAGCTCTCTAAGGATACACTTGACACCTGAATTTCTGGAAGGAGGCAGAATTCAGAGCTAAGAACATCAGACTCCCCACAATGACCTGCTGGGCGACAGAGACCTACATTCACTTAGGCAATATCAGTATGGGCAAAGCGCTTAGGACACACTTGTTATTGAAGTTACACAATCTTGTGCTCCTGCAATTGTTTCATACAAGGATGTCCTGTTTTTGCCACAAAATTATAAGCACTTCGAGAGAACTTGAGAGTTTCCAATCAGACAAGAATCTATAACATACAGCCATGCTGCCATTAGTCAGCGTACTCTATTCCAGTGTCCTCTATTAGCAGAGGAAGGAAGAACGTAGGCATTGTAGGAGTAGGTTCCCAGGCAGGGAGATGATGTGGTATAGGAGGGTGGGCCCTGAGGAGGGACTCTCAAGACCATGGCTCTAGACTTGGCTGTGCTATGTAACTTTTGGCAAGTTCCTTCAGTTCTGTGGGCCTCATGTGAACACCAAAAGGGCTGAACCTAAATTATTTTCCAATCCTATGGCTCCTTGGGTTTGACCCCCTGAATGGTGAGCTCTCTGGGGGCAAGGGATTTTGTCTGTTTTGTGCATTGAAATATCTCTGATATATTCCAACACTCAACTATGTCTGCCCCATGGTAGGCATTCAGTAATTGCTGAATGGAACGTGTAGTATTGTGGAAGGCATTGTCTGCTTCTGTCCAGTCAGGTCTGATCCTTTGGGCTTATGGAGCAGAGGAAAAGAAGGAAAGAACAGAAGTGTCAGTTCATTGACTTCAAGTCCAGATTTTGCCACGTGCCTATAGGTGATCAGGTTTATAAGCAGTGAAAGAACGTGTAAGCCCTGGACCTGTGGCATCTCTCTTAGACTGGGAAGGTCTTTTTGCAAGAAACCTAATCTGGACACTTCTCATCAGTGGCCACTTCCTTTGTTAGCACTGATCCAAACGGCACCTGGCTGCTGCCTCTGTGTGCACACATCAACCCAAGGCACGCACTAAAAACAGTGCTCCTGCTTCTAAGGAGCTCACGAATCAGCGTCCCTGGGAAACCTAGTAGAATTGGAAACTTCCTCTCAAAGAATAGGAGGTTGAAAAGAGCTATTTTATGGTTTCTCTCCCTACCCCGTGCCTTTCCACATTCCTATAGCAGCATTTTCTCTAAACGTGTCTGCTTCTACTCTTTGGAACTGGTGAATGGTGGAGATTTTCGCCAAGCAAGAGAGGCTGAACTGCAAACTTTAGTAAGGAGCAGCTTTTTTTTTTCTTTGTGTTCCATTATAAATGTCTGAAACATACCCTTCCCCTTCAGCATCCAGGGCAGCGGCCAACTCGGTAAAGAGAAGCCCAGCGAGGAAGTGCTGCTGGCGGTACTCTGGTGTCAGATCAAACATGCTGGCAATCTTCTGGTCCTGGAAACTGGAGCAGGAGCTGGAGTTCTACAGAAATGCAAGGAGCAGTTCTATGAGTGACAAGAACTGGAATTAAAATCATGATGGCTAGTGTTTATTGAGCACATGCTATGGCCAGGCTCTGTAGGCACGATGCAGTGAAGCAGGTACCACTTGTGTCCCCACGTGACAGATGAAGAAACTGAGACTTAGAGTGTTCACTCTGCGTTCCCAGCAAAGAGGATTGAAATCCTAGGATCACATCTGGACAGGGAAATGGGGACTCTATCCAATGCTATGGTTGTGAGCAGGTGATTCCTCTGTAACAAACTGCCCCCTTTATTTAAGGCTCCTGTTACACTTCTGAAGATGGCTTACATACATTCTCTGGATTTTGCTGGCCTGGAAACCAGAAGCAGCGTCAGGCAGGGAAGTGTCAGATTGACCAGTCCTGGGCAATTCCTGTGTTCTTATCTTGGGGGCATACTTTATATGTCACTAGGAGAATCCAAAATGTCTGTGGAAAGCCTTTCCAGTTTGGTGAGGCTGGGGCAGTCAGAAGGGGAATGTGGGAGAGGACCCAGGGCAGAGCTGGCACGTCTGGAACAGCTGCTTGTCAGTGAGCTCTTTCCCAGTTCACAGGAAGATGGTCATGCAGTGCACATCTGGATCATGTCATTTGGCATGAATAGCTAAGAGTTTTAAAAAATTATTAAGACAAGCCTTCTCCTTTGGGCTAGTATTCAAGGAATATGCATCAGAAAGAAAACCTAAGAAGAAGAAATCTTGCCTGCTGCTCTGAGCTACTGATTTGTTCCCTATAAATGGAATGTGACTATTAAACAGCATTTCTTTAAAGTTTTTCTAGAGGACACTAGTCCCCCGAATCATCCATGGAGGAAAAAAAAAGATTTCCAGAGTCCAGTCATATTGGGAATCACTGCTTATCATACACAGCCTCCCGTTTCCTCTCCTACCCCACAGGCATTTATAATTTATATGAACAAGTTAGAGACACTTGGATGTCCTACTGCAAAGAAACCTGTTAACACAGCATTTTCAAAATGGATTTGTCTTTGGAATTCTGTATTTGCATAATACCTCTTAACATCCTGTAGAATCTGGGGCCCACCAAACTCAACCTGCAAAATATTGTTCTACAAAAAAAGATTGGCCATGTCAGTCAAAGCCTCATCTCTAAATTTTAATACAACTGTTACTCTTCTGGGCTGATGAAGAAAAAGACTTGTTGGAAATACGCTCTCTATAAAACGGAACATTTGATTAGTTTACAATGAGATCTTTTTAGTGTTTCAAGAGCTAAATTATCTGGAATATGATTCAAGGAGGAATCATCTCGTGCCGAATTCCATTCTAAAGCAGAATCAGCAGAAAGTTCTAGGATCGTTCAAAGATATAATATCCATGTTAAAAACCACTACTAGATCATTTGGGAATCAATATAAAGGAAGCTGCCATTTCTTAAATTTTATGGTGTTGAGGTTTAGGAAAAGGGAAGTGAGCAAAGGAGACTGTCAAGCTAGAGTGGAAAGATGACTTTCAGACAAAAGGAAGATCTGTGACTTTTCTATGAATTACACATTTTTCGTAGTGCATATGGATTCCTTTTGCTCTACTTGACCTCAGCAGGGATCCTTGGACCTAGGAAGAAAACAATCACATAGCTTGTAAATGATTAGTTAGAAGGAACAACTATGGGCATGCTTGTGTGTATCTGGATCAATTGATCTGGCTTGAATAGCTCAATTTTTCTTCTAATTAAGAAGACCAATCTTTACAGGAATAAATGACTAAACTAAGCTATTTCAATGAAATAGCTTAAACAATTTTTCCGGTTAGCCGATTACCTGGGAAGATATGGAGGGACAGGGAGACGCTGGAGCAGTATCACTATTCATAAAGAAGAGGTTCAGATTGAGGTAATGTTCGTGGCTGCAGAGAATTCTCAGGAACTCTAGCCGCATGGAAATGAGCATTGGAAGGTTGTTGAGCTTGGCTGACAGCTGGGAAGAAAAATGAGAAAAGAGGTGTTTAAGGTGAATGGAGTTGAGGTTGACAGACACAAAAATATCCTTTCTCCCCAGATTAAGGCAATCAATCGAATAAAAACGAATGGGACAGGGCAACAGATGGCAAGGTCTGCATTACCGGGAGGCCCAGTAAATTTTCATCCATTACTGTTCCCTTTAGTGATTCTAGTCTAACAGCTGTCTGAAATGAGGATGCTTACTGCAACTCCCACCTCTGTCAAATCTCTAAGACCATGGCAAGCCTGTGTTAAAAATAATCTGGAGGTATGTCTTCAGTGTAACACGATATAATTTCACCAAAATCCCACTGTGTCTGAGAAACTAAATGAAAGGAGTTGACCCTACATGGGGCCACACAAAACTAATGGAATAGGACTGGATGACTTCAACGCCACAAGTGTTCTTTTGTGGTTTCTAATTAAAGGTCCCCCTGGGAAGTTCTCAAACCAGTTCCCTAGATGAAGGCATCAAATTACTTAGAATCTAAGTATGTAGTCCCTGCATAACAGCCAAGGAGTTTGCCCCAGAGTGGGAGAGGAGGAAGCGGAGGAGAAAGAAAGAGAAAGCTGGAAGAGTTTCCAGGAAAAATCTTCCCTTAAACAAACCAACCCTGAAATAAGCAATGAAAAGCTGGCAAAGGTGACAGTCTGGAAGAGATCTCTTGCTTCCCTCAGGCAGGTTGACAATTGAAGGACCGAGACTCTATGGGCTGTGACTCAGAGACAGCTTCTCTTAAGGCAAAGTAAGGAAAGGAGGGTCTTGATGGACCTTCTACCTCTCAATATATCATTATAAACACTCTGCTGCTGCAGCACAGGAAACCAAGCATCTCATCCTTACACATGGCCATGCTTCCCCTTCATGCACTTTAAGAGCAGTTTTATAAACTATACAATTTAAATGAGCACATATTTTCAGTCATTTTAGGAAAAGCCATTGTGTTATGGCATTTTGCCTATAGAATCTGTAGTTAGACAGTTAGTGGAAACAAATGAATACCATTATGTATTATAGAAAAAAACAGAATATATGACTTCTGTGTAAAAACATTTACCGGAACCCGTACTCTTGTCAATGTGCATTACTGGCTGATTTTGGACCAATGGGAACACCAGCAAATTGAACTGATTACAACTCGGTCTTATGCCCATCACTTAATGGCCACTCACAAAGTTGTTGGGTCAAGCCAGCTAATAAAATTTGAAAGCACAAGATTTTTTTTTTTTTTAACATTTGAATAAGCCTGTTTTAGATCTTTTATTTAAATTATTCTTTTTTTTAACATCTTTATCGGAGTATAATTGCTTTACAATGGTGTGTTAGTTTCTGCTGTTTAACAAAGTGAATCAGCTATACATATACATACATCCCCATATTTCCTCCCTCTTGTATCTCCCTCCCACCCTCCCTATCCCATCCCTCTAGGTGGACACAAAGCGCCGAGCTGATCTCCCTGTGCTATGTGGCTGCTTCCCACTAGCTATCTGTTTTCTATTTGGTAGTGGATATATGTCCATGCCACTCTCTCACTTTGTCCCAGCTTCCCCTTCCCCTTCCCCGTGTCCTCAAGTCCATTCTCTAGTAGGTCTGCATCTTTATTCCCATCCTTCCCCTAGGTTTTTCATGACCTTTTTTTTTTTTTTTTTAGATTCCATATATATGTGTTAGCATACGGTATTTGTTTTTCTCTTTCTGACTTACTTCACTCTGTATGACAGTCTCTAGGTCCATCCACCTCACTACAAATAACTCAATTTTGTTTCTTTTTATGGCTGAGTAATATTCCATTGTATATATGTGCCAGATCTTCTTTATCCATTCATCTGTCGACGGGCACTTAGGTTGCTTCCATGTCCTGGCTATTGTAAATACAGCTGCAATGAACATTCTGGTACATGACTCTTTTTGAATTATGGTTTTCTCAGAGTATATTGCCAGCAGTGGGATTGCTGAGTCATATGGTAGTTCTATTTTTAGTTTTTTGAGGAACCTCCATACTGTTCTCCATAGTGGCTGTATCAATTTACATTCCCACCAACAGTGCAAGAGGGTTCCCTTTTCTCCACACCCTCTCCAGCATTTATTGTTTGTAGATTTTTTGATGATGGCCATTCTGAGTGGTGTGACATGATACCTCATTGTAGTTTTGATTTGCATTTCTTTAATGACTAGTGACGTTGAGCATTCTTTCATGTGTTTGTTGGCAATCTATATATCTTCTTTGGAGAAATGTCTATTTAGGTCTTCTGACGATTTCTGGATTGGGTTGTTTTTTTGATATTGAGCTGTATAAGCTGCTTGTATATTTTGGAGATTAATCCTTTGTCAGTTGCTTCGTTTGCAAATATTTTCTCCCATTCTGGGGGTTGTCTTTTCGTCTTGTTTATGGTTTCCTTTGCTGTGCAAAAGCTTTTAACTTTCATTAGGTCCCATTTGTTTATTTTTGTTTTTATTTCCATTTCTCTAGGAGGTGGGTCAAAAAGGATCTTGCTGTGATTTATGTCATAGAGTGTTCTGTCTATGCTTTCCTCTAAGAGTTTTATAGTGTCTGGCCTTACATTTAGGTCTTTAATCCATTTTGAGTTTATTTTTGTGTATGGTGTTGGAGAGTGCTCTAATTTTATTCTTTTACATGTAGCTGTCCAGTTTTTCCAGCACCACTTATTGAAGAGGCTGTCTTTTCTCCATTGTATATTCTTGCCTCCTTTATCAAAGATAACGTGATCATATGTGCATGGGTTTCTCTCTGGGCTTTCTATCCTATTTCTATCCATTGATCTATCTTTCTGTTTTTGTGCCAGTACCATACTGTCTTGATTACTGTAGCTTTGTAGTAGAGTCTGAAGTCAGAGAGCCTGATTCCCACAGCTACGTTTTTCTTTCTCAAGATTGCTTTGGCTATTCGGGGTCTTTTGTGTTTCCATACAAATTGTGAAATTTTTTGTTCTAGTTCTGTGAAAAATGACATTGGTAGTTTGAGAGGGATTGCACGGAATCTGTAGATTGCTTTGGG
This sequence comes from Monodon monoceros, assembly GCF_005190385.1. Taxonomy (NCBI): domain Eukaryota; kingdom Metazoa; phylum Chordata; class Mammalia; order Artiodactyla; family Monodontidae; genus Monodon; species Monodon monoceros. The sequence goes on from NW_021703782.1 coordinate 62,392,570, forward strand.
CAGTATAGTCATTTTCACAATGTTGGTTCTTCCAATCCAAGAACATGGTATATCTCTCCATCTGTTTGTATCATCTATAATTTCTTTCATCAGTGTCTTATAGTTTTCTGCATACAGGCCTTTTGTCTCCTTAGGTAGGTTTATTCCTAGGTGTGTTATTCATTTTGTTGCTATGGTAAATGGGAGTGTTTCCTTAATTTCACTTTCAGATTTTTCATCATTAGTGTATAGGAATGCAAGAGACTTCTGTGCATTAATTTTCTATCCTGCTACTTTACCAAATTCATTGATTAGCTCTAGTAGTTTTCTGGTAGCATCTTTAGGATTCTCTATGTATAGTATCATGTCATCTGCAAACAGTGACAGTTTCACGTCTTCTTTTCCAATTTGGATTCCTTTTATTTCTTTTTATTCTCTGATTGCTGTGGCTAAAACTTCCAAAACTATGTTGAATAATAGTGGTGAGAGTGGGAAACCTTGTCTTATTCCTGATCTTAGTGGAAATGGTTTCAGTTTTTCACCATTGACAATGATGTTGGCTGTGGGTTTGTCATATATGGCCTTGTCATACATGGCCTTTATTATGTTGAGGTAAGTTCTCTCTATTCCTACTTTCTGGAGGGTTTTTATCATAAATGGGTGTTGAATTTTGTCAAAAGCTTTTTCTGCATCTATTGAGATGATCATATGGTTTTTAGTCTTCAGTTTCTTAATGTGGTGTATCACATTGATTGATCTGCGTATATTGAAGAATCCTTGCATTCCTGGGATAATCCCCACTTGATCATGGTGTATGATCCTTCTAATGTGCTGCTGGATTCTGTTTGCTAGAATTTTGTTGAGGATTTTTGCATCTATGTTCATCAGTTATATTGGTCTGTAGTTTTCTTTTTTTGTGACATCTCTGTCTGGTTTTGGTGTCAGGGTGATGGTGGCCTCGTAGAATGAGTTTGGGAGTGTTCCTCCCTCTGCTATATTTTGGAAGAGTTTGAGAAGGATAGGTGTTAGCTCTTCTCTAAATGTTTGATAGAATTTGCCTGTGAAGCCATCTGGTCCTGGGCTTTTGTTTGTTGGAAGATTTCTAATCACAGTTTCAATTTCAGTGCTTGTGATTGGTCTGTTTATATTTTCTATGAAAGCACAAGATATTTGCATTTGAAAGAAGACCACATTGTGGCCATCTTTCATAGGTCCCTTGAAACTTCCATGAAGACAGAAATTTCAAAAATAATTTTAGCAATGTTTAGGAAAGAGTAAAGTGCAGTTCCCAAAACATCCTTTGCAAAGGTCAGGACCCAAAGCAGTAGCCTCGGTGGCCCAGTTTTCACAAGGATCTTGCTAAGTCAGTTTAGCCAGAATCCCTCACCCTTGATATCTGATCACTCTTGAGATCTGACCAAATTCCTCATCCCTCACCATCCCCCAGGTGGTATATGATCACCTGGCCTGCCTTCAGCAAAATCCTGTTAGGTTAGTTTGGCCAGAATTCTTCCTTTACCCCTGAAGTTTCCTCTTAGTAATTTTTCATCCACTGACGATTCCTACCCTGTTCCTTGGCTATAAATTGGCATTTTTCCTGTTGTATTCAGAGTTGAACACAATCTCTCTCCCCTACTGAAAAACTGTGGTGCAGTGGTCCCTACACCTATCACGATGGTCCTGAATAAAGTCTGCCTTACAGATTACCATGTGTCATGCATAAATTTTTTCTTTAACAGAGGCTAACCCTGGGCTTATAGTGGTGTTCCAGTATCTCCTTTCCATATATTCAACTTGAAGTTTTGAAAAACATATTAATTTATATTTGCAATTCATCCAGTGACCTGCCATCCTAAACACCTGAGGGGGATGGCAAAGAGAAATGGCACATTCCTCCACCACTCCAATCTGGTGGGATAGGGACAGAAGATCAATGCAGGGTCAGGAGGTCAGGCTGCACAAGATGTTGGTGCTCTGGGACTTCTGATGTTTCCTTAGGATTCGCTTTTTATAAGTCATCTTCCGTATTAGGAGTCTCTTTAGAATAGTCATGGTCTTTTCACTGGGGAGAGGAGATCCTTTTATTTTACAGATGAGGAAATGAGACCCATAGAAATGTAATGACTTATCTAAGGTCACTAATTTCCTAGATAAGAAATTTAATGACTTATCTAAGGTACAGAGTAATTAACCTACTGTACCTCGAGTTAGGTAGCCATGGCTCTTTCTTCCCTGGAGAAGTTACATAACTCCTCTAAATTTCAGCCTTATAATCTGCAAAATGTTGACAATGACACCTTGCAAGGATCAAATGATACAATTTCTATAAAGTGCTTAACACAGTGCTTTGTCCAGGGGTGGAAGAAACCAGGGGTGGTGACAGTGATGGTGATGGTGGAGGTGGTGGGTGGTGATACTGGTGGCAGTGAAGACAGTGGTGGCGGGTAGTGATGTTAGTGGCAAGGATAGTGGTGGTGGTCCTAGAGTAGGAATATGGAAGGAAAGGAGCAGCAGCAGTAATAACTGCTACTTACATTTCTATTGTTGGGACAGTTTGAGGAGGATAGAGAACAAAAGAAGAATTCCATTTGAAAAATCTGGGGCACTGATAAGATGCTCCTGGATTATAAAATACTGTCGGCCCTCTGTATCCACAGTTTCTGTATCCATGCGTACAACCAACTGAGAATTGAAAACTATTCAGAAAAAAAAATCCAGAAAATTCCCAAAAGCAAACCTTGAATGTGTACTGGCAACTAGTTTATAGAATTTACATTATACTTGATATTATAAGTAATCCAGAGATGAGTTAAAGTATGTGGGAGGATGTGTGTAAATTATTTGCAAATACTATGCTATTTTATAGAAGGGACTTGAGCATCCATGAATTTTGGTATCCTTGGGGGAGCTGGGGAGGGGTCTTGGAACCAGTCCTCTACAGATACACCAGAGGACAGTATTTGCTTCATGCCAGGTCAAATTCAGTCTCTTTGATTTTACCAGGGTTCTTTAATGTCAGAATTTCACAACTACAATTTAATTAATTACCCTGATAGGAGAAAAGAGACCTCATATTTTCAGTTCTATACCTGGTCAAAGACTGAATGCTACAGTCATGTAATTTCTGTTAAATTGAAGAAAGCAGCTCATATCACTAATAAATTTCAATTCCCGTAGATTAACTTGTTGGCTCTTCTGTGCTGGGTTGGTAAATGCTTCAGGAATTCACACAAACCAGTGTGTCTACAGACGTCCATGGCACAAAACAAATGACTTGAAGAATATACCACAAAACCCGGAATGTACAAGAGTCAAGTTGCCTAACTTGGCAATGAACAAAAGAGCATGCCACAGCAATGAGCATCACATCAGATGGGAAGGAACCAGAACAACAGGGCTGGGTCTGAGGGAACACTCACCTGGTTGCAATAATGTTTGATGAGGTTAAACACAAAGCCACGATCCATGAGTGAGAGGAGGTCATACAAGAAGAAAGCCAGGCTGATGTTGATCTTTTCCGCCTGTTCAATTTCCTTAAAAACAAACATACAAACACCCACATCATTTGGTGGTAAACCCTGGTCATAAACTCCCAGGTCTCTGATGGGAAAGTTGGGACAGGCAGGTCCTATGTTTTTAGCCAGTGTCCCTCTGGAAGATACTGAGCAAAGCAGGTAACCCTGCAAAACTATAGCAAATATAATTTAGAACTTAATTGATGCCATGAGTATTGAATGAAGTAATTCCTTATCTACTGTTAATATTTAGATACATTTCCTTCTAGGCTTTTTTTCCTACGTGCATATTTATTTGTATATAATTGAGCTCATTCTCTATCTACAACAGGGTCCTGAATTTATTCATTCAACATTATACTATGAACATTTTCCCACATTCTGGTTTCTCGTGTTTCTTATATTTCTTTATATTGCTCTACTATAATTTATTTAATTCTGGTAACTATTGTTTTGGCAAAAGTAACTTGAAATGTATTCACTATCTTCAATGAGATAGGCTCAATTTGTAAGGACTGTTGCAGAAAATCTAATCAGGATAAAAAAACCCGTTTTTACTTAAGGATTTTTTTTTTGAAGTACGCAGGCCTCTCACTGTTGTGGCCTCTCCCGTTGCGGAGCACAGGCTCCGGACGCGCAGGCTCAGCGGCCATGGCTCACGGGCCCAGCCGCTCCGTGGCATGTGGGATCTTCCTGGACCGGGGCACGAACCCATGTCCCCTGCATCGGCAGGCGGACTCTCAACCACTGCGCCACCAGGGAAGCCAGGATTTTTTTTTTCTCCAATTAGACAGCATTCTCAGCTTAAGGGAGGTCAGAGTCATACATGGTCAACTCTTGCATGAATTGAGGCCATGGTTTTGTTTGTATTACTTCTCAGTGCTCATATTTATGAGGGATTTTCACAGCACTTCAGAGCAATTGGGGATTCACTTTTTCATGTTTATGTCCTTTATTCTCAGAAGTATAAATCAATTTGCTCTGACACTATTGAAAATATGATTTTAAAATATTTTCCTCTTGTTATCACGTACAGTTTGCAAATTCAGGCCAAGCTGACCAGCCACTGGCATGGATGGAGACTTGGTAGTTTCCACAGTTACCATGGAGTGGCAGGTCCTCATGCTTTTAGCATGCTCCACATGGACCACTCCTTAAGAGACTGAATATTCTGGGCTTGGAATCTTCAGTCTTGACTTTGCTGCTAGCTGTGTGACTTTTGGAAAATTTATCAACCTCACTGTGCCTCATTTTTCATGCCTGCCAAAATGGAGACACCATTGCCGCTCTCACAAAGTTTGCCATAAGAAATAACCAAATGGAAATTTCTTCTCCTGAGTATTTGTATGGTAGCATACAAATTCTTCATAATGATAAAGGTATTAATAATGATCACTGCTGCTTCAAATTTTATAGAATTTTTTTTTTTTTTTTGGCGGTACGCGGGCCCCTTACTGTTGTGGCCTCTCCTGTTGCGGAGCACAGGCTCTGGACGCGCAGGCTCAGCGGCCATGGCTCACGGGCCCAGCCGCTCCGCGGCATGTGGGATCCTCCCGGACCGGGGCACGAACCAGCATCCCCTGCATCGGCAGGCGGACTCTCAACCACTGCGCCACCAGGGAAGCCCCTAGAATTTTAAATTCTGCTTCAAATTTTAGAATTCTGTTTTATTTCATTTTACATATTTTTTTAATTTTCTACTTTGAAATAATTTTAAACTTAAGGAAAAGGTGCAAGAATAGTAAAAAGAACTCCTTTAACTAGACGCATCAATACTTGACATTTTGCTACATTTGCTTTATCATTCTCTCTGCATATACAATTTTTTTTCTGAACCATTTGAAAGTAGGTTGCAAATATCATGCCCATTTACCTCATAATACTTCAGGGTATATTTCCTAAGAATAAGAATATTATCTCTCGTGGCTATACTGATACAATAATTTAAACTATTGCAATTCCATATTGTAATTTCTTGCTAGCAGTCCCCAGCCCCACCCCAGGCTCCTGTCCAGTATAACATACTGCTTTTAGTTGTTATGCAGTATGTTAGTTCCATTTTAATTACTGTTTTAAGATGATGCTTCTTTTTCTTTGATTATGAAAATAACATATGCCCAAGGTAAAAAATTTCAGAAAGTAAAGAGTAAAATGACACAGTTACCCTCTGAGGTTTTACTAAAAGGGCTGCAATCTCCGAGGTGACCACATTAACAATAGTAGTTATGTCATCTTTGAAACGGTCGGAAAAACGAGTCCTCCGAAAATTGTCCCGTTTGTCCATGTTGTGTACATACTGGGCCATGCTTTTCACCTGCAGAGAAGATAGGGGAAATGTCAATGTGGAAACTGGTGACCTGCTTGTACACTGTGGAAAAGGGGAAAAGCCTGGAAGAAAAGCTCATTAACAATGGACTTTCTAACACTCTATCTGTGCTGGTGGTTGCCCAAGCAGGCTCTGATCTGAAAAACGCTCCTGACACCCGGATGGTTACCATGGTGGCAGGAGGTGGGAAGGGTGCCCCCTTCTTGACCCCAAGTCAAGGGGCTCCCTTCTTGCTGCTGACAAAGCCAGGGAGCTTAATTCTTTAGCTGCGGTGTCACAAGACTCCCTTTCTCTCAACTGGGAAGGCAGACCTAGACTGGGCCCCTAGGGCCACTGAGGCACCACCCTATCACGGCACACAACACATTCCAGAAAGAGGAAGTGTTTATGAGACTGTTTTTGATGTGAACTGAAGTAATTTCTGTCTCTGAAACTACAGCAAGGAGAAGAAGAGAGAAATGGTAATCTTATGTCAAGTTTCCAGTTGAACAGGAGAGCAGTTTTTCCAGAAACAATTCTATAGTGTGCTAGCTGGAAACTTAACCACTGCTTGGAACATTACCTCTAGGAGAAATTATGTTCTGAGTTTTATACGACTAGCTTGCTAAATATACATATCTATGTATACATTTATATGATATAATTATATATTTAAAATACATATTTAATGTATATGTAGTTTAAATAAAAACCTGTATATCCATCAGTGATTCTCTGTATTATGACTAGTACAATACCAGCTCAATGCCTACCACAATTTTAAGTCAAAATCGTGCTTATTTTTTGGACTTCTTCCTGGGCCAGGAGATTATGGGTCAATACACCCTCTTTTGATACAGCCTGAGGTTGCGTCTTGCTGGAAGCTGCTCAGAGCTAGGAGGAACAGTCTGATGGGAAAGGCTGCGAGAGGCTGTGGTCAGGTGCCTACCCTTTCCATAAATGTGTCCACACTAGTCTGAGAGTCACTGCATAAAGAAATGGCCCTGGAACTTAAACCACCCACACTGGCCTGAAGGTGACCCACTAGGTCAGGGCTGGAAGAAGAGGGGAAAATGACTTTCACTCCCAAGAGCGCTAACCACAGACTTCTGTTTCTAAGAATGCAGGGGTGGCAATATTTTTAGCACTGAGATAAACAGAGATTAACCAAAACAAAACAAAACACAGAAGAGGTAAGTTAAGAAGTGAAAACATACAGATAGGTAAATGTGTTTTCTGTGTTCAGATAATGCCATAGCCAGTTTGGGGAAGATCTAAGAACATAAAATCCTGAAGCCCAGGGTAAGAACCACAGTTTCTCTTCACAGTAGAGTCCCCCTTGGCTCAGGACACACTAAAGTGTCTGTACCCCGCAGAGTCACATGTATTTGATGGAAGACCTGAATGAGAGGTGGGAACTGGACCCAATATTTGTCTGACAAAACGCCTCTCTCACTATGATCCTAACAAAGGACCGAGGAAGACGAGGCCCCTTTGTTTAGAGCTACCTGCTCCTGATTCCCTGCTGCCTAACCCACCCCAGCACCCGGCTTCTAGAACTCACTCTTGTGTTTGCCTCCTGCCTGCTGAGTGTGGCCATCCTACAAACAAACAGATAATCCTCACAATACCATACTTCCAACCACTGGCCTCTTGCCAGACTGTCAGCTACTTGCCAACTACTATGTTCTTTGCATCTCAAGAGAGGAACACCCAGTGGAAATAGTAGTGGAGACTTGGCCCGTTATTTGTAGGGTGGGATAAGGCAGGAAAATATTTTCCTCCACATTGGCCTCTGTGACCCATTCAAAGCTGGGATACCAAGAACCCCTTGGTGTAGAACTTCATGTCCTGGGTAAACTGGGTCACCATTTACCTCTGGATCCCCAAAGTCTGGCTCAGCAGTTTCTAGAAGCATGGGAATTTATTCATTAGCAAGTGTGAAATCTGCCCAAGGATTGTGTTCAACAGCTCTGATGCCAAAGTGGCTGTTCATTAGCACGTGGGCATTAATACAACTAAAGGGTGTTAAATTGCCCAGGTTGTTGGCTAAGCCCAAGGAGGCCGTCGCTCCTTTCTCCTCAAGCTTCTTGGGAAAAAAACTGTTTTGGTTTTGCAACAACTTCCTAGGCATCTGTAAGGCAAATGCAAAAGCAATGCGTGGAGGACTGGGCGTCCCGTCTGGGTCCAAGATTGGTTTCCTTGCAAAGTTCTGGCTGGGGCTGATAGTCTCCATTTGCCTCCATATGCAAACTCCAGCTCCCTTTCTTGCCCTTCTCCATCTATCTCTGAGCCCTGGGAAGCTGATCCCTATAGACAACATCATTCAGGACTCCTTGAACTTAGGCTTCTGTTTGGACCTGGCAAATGGGAGGCACCATCAGGGGACCAGTGGGCGGGAGAAGAGTGGTCCACGTACGCATCCACTCCACTGCCCTCATCCCCGTGCAGCGTGCTTCTGGCAGTGGCAGTGTTTCTCTAAGATGCCAGCTCCTTGTCACGTGGACCCTCTTCTCTGCCTCAGCTTTCTCTTGCCCCCAGTTACACTATTCCATACCCTTGCTTCTTTAGAGCTAGGAGAGAGAAATGCTTCCAGCGCCTTCTGCTCCCAGGGTGCCTCACCAACCCTTATCTGCTCCTGTAACCTGGCACATACCCTGGGCAAAGTCCCTTTGATAAATGCTTTTCAGTTAACTCTTTTGAGCAATGTTAACGCTGTCTCACGAGGACCCTAACATACTTAGTTATAACCTGCAGAGCCCTGGGTGATCTGCATGTTGACCAACCCCCTCCAAGCACTCGTATCAGTAGGACTTTCTTTCCAGCTTCTGCAGCTGTTTACCATAAAGGACTCCTAGAGGAAGGAGGGCTATCAGCTTTAGCTTTTGCTTTCTTCCCTGAGCCTACTGAGTCCTAGTAAATAAATGTGCAAGATCAAAAGCAATTTTCACCTGTTCCATGGTTCTCAGATCCCTGCAGTTAGGGGCACTGAAGTGGTACTGATGAAGTCTTTGGCGGACCTGGAGACTTCTCCTTATGGCCTCCCCCTTCCTCCAACCCCACCTGTAAACTGGGGATGATGGAAAGCTCCTGCCTGAGGGTCGTCTGAGGATTCAACCAGATGATGCTTACAATGCTTACAAGGGTACCTAGCATGTACAGAGATGCTCAACACATTTTAGGTGTTATTATTTTTCCTTCCTTGGGGACGCCAGCTGTCACTGGTATTATATGAAGGACAGAGTATCATTACATTTGCAGAGAATGCGAACTTGCCTTTGAAAGAGAGCTCTAAGGTGCCACGAGGAGCCATTCAGGGCTAGCGATGCTGAGTTAGTGATTGCAGCACTCCATTCAAGTTGACTTCAGAATACAAAGGTTTCGCACGTTGTTAATACGTTAGGCTAAGAAAATGTTTTGTCACGTTACGCTTCCAAGGAGAAGCAAAATGGCAGAGGAACAGAATTTGGACCAGAGCATTGTGGAACTGAGGCCCTGCCCCTCCCTGGCTGAGAGGGCTGGGCAAACCCCTCCTTAGCCTCAGAGTCCTGTGTTTGCACCGGGGATAACTGCTCACGATAGAGCTTATAATACATAGCTACTAAATAAGATCTAAGAATGATTAGGTGAAGTGTGTGCATATGTGTGCATATGTGTGAGTAAATGACATGAAACATCTTTGAACTGAGATACTGCTTTCCTTTGGGACTCTCTTCTAAGAGATTCCACAATGTCAAAGTGAGTTTTTGCATCATGTCTTTTAAAATTTGCAATATGGCAGATCAACTCAGTTGAAGATTATTTGTATGAATTATCTATAGACGGATTACCACCTGAGTAAATCCTCTTTATGGAGAAACTTGATGGTGGTGGGATGGGTACATAGAAACAGGATGTACTGGGCACACAGTGGTGGTTTTGATCCTTCTCTTGCCTCAAGACAGAGTTTATGGCCAGCCTCTTCCTGCCGGATTGCAAAGCTCATGTCTCACTGCTAATGTGGTTGCTCCAAGACTTGTGAGCTGCAGCCACCCACCTGAATCAGCTTGGCTTTTAGAATGCAAACTCCTGGTGCTGGCTGCATATAGAGACCCTTAGCTCTGTTTGGGCCTCACAGAGCAGAGGTGGTGTGGACTAGTGGATCTTCAGCATGCTTGGAAGGCACCTGGGCAGACAGGATCATGCACCGCCGGCTTCCCCCTCCTCATTGCACTCAGTATTCTAGGGAGGGGCTCCAGATCTGCTTTATTCTCACTAAGCACCCTAGGTGATTCTGCTGCAGGCATCTGGGACTGTGTTTGGAAAAGGCATCTCGCTAGCAATACCTTTCTCAAACGAGGGGTGGGAACTTGGTGAAACTCTAAGGGATTTGCATCCTGGATGTGCTTCTGTGGCATGGGCCTCACTTCTTTTTAACTCTGTTGCACACTACTTCCCATTTCCTCCCCAATGCATGTTTATTTTTGTTTCCTTTGACCCTCTTGTCCTCTATGTCTTATTGTTCAGTATTGTTCTCTTTTACTTGGGCTTGAACTTACATAGATAAACTAGAGCTCAGGTGAAAATCCTACCATCTCTCTCAAAAATAATTATCCACTTGAACAGTGTCACAGAGCAAAGAACCCAGTCAATATAAAGCTAATTCTATCACTAAATCTCAGTCCACTCTATCCTCTGGATTGTTTGTATGTGCATTTTTATGTAGTTAGTGTCTGTGCTTTCACACCTTTTTCATTTCACCTCATTTCGCAATGCATCTCAATTTATCAACATTGACAAAATGCTTATTCTAGTGGCTTTATGGCAAAATCCTTTCACTTCTAGTATAAAATAGGTATTACTATTATTCTCTTTATTTTTAAATTAAAGACTATGCTGTACCTTTTGCTTTTCTGCTAGAGAACAGATAGAAGTTGCAGGTAAACAGTTTTACAAGTTTCATTTTTTCCCCCCAACAAATATTAGTTGGTGCTTGTAACGATGCCAAGCCATGTTCTGGGGCTAGAGATAAGATAATGAAGAAGATAGACCCCAATCCTAGAAATCCAATAGGCAAAAGAGAAAAACAATTACAAATTGTGATAAGTGCTAGGAAGGAAATAAAGAAGGTGTTTAAAAGGAGAGGAATAGAGTGGAAGATATATTATGGTAGAAGGTGGTCAGAAATGGACTCTCAGAAGTGGTGACACTAAAGCTGAAACCTAAAGAGAACTCCCAAAGTGTGTATGTATGTGGGGGGCATGAAAGGTACGGACAGGGGAAAGAATCTTAAGAAGGCTCTGAGGCTGAAAAGGTCTCAGCATCTTCAAAGGACCAAACTGGAAACAATGTGGCTGAATGAGGGGGGGAATAGGGTCTAAGATAAAGTTAGAGATGAATGGAAACAGAAACATCCAGGGGCTTTTTAGGCCGTGAGAAAAATGTGTGCTTTATTTCCCGTACACTGGAAATCACTGCAAGGTTTTAAAGAGGGGAGTGTCATTATCTGCTTAATTTTGAGTTGCCCTGTGCAGACTGGATGGGCTGAGGGCACAAATGAATGCAGGTGGGCAAAGAGGAAGTGAATGCAGACATGATGGCAACTTGACTAGGCGGGGCACAGTGAAGATTGGTGAGAAACGGCAGGTAGAAGTAGATTTTCAAGGTGGAATCAGTAAGATTTGGTGGAAGATGGATGAAGGGGTGAGGGAGAGTTAAAACTGAAGGAATGATCCCAGGTTTTCTGCAGGAGCAATTCAGTAGATAAGATGTCAGTTCTTACCATGGGAAACCTCACTGCCTGTCTGCTTTTCGTGCCCTACCGAGCACAGATATAAACATGCAAGAATCTCACCAGAAGCTCAAAGAAGAACCAGGAGTACTTGAAGACTGTTTCTTTCACCATTCCAGTGCTGACCACCATCTGCAGGGCAAGCTCCTCATGGAAATGCTGGACACACAAACACAAAAACATTACACTTACATAATGATGGTCTGTACTAGGTGCTTTATTCGCCAACCCCACTTTTCTTTTTTCCCAACTGTAATAGCTTGTTAGTATGTGTCCTAGATGTCTTAGACCACAGTGGATGGCAGAGTCAATGCTGACACAACCTGAGGCTGGAAGGCCTTTTCAGTAGGTAGGAGAAGGCTGTGTGGATCCCAAATCCCCAGAGCCACACAAACACAGGCAGGAGTTTCGAGGGAGGAAGGGGACACAGCAGGAGTGTATTTTTAATCCTTTCCTGAAAAGAAAAGGCAGTAGAGCATTCTGAGTCACTGGAAACCTGGGCACATGGGGCTTCTAAACCTTACTGGACAGCTGGATTTGAAGGACTGGCCTCGGCAGGGGAGTGAAGCTAATACATTCTATGGGGGAAGCATTCCTGGGTAGCAGTCGGAACTGAGACTCTGTTCTTTTCCTTCCAGGTCCCACCGTAAACCCTCTGTGTGACCACGTGTTAGCTGTTCCTCCCCTTACCCTCAATGTTCTCATCGATAAACTCAGTTGGTAGCAGTGGTTCTCAAACTTGAATGTGCGTCAGAACCCCCTGGAGAGCTTGTTAAGGAACAGATTGCTGAGCCCACCTCCAGAGTTTCAGATTCAGTAGGTCTGGGGTGGGGCCTGAGAATCTGCATCTCTAACAAGTTCCCGGGTGATGCTGTCACTGCTGGTCCAGGGACCTCAATCAAAGAACCACTGTCTAGATGGTATTTCAACTCCTTTTTGTTTTTATAATCCTGCTATGGCTTTGTGGGAACGAGGTTTGGGTTTATCAGTAGATTGTCTGCATTAAAAGGCATAGGGGTAGTAGCTTGAACTCATCCAACTTCTATACTTCTTTGTCCCAGGGTCAGTTGCTCCACTTTATGTCTACACTCCCTGTCAAGTCATCTGACTACAGATGTAGCAGACAGTGATTTTTTTACACCTTTTGCATCCTTCCCATTCCCTGCTTTATCTGGGGAACAAGTTTAAGACTAAAGGTAGGGCAACCAACTCATCTCAGTTTGCCTGAGACTGTTGTGGACAAAAACAATGTCGCCTGTCATCTCAGTAAACAATGTTGCCTGCTTATTCCAGTGAACAACAAATGTTTCCAGACCATCAAGCCATCAGCCACTGAGACCCAGACGGCGCACCCTGGGGGGAATTCGGGATGAACAAAAACAGGATACTTGGCCCTAGACAGTTAAGATGCATATCTAAGGAATAATTTCAACGAGCTCAGACTCTCGCATCTTCCCATACACAGAAAAAACACTAAAATCATTAACTTGAGATGTCTGTTTTTCATGAACATCTTTTGATGTTCAACTACATGTCTTTTTTCAGCAAAAATCCCTATATATCCTAGCTCTTCCCTTACCTCTTTGGAACAGTCCCTCAGATATCTGAGAGACTGTATCCTGGGCTATAGTTCTCGGTAATGTCCCCGAATAAAACATAATTCTCAACGTTTAGGATGTGCGTTCTTTTCAGTCAACACCGTCCTGGTCTTAAAATGGAAAGTCCTACATCCCAAGCACCCCCTAAGTCCCGGAGAAACTGGGATAGCTGGTCACCCTAACTGATGGCAGAAATGATGTCTGGGCATTTTCTGTGGATTCCATTCATTTTACAACCATAAAATCTAGAATAAATACAGATGAACTCATTTTTTATTCCTCAGTGGATAAGAAAGCTGAAACTACTTGAACAACCTAATATCACATCCTAGAGTACTGGCGTATGTGGAAATAAAGTTTTAAAGTCAACACCCAAAGCAAAAATTTATTAGAACAAAGCTTACCCTTGACAAACCTTTAAATTACCCACAGTGTACAGCAGGCATGCAACACAATTTACTGATTCTTATGTACAGTAAAATTGGAGAGTTACTCAGCTAAACTAAAAGGAGACAAATGGAAAAATCTCTGTGCAGATGTCTGGGTATTCAAACTATTTACATCCCCTGACGGTTAATGGGGATGAATGGAGAATGCTGAAGTGTTTCAGCTTGTCATTGGTCCCACTTCATTCTGTCAGGCGAGTCAAACCTTTATAATCTCAATACACGTGAACACAGTTGTGTGCTGTTGCGAGACACGAGGGAAGCTCTCCCACCTGGGAGAGGTGCAGGGCTGCGTGTTAATCTAGCAGATGGTCTAAGCTTGCCCTGATGTAACTCAGCTACACCAGGATCTTCCCATTGTAGGGAAGACACGCTCCACAAGCTTCAAAGGTAACCTCTGGAAAATAGGTCAGTTTGACTGTCAGAATCTTAAGGCAAGAGGAGATTAGAGGAGGATAAGCCGCTTCTTAAAGTAATTTATGTTGCTTACCGGGCAACATTATTACAAGAACACCTTGCTCCGGAGGGTACAGAAAATAGCCAAGCAGCTAAACCCAGTTTGCTGAGCTATTAAGGAAACACACTGGTTAAACCTCCCTCTGAAATGAAATGATTCTCTTCTGGTCATTGAAATGACCAGAAACAAAATCAAAACAAGGCAAATGTGCCCAGAAGAAATCAGGCCCTGCCTGAAGCAAGCCAGGCTGTAAGCAAATCATGGTTTTTAAGAAGGAAAATGGTACTTGTAATCAGTCCCTGCGAAGCCCAAAGCTAAGATTTAAAGTAGGTGAAATATTTATTTTCAGCACCTCATGACATCTTCTTTTACTCCTCCTGTTAGAATTAACACCTGGTACCTCCTTCCAGACAAATGGAGCCCGTATTGCTGCCAAGTCTGCAGGCGCTGGACCCTACTAGGGCCTCCTCAGGCCTGATCTTTCCCTCAGCCAGTCCAAAGTGAGCTGTGCTGAAGCTCATTCCCTCCATGCCTGTTTAACACATCTTTCCCAGCGGTGTTAGCTGTTGCAAAGAGCTTCCTGTGTTATCCTTCCAATCAGCATATTTACATTTTAATAGGGGTCTTGAAAGACACTCAAGACCTTAAGTAGCTACTAAAATTGTGAGACTCTTGGGTGCCTGGCGGAGGAGAAAACTTGGGGCAGACAGTTTCTTTATCCTCCACCCCTTGGACCACACATGACGTGACAACTGGAGAATCCTCTTAATATGAAGAATTCTTTCTGATGAGCAGTTTAACAGCTTGTGAAGTCTCTGAACTCAGAGGTAAGGCTGACTGGAAAGAATTACAAGGCTTTTCATGTCTGATACCATATTGAAATAAATGATACCTAATTATTGCCATTCACTTTTTGAGGATGAATTGTCCCCAGCTCTCCTTTTACCAAAAAAGAAGCTAATACAGCAGTTCTCAGGTTCTCAAAGTGTGGTTCCTGGATTGGCATCAGCTGGGAACTTATCAGAAATACAAATCCTTGGGCCCTACTTCGGATCTATTGAATCAGAACCTCTAGGGGTAGGGCCAGCAGTCAGTTTTAACAAGCCACCCAGGTACTTCTGATGCATGGTAAGTTGGAGAACCACTTAGTAGGTAATTAGGTGGTCAAAAAATGGGGCACCTGGGACAGGGCTGCAAAAGTGAGTGTGTGTGTGTGTGTGTGTGTGTGTTAGGAGGGCAGGAACAAGACAGGAGAGTACTTGATGGCATCTGTTTTCAATCACAGTGAGAGGCTGGGCAAATTATTCTCACACTGCCTGTTCAGTACCTTTTTGCTGACTGGCCTTGGGGTTGTTGTTGAACTTGGAGCATCATTATTGCCAGAGCAATAATAAGACATCCGGATGCAGCTACGATCAGCCATCTGAAATACACAAACCATGACTCAACAGTCAACCGACAGTGGTCCCCAGAAAGATGAGCCAACGGCCTGGAAA
The DNA here is from genome assembly GCF_005190385.1 of Monodon monoceros. NCBI lineage: Eukaryota > Metazoa > Chordata > Mammalia > Artiodactyla > Monodontidae > Monodon > Monodon monoceros. Next base: position 62,408,136 of record NW_021703782.1, read on the forward strand.
TCCCAAGTTTAGAATTCATTGTTAACATATTTCTTTTTCTTTCTTTTTTTCTGGTTACAAAGGTAAAACAACTGCCAAAAATAAACATAAAACAAAGCAAACAAGGTAAAGTTACACCGAATTCTACTTGCTCCTGAGATATTCACTGTTAGTTGGTGTGTAGCCACCTATAGTTAAATCCTAGTTAAGAACCACCGGGTGCTGAACAGTCCCTTCAACTTTCTAAGTCTCTGACTTAATTGGAAGAGCAGGAAAAAAAAATGTGTGGGAACAGTACCTCTCTGTGGGTTAGCATGGTACTTTACCCAGTCTCCTAAACACTCTTTAATAAATTGTCAAAAAACCACTTCTGACAGGAAGATCATGCTTGATACTTCTAGTTAGACAAAAATTTTTCCCCTCACTACAGAATAATTTAAAAATTCTTAACCTAGTCCACAGAGAAAATTTAATATTTTCACTTTCATTAAAGGAAACCATAATAATCAAGTCTGTGGATAACAGCTGCTGACCACTTCGCCCCTCGGCGATCCGCAAAGATCCTGCTTAAAGAGGACTTAGATGCAAAATTGAACCAGGCTGTGCTGGCAAATGCTTAACAACCTGCTCTCGGAGGGGTGGGGCTGATTGGTAGAACCTGCCAATTTCTGTGCTTGTGAAGGCTTCCATCATAGCTGATTTCAAGTTAACATGACATTACCGAATATGGTGTTGCAAAGAGATGTGCAGTAGCAAACCACTGTACAGTAGGCATAAATAACCTCAAGAACATAGATAACAGTAAAATGTAGTAAAGTAATTAAGAAGGGATGAGGTTTGAGTACTCCCTTAAAAAAGGAATAATTTTAGATTTATGGACAAGTTGCAAAGGTGGTTCTTGGATACGCTTCACCAAGTTCCTCTTAATGTTAATATCTTACATAAATATGGTACATTTGTCAAAACTAAGAAATTGGCACATTAACTATTAACTAAACCAGACTTTATTTGAATGTCACCAATTTTTCCACTAACGTCCTATTCTGCTCCAGAACACTGCATTTAGATTACCTTTGTTTTCCATATAACTTATTTGTTAGTTTATATAATTTAATTTTTAATAATGTCTGCGTTTAACACCTGGTTCAGAAAGTTCCTGAAAATTTAACAATCAGCTCTCAGAAACTGGTATGAACCAGCTCCGGCACATCCCTGGGTTGATTCTGTAAGTCAAAAAGGATAGAATATCAACAATTTCATATGATACAACCTATAGATCATCAGAATCTCTAGGAGTGGATCTATAGATGATTCTTACATTCATCCAGGGTTCAGAACTTCTACAGAGATGAGGAAAATAAGGCTCAGGGCAGGAATTGACTTGTCCATGACCACAGGCCTGGGTGGTATCAGATCGAGACCCAACCCTGGTCTCCAGATTTCCTGTCTCACAATGTACTGTCTCAAGTAGGTGGTTTGTGTTAGGGGAATGATGTCAAAACCTAGAGAGTATGATTTATCTTCATTAGAGGAAATGACATTATTCCAAAAGCTTAGCCACCCTGAGGCCACAGATAACTGGAAAGAAAATTCAGATTAAGAATTCATAGTAGCTTTGTACATATATGAAAAACCACTGAATTATACACTTCAAAAGGGTGAATTTTATGGTATGTGAATTATATCACAATTTTTACAAATTTCAAACGAGAGACGTTTTACAGAATACCTGACCAGTATGCCTCAAAACTGTCAAAGTCCTCAAAAACAAGGAAAGTCTAAGAAATTGTCACAACCCAGAGGAGCTAAGGAAACGTCACTACAAAATCTAATGTGGTATCCTGGGTGGGATCCTAGAACAGAAAACAGACATTAGGAAAAAACTGAGGAAATCTGAATAAAATATAAACTTTAGTTAATAATAATAATATATCAATATTGGTTCATTAATTGTGACAAATGTGCCGTTCTAATGCAAAATATTAGTAACAGGGAAACTATGCATTGAGTACACAAAAATTTTCTGTCATATATTGACAATAATTCTATAAATCTAAAACTTTTATAAAATAAAAAGTTTATGAGAAAACATAAAGAATTCATGGAGGGAAACAATCTAGGGCAAGTCACCAACCCTCCCAGGATCTCGGTTTTTGTTTATAAATTTGGCTTTGATCTTTGGGATTCTTACATGGGATAATCAATCCATCTATGGATGTTAATGAATCTAAAAGGCAAGTTATTAAAAAATAAAACAAAAAACAGTCTTTCTAGGCATCAAAAACAGTTAAAGCCAAATTTTTTTCCTGGAAGATAAAATTCATGGTATTCATCAACTCCACGGAGCTAAACCAGCTATGCCCGAGAAACTTCCCACCAGAGTTCACTAACTCCGCGCATACCTTCAAATGCCAGTCTTGCCTGGCATCAGAATGATCTCAGTCACTTCAAAAGAAAAGAATATTAATAACTTGAAAGCTGAGCATTTGACCAAGCCAGTGGGCAGCAGCAGTGGTTGATTTCGTGTTGTCTCTCCAAGTGTTAGTTAAAAATAAAAAAGCCCATGTCTCTTTCCAGGGTTTGACATCTTCCTTACCTTTGAAGACATGATGTTCTTAACCTCCTCGTCTGCTGCAGAGTGTGTCCCCACGAGGTCTGGGTTACTGCTGCTCATCACTCGGGCCTGCATCAGCTTTGAACTCACAGCGGCAGCAGACGTGCGTCCGTATGTGTGGTAGCGAGGGTCTGGGAAGGAAGTGGGGCTGCCTGCACCCCACCAGGTATAGACATGTCAACAGAAAGCGAATCAGAGTCACTTATTGGACTTGAGAAGGAACTGAGGAGGGATGGGGTAGATAGTAGAGTGGAAACCCACTAGATTAGGTCTTGGAATTAGGGTCTTATTAGCAAATGCCTAGGAGAGGCCAGGGAGGCAATGTTTTGGTGGAAAGATAGGGTGTGAGGCAGTAGGGAGGGGTGAGAACTGTGGTAAACGAAACACATGCCTCATCCAAAGACAGGGGCTGCTCCTCATCTCCAGCTTCTTCTTGCCATGGGGAAACAGCCCACGAGGTTCTGATTTCTGAAGACAAGCTCGAAATGTGGATATTTTTTATTTCTTAGTATTTAAATGATGACGGCTTTATGAGTCTTGCATTTCTGAGATTTGAGAATCCAAGGAATCACCTGAATCTTATGAGAATAAGTATACACTGTATAGCAATGTTTCTCACCTTTGAGTATTTACATGTGTTCAAAGGTGATTATGTGAGTCTATGAATATTATGAGTATTTTTAAAAAACATTTAAAATTACAGGTTTACTTGAAATGAGGCTGCATGGAGTAATAAGTATGCCCAAGTTCCTTTGTCAGAGCCTGGAATTTTGTTAACTTATTGATGCTACTTTTTATATCATGCTGACCAGACGTTCTGGTTGAGTATTATAAAAAGACTGGAGAAATGAATTTTTATTTCAGAAGTTTAGTTTGGGGGAAATGAGAAAAGGGATTTATCTTTTCATAATGAAAAGTTTAGGGGCCACTGCTTACCACAGCTCTCAAATATATATTATTTTCCTTATCATTATGATCCTAGAATCCTAGGCATCTGTTGTCACTTCTCCAGCTTTTAAAAGAAGGGATTTGCAACTGAATCAATTTCCTTTCTTTTTATGGCTGAGTGATATTCCATTGTATATATGTGCCACATCTTCTTTACCCATTCATCTGTTGATGGACACTTAGGTTGCTTCCATGTCCTGGCTATTGTAAATAGAGCTGCAGTGAACATTGTGGTACATGACTCTTTTTGAATTATGGTTTTCTCAGGGTATATGCCCAGTAGTGGGATCGCTGGGTTGTATGGTAGTTCTATTTGTAGTTTTTTAAGGAACCTCCATACTGTTCTCCATAGTGGCTGTATCAATTTACATTCCCACCAACAGTGCAAGAGGGTTCCCTTTTCTCCACACCCTCTCCAGCATTTACTGTTTGTAGATTTTTTGATGATGGCCATTCTGACCGGTGTGAGATGATATCTCATTATAGTTTTGAATTGCATTTCTCTAATGATTAATGATGTTGAGCATTCTTTCATGTGTTTGTTGGCCATCTGTACATCTTCTTTGCAGAAATGTCTATTTAGGTCTTCTGCCCATTTTTGGATTGGGTTGTTTGTTTTTTTGTTATTGAGCTGCATGAGCTGCTTGTAAATTTTGTAGTGAGGTGGATAGACCTAGAGTCTGTCATACAGAGTGAAGTAAGTCAGAAGGAGAAAAACAAATACCGTATGCTAACACATACATATGGAATCTAAGGAAAAAAAAAATGTCATGAAGAACCTAGGGGTAAGACGGGAATAAAGACACAGACCTACTAGAGCATGGACCTGAGGATATGGGGAGGGGGAAGGGTAAGCTGTGACAAAGTGAGAGAGTGGCATGGACATATATACACTACCAAACGTAAAACAGATAGCTAGTGGGAAGTAGCCGCATAGCACAGGGAGATCAGCTCGGTGCTTTGTGACCACCTAGAGGGGTGGGAGGGAGGGAGACGCAAGAGGGAGGAGATATGGGAACATATGTATATGTATAACTGATTCACTTTGTTATAAAGCAGAAACTAATACACCACTGTAAAGCAATTATACTCCAATAAAGATGTTAAAAAAAAAAAGTACCGACTGGGTGAAGATCAGTGAGGGATTATCAAATAGGCAGAAAAAACAAGTGTTTAGAATATAAAAATAGGGAGGAAGGCAGATAGAAAGCAAGAGAGAAAAATCTAGACATGAACTTTTTTTTTTTTTGCGGTACGCGGGCCGCTCACTGCTGTGGCCTCTCCCATTGCGGAGCACAGGCTCCGGACGTGCAGGCTCAGCAGCCATGGCTCACGGGCCCAGTCGCTCCGCGGCATGTGGGATCCTCCCAGACCGGGGCACGAACCCGCGTCCCCTGCATCGGCAGGCGGACTCTCAACCACCGCGCCACCAGGGAAGTCCGAGACATGAACTTTTAATTTCAGCATTCATGTAAGTTTTGTTTATTCTGAAAGATAAAAATTTAACTTTCGGGCTTTTAATTTTATTGTGAATTCTGTGGGGTGGGGGTGAGGGTGTGCTGCCCGCCAGGCTCCCATACTCCGGTGTGGGGTGGTGGGTGGGACAGGGGGACGTTACCTGACTTGGGTATGTCCCTCTGCGGCTCGGGCAGGCGGAAGATGTAGTGCACATAGGAGGCCAGCAGGCAGTTCCTCCCATGCTGGTCCTTGCCCAGGCCCTTGCTGTTGTGCAGACTGTTGGCGGTGGCCACCACAGACTCGAAGGCAAACTGGGAGAAGTTGGCTGAGGAACCAAGAGAAAAATGGGCGGCCCTGCAGTGAGTCCTTAATGAGCCTGAGGTGGAACATTCTTTGGGGCAGTGACAAGGAGTCCTGACCACTGACCCGGCTGAACCAGGCTGAACCCCCTGGGGCAGGGTGAGTGGTTTTAGTAAGCTCCAGCATGCCAGCTCTGCTTACTGCAAAGGACTTCACATTTCCTCCTTCTGCCAGCACTGTGGTTTTTCAGGACGAAGATGCGAGCCTGTCCAGACCTCCTCCCCTCTCTAAACCATGCTGTGAAGTGGTGCTACTCAGTGGGGTCTGTCCTGACATCATCAGTATCACCTAGGATCTTATTAGAAATGCAGAATCTCAGGCCCCACCCAGGACCGACTGAGTCAGAATCTGCATTTTAACAAGATGCCCAGGTCATTCTTACGCACACTATGGTTTGAGATGGGCTGTTGAACAATATGGATTCTTGGTGTACAGATTAATCTAAAAACGTATGTGTATCATGTCAGTCCCTGGACCTGTACAAACAATGCTTCACCGTGCACACTCTCTTGTTGAGGAGCTCCAAACCCTCCACAGTCTGGCTCCACCCTACTTATCCCACCTGGTATCCTCTTCTGCTCAAATTCAACTTCCTTAAAATAAGGCAATCTTTATACTGTCCCCATCACGCGTCTGCTTCTCACTTCTGCAATTTTGCTCGTGCTGCTGTCCTCACCTAGAAAGCCCTCCTTGCTCCCACCCACAAAATCATACTAACCTTTCGATGCTAAGCACCATCCCACCTCCTCAATGAAGCCTCTGACACCACTCAGTACAGGGCTTAAGTGACACCAAATCACAAGGTTCTTGGGCTGTTTCCAGTGGGAAATTCTGTCTCTCTGATAGGCTGGAAGCAAAGTGCATTTCTCATACTTTCTTCTCTCCCCACCATGCCTTCCATGGTGCCTGACACAGATAAGTTCTGAATAAATGCTTGGAGACCAAGTGCCTCCACCTATTCTGCCTGTCCCAACACCCTGGAGTCCCAAATATTGGCTCAAAATGTGTGAATGAACGTTCTGTCTAGTGAACAAGTCTACACTCCATAGCTGGGCCTACAAAGCAGTGCACCACATATGTGGAGGGCGCAGAAGGAAATCCAGGGAGGGTACAGATGGCCACTCCACAGGCCTCTAGCTGGAGAGGCAACAGCTACACGTGTGAAAAGTTAGCCGACAATGTAGGACGCCTTATCTGTGGAGCCACAGCAGATGCATCCCAGGATACACTGCAAACTGAGGGATTCAGAGGTCACGCTCTTCCCTAGCTCTGAAAGCTCCCCCATGTGTCCTAGGCTACAAGTTCATTTCTCCCTCCCCACCAACTTACTCATATTCCACGGCCCAACAGTGTTATCTCCTTCTTTTCTGACACTCCCAGAGAAGTGGTTTTGACACTTTTTTCTGAACTACTTTTTTTCTGATCCAGACACTCTGGTCCTCCGCTTTTGCCAGTCTCTGTCCCCATTTTGGCTTCTTTCCCTCTAAGCCCACTTCAAAGCCATCTCAGTTGCAGTCTTCTTTCTGGGGGCCTTCCTCATCCTCCCGGATGGATGTCTTCACCATCACCCCAACAGTATTCAGCTGTGTCCATTTGAGGACTTGTGTCCTGTGCTGATCTTTGCTATATTTTATCGTAAGTCCTCTGAGGTTCAATATGCTCTTGATTATTATTGCAAAACCTACAACTCTAAGCACAGTACTGGCAGCATGGATGGTACCCAAAGATATCTGCTGGGCTGGAGAGCACAGACTAATACAAGCCCAGCTGAAAATAGTGTCAAACAAAGATGCCCTACAGCAGCCAGTCTACCCCTGCAGGAGTTGGAAGAACCACTGGACCCAGGCCCTACATGACATTATTTCCAAAGGAAGTCTTACACATTGTATTTAATGTTCATTTGTTAAAAGTAAGCATTTAAGATGGGTGTTTGCGGCGTGCTGAGGGGAGGGGAGAATGGGGTGACTGTTCAGGAGTATGGGGTTTCATTTGAGGCTGATAAAAATGGTCTGGAATTAGAAAGTACTGACAGTTGCATTACATCATGAATATACTAAAAACCACTGAATTGTACACTTTAGTGAATTTTATGGTATGTGCATTTTATCTCAATAAAAAAGGAATTTCAATTTAGACAGTTCCTTTCCTTCCATTGAATATGGGTTGTCTTATTTCTTTAAAACGTTGGATTCCCTTGTTGGTCAAGTCAACAAAAAATATCTTCGAGGTAAAAGAAAACCATCAATTACTAGGAATGGAATTTAAAGGATTGGCTTCAGTCATTCAACACATTAATGTAAAAAAAAACCCGATAATTTTAAGCATCCTATATTAATGTTTCTTTTTTTAAAACATACAGGGAATCTCCAAAAAAAAAAAAATAGCAGTGGACTTGGTTTCCCTTGGACTCACATCCTCAACAGAAAGATCACATTGGCCCTCCTCCTGGAACTTCTGGAAAATCGTGTTTCATAAAACAAGGCACTGCCTGCCTCCTCCCAGGCCCCCAGGCCTCCTACCTGTCTGGCCAGCGATGACCATGGGCTGCACGAACAGCTGGAAGAGCTTGTCCAGCACCAGGTGCAGGAAGAGCACAAGGGGCTCCAGGCGGGAGGAGTTGAGGCAAATGATGCTGAGCTTCAGCTCGTGCTCCAGAGCCGCTTCACTGATCTTCTGGTCCAGCACACGGATGGGGAAGGTCACCTGGCTTTCCAGGGAATGGCAGAGGGTGAAGAACTTCTCCAGGTGGTTGTCCTGGGAAGGCAGATGGCAGGCCTCATGGGTCTCATCCCCTCAACGCTCACCAGTGGATTCATAAACACAATCACGTAGCTCTTTCTAGGCAAAACTTCTTACCCAGTGTTTCAGAGCAGAAGTTCTAAGACACGGGTGTTTCAGACCAGGTTATGAATTTCTTTGTAGAGTGTTGTGCACAAAATAGAACCTCTCAATAATTATTAGCTGAAGAAAAATTAATTTGGATTCTGACATGTTCTGTAAGCAGAGGCAGGGATACCAGGCAAACACACTGCCGAGACAGGGGTCTAAGCAGATGCAAAGCTCAAGACAGTGGCAGGAAAAGGAGAGAAAGTAGAACAACAACAACAACAAATCTGGAAGAGAAATGGCAGAATTACAGAGGGAAATGAGACAGCAACAGCAGGAAAATGTTTAAATGAAGTCTCCCCACGAAACTTCTCAACCAACAGTGCAGGTGCCAAGCTGCTTCAACATTTTTATAAGGTCTTTCTATGAAACCAACAAATAAAACCTAACAGGCTTGCAATTTCCCACACAGAACTAAAAGGGTTTTTTGGTGTTGTTTTATCCAGGCACAAAGATCTTCACTGATCTTTTATTGAACTGTCCTTAGAAGTTTCTCTGCTGCACCCCATCTTCATTATTAGCCTGCTGTTCTGATTTAAACTTGACCTGGATACTCCTTACCTGGGTGTGAACAGAAGAAACAGCTTGCACTTCAATATTGAATACTCCCTTATGTCCTTCAGCCCATTTAATGGGAGGATTCTGCAAAGGGACCTTCTGTGTTAAAAGAAAACAAATTAGCAATTCAATTCCCTTTTCTCAGTACTAACAAGCAGAGTAAAGCAACTTGACAGTAGATGTCAGGGTTATACAAATATAAATCTCCCTGGAAAACTAATATAACTGGCCTTAGAGTTAGGAGCCCTGGGTTCAAGTTCAGTTTTACACCAAGTTAATTATTTTCACTTCGACAGGTCAATGAAACTTTCTGGGCCTTCATTTTCTCATGCTGAAAGAAGGGGTTTGAATCGAGTTATCTATCTAATTTAAGCTTCCATCCAGCACTGGTAATCCTTGATTCTAGGAATTAAAATTAAGTCATATCCTAATGATTTCTCCATTAATCAGGAATGTCAGGACAAAGTGTAGAATATCTTTAGAAGACATGAAATTTTAATGCTTTTGAGAGACTACAGTTTTGTTCCCTTTTAACAAAATGTTTCCAAGTAGCAGTCCTTCTAGGCTCCTGCTTTAATTACTCAAAATGGCTTTTATAATATTTATATATCAATAGCCCTGTAGTCCTCAGAGACCACTTCTTGCCTTAAAATCTCAAGGGAATTGTCATCCTACAGTGTTGAGTAAGGAGGGCCTTGGCAGACTTGGCCATGTGAGTGTGGGTTTTGTGTCTCTTGCATTTTAATGGAAGGAAACATACTGTACTTGCAAGGGTAGGATGTGTGCACGGGGTGGGGACCTTTGGAACTATCTCAGACAGAGTTACAAACTGGGGCCCAAAGCTGGATCCAGCCCACAGACAGGTGCTGTTTGGCCCAGTGTTAGAAACTGTCGAAGTAGTTGCCAAACATTTGAATGTCAGAAAATTTCACATGAAAGCCTGCTTTTCTATCGTCTTTTGAGAATCTGAAGATATGAAGACGTTGATCTTGCATCCCAGCATGGCACCAATGTGCAGAGCAGAGGAGTAGCTATGACCTTGGGTGGGAAGACAGTCTCCAGTGTGAACAAATTCCACCAGGACCTTGCACTCATTATTAATGAGTCCGACCTGTGCGGTCACTGGAGTTTGCAGTAATCTAAAGCAACACTGACCACTAAAAATATAATGTGAGCCATCTATGTCATTTAAAATTTTCTAGTAGCCACATTAAAATTTTTTTAATGTGATAATAATTTTAATACTATGTTTCATTGAACCGAATATAGCCTAAAGATTATTGTTTCAACATGTAATCAATATAGAAAATTATGAATAAGATATTTTACATTTTTTTTTCCTGCTACTAAGTCTTTGAAACCCAGTTTGTGTTTTATACTTACAGCACATCTCAGTTTGGACTAGTCACATTTTAAATAGCCTCATGTGGCTAGTGGCAACTATATTGGACAGGGTAGGCCTAAAGCATATTAGGAGAAGCTGAGGGCATATTGATAAAGATAGCTTAAGGCAAGTAGGAAAAAGGAACTAATATTTACTTAAGCATCGAGTTTGTTGCTTGATATGTATTATCTCATTCAATGTTCACAGCTACCTTGTAGGCAGGTCTGGGCTAGGTTTCCTCTTTGAGACTCAGAGAGGGTAAGCAATTCACCCATGTTCACACAGCAAGGGCATGGCAGAATCTGGATTTTGGATCAAGATGTATTTGTCTCCAAAGCCAGGTTTGTTTACTGGGTGTTCTAGGAAATTAGAATGTGCAGCTTGATGTTGAAAAGGTGGTTTTGAGGGCTTCAGCAAGGGGCTGTGTGTCCAAATCATAAAAAGTAACAGGGAGTATCTGTGAACATACTCACAAAACCACTTAGGTGGTTTTGAGGAGAATAGTTTTGATCTAAATTCAGGCATATGCCTGTGGCCCAGGGCAAAGGAAGCTTCTCTCTCCAGGGGAAAAAAAAAAAGGAAATAGAAAATGGAATAGCCTGGGGAGTGGGGGTGGGTAGTCAGAGTAGGAAAGAAAGTTGACTACAAAATTTGGAACAAAATTCAAATTCCTGGGAAATTCAACTTGAAATATGCAAGGAAAACAAAAGAGATGAAGGGGGACCTACAGATTAAGAGCCTTAAAAGACATGTCAAGCAATAGCAATGTATAGAGCTTATTTGGATCCTCATATGCAACAAACAACTGTAAAAAAAAAAGGACATTAATGAGATAATTGGAAATTTGATCACTGGATATATGAAGATATTAAGGAACTATTATTAATTTTTAAGGTATCGTGGTGGTTAAAAAAGGAGCCCTTATCTTTTAAGATAAAATACTGAACTATTTATAAATGAAATGATATGATGTCTGGTATTTGCTTCAAAATAAATCTTATTGATATAAACCTACACCAACCAGACTGAGAAGCATGAGAGCTGGTGCTGGTGCAATCAGAACGGAGGGTTCACTGGGCTCCCTTTAAACTAGTGGATTGCAGCAGAATGTATGGGCAAAAAGGCGGGACAGGGAACGTGAGGAGAGAAAGAATATTGACATTGAGCTCTTTAGAGGAATAAAAGCCCCAATATCCACCTGGGCACTGTGACAACTAACCCAGAGGGGAAACCAATGGAATCTGGCATGGGAACCTTTTGTAAGGATGGGAGCTGAGAGCAGTTGTTATCACAGGTGAGCTCTATTTGCCTTTTTTTTTTTTTTTTTTTTTGGGGTACGCGGGCCTCTCACTGTTGTGGCCTCTTCTGTTACGGAGCACAGGCTCCGGACGCGCAGGCTCAGCGGCCATGGCTCCCGGGCCCAGCCGCTCCGAGGCACGTGGGATCTTCCCGGACCGGGGCACGAACCCGCGTCCCCTGCATCGGCAGGCGGACTCTCAACCACTGCGCCACCAGGGAAGCCCTGCCTTCCTTTTTAAAATATCCCATTCTGTAAACCCCTTTGTTATAGATAATACAAGGTAATGCTGCCTGGGTATGGGTTGTATTGACCCAACATTCTGAATTGGTGACAATCTAAATTAATGAGGTCTTAAAACCAGTTATTTCTCCCATCCTATCAGAACAACGTGCTCTCAGAAAACACCCTGTGCTGACAGATGACTGCTCCCCAAAACACGCTGAGCATCCTTAGTCATGTATAAAGGAATGGGAAGTGGCTCTGGAAAGGTGGTCCAAGACCATGGCTGGACCGGAAACAGGTGATGGCCAGCTTGCTGGTTACCTCTGCAGAATGCATAGAGTAGTTGGGTGGCAGCTTCTCCAAGGCAACTGGGAGACAGTAGGAGCCAGTTTGAAGACGTTCATTTAAGAGAATTGGCAGCCACTGAAATAGATGATGTAAAGAATAAAATGGGATTTATTACAGCATATAATTCTGGCAATTTATCTAGCTCACAATAATCAAATGCAACTAAATGATGATTAGATATTGACCAGAGCTCTTTGGGGCAGTAATTTCTGTCAAGTTCTTTAGATTTTAAATTCCCTGAGAGCTCCTGAGATGGTAATATCGATGATTCACTGTTTTTGGAGCCAAAGTAGTAGCATTTTTCTTTATAGCCAATGTGTGTGTATATCTGGAAAACATCAATATTTATTTTACCTTTTATATATTTTAAAGAAATAACTTTTTCCCCTTGGGGAAAAAAGAGCTATTTTTATATGTGAAGCATATATATAAAATTTGGAAATAATGGACATTGTAATGCGAGTATTCTTTCACTATCTCTCACCCACTGCCTTTCATTCCTGAAATAGTCATTTGCTAAGTCAAGTCATCTCTGCTCTTTGCTGCAATCTGGTTTGGCACATTTTGCTACTTTTGACAGGAAAAAAGCAAGTGAATAGAATTTAGTTGTTTATCTCTGCAGGAACCTTGGAGGCACCAACAACTGCAGAGTGAATCTGCAAGTTGAAAACAACTCACTGAATATCCCAGAAGACTTTCTACGGAGTTTCCTTGCTTCTGCTGACAGCTGATATGGTAGAAGGTGAACAGGAGGTGGTGATTTACTGTTAGCTTAGCAGGGAGCTTAATTTTCACTTCTTCATAGAAGTCAGGAGACCTGTTTCAAAAGCACATTATACACAAATAACTTTTAGCAAGAATGATGGCTTCTCTGACTATAAATTGTAACACCACGGACCCTTTGCCCCTCAGAATTCGCCTGCATGGTGTTTTACGTTTCATTTTACATCAGTCTCCTCCTAAGCTAAAAGTCCTGAGACCAAAGCTTATGTCACTGGATACACTTCACTTATATAAGGCTGCTCACAAACGAAAAGCTTTGCCAGAAAAAAAAATCCCTGCACACAATGGAAAAATCCAACAACTTAATTTGGACAGAGGATGAGGTTTGGAGTCCTGCTGTGACCTCCTTTTCTATCTCTACCCCAAGAACAGGGACTGGTGCACAGCCGGCACTCATCAAAGGATTTGGGGGAAACAAATGAAGGATGCAGGAAGGAAAGGGAATCTGATTTTACTGAATTATGATGTCCCAGGCGGTTTACTAAGGGCTTCACATACATTACTCATTTAAGCCTCATTCCAGTCCAAGAGGGTGGGTTCAGAGAAGTATTCAATACTTAAATGGGCCAAGGTTATCAGGCCGGGTTCAAACCCAAGTTTGTCTGACCCTATACAGATGTCCTACCTGGAAATGTGAATAACAGTTTAGACATTATTCTCTGACTCAATTTGCCCACATAAAAATGAGTGTTTCATTTCTCCTTTGGTCAACTTAAATCTTCTTAAAGTAGGTAGTGGTGCAGGTACGGATAGAAGACAAGGAGACAGACCAAGGAGGGCTGGATTTTGTTTCTGGCCCCTCCAGTACCTCAAAGCAAGGCAAGAAATTTATTTCTTTATGGAACACCATAAGACCTCTCTATATCACACAAGAGTAGAAGGCTCCAGAAAACTCAAAACAATATTAGGTTCTTGAAGATATGTTCTTCTCCCAAACACAGTTAATGGCAAAAATTGTGGTTCTCCAGCATAGAATCAGGGAACTGGCATGGATTTCCTCTGTCCCTTAGTCCCTGAATTATAAATACTGGCAGAAGGAATCACCTAGGGGATTCAGAAAAGCCAGGACATAATAAAACAATCTTGGCATATGTTTAGAACTCTGAAATATACTTACTTGTTGTGGTATGTCACAGCTGTGTAAACTTCCTGCAGAAATTCAGGCCCATTGGATCTTCCAAAGATGACCTGTTCACCAGTATAGAAAGGGCCAAATTAACTGTGATATTTGGTTAAATCAAATAAACGATCATCAGCCCAGTAGGAGGCTCTGGTCTCATAGAGCTGCATTTTGTAAATTAAGAGTGCTGAGTTCTACAAGCGGCCCAACTGATGCAGAAGAACTGGATATGAAGGATAAACGGAGACTCCAGTGGCTACATCAGTGACCAAGGGCCATAGGCTTGTGAGACTAGAAAACCAGTGCTCTCTCGATCTGCCTCTTCCCCTAGAGGTCTATACTACAGGGCAATATTACAGAGTTTTGCCCTCCGTGAGAGATCCCTGGTCGAGGCTCTTTTGCGTGGTCACTTAGGTCATCAGGACCATCACTGGCCACACATTTATGGTGTTTAGAAAAAGACACCTCTTTGGGCCTGGGTCAGCCCTAAAGGCACATGACTTCACACGTGGACTCACCTTTGGGTAAATTAAAAAAGAGCCCTTCCTACTAGATGCACTAATGCCCATGCCAGGTCCCAGGCTTGGTGAGTGGTGAACAGGCTGGTGTCTGGCCCCCACTCATCCCCGGCTGGGGACCTTGGCTACCACAGCTGTACCTGGCAGCCCTGATGGATTTGCCAGGGGCGAGAGTGGGGAGAACCAGGGGAATCTTCCTCTAGGATTTCTTTCCCACAATTGCAAAAGGATGCCTTGCATTGGGAAGGTAGGTGGGACATTAAAAAGATGTTTTTTTAAAAAAAAGTGGATATTTGAAGAATGGAAGCACCGGAAAAAAGTGACTTCAGTAGAAAGGTGTATTAACTGAATTCTACACCTTAAATAAAATAGTAATAGCTAACCACCATCTCGTTTGTTGGCAGATGGTTAAAAAAATACAAATTCTGGCATCTTGGGTTCCTTAGGGAACACTGCATTATGTATTTATTATTTGATTTACATTTTACCTCAGGATGAAGATCCATTCCTAGAAGGTGTTGAGATGGTATATGTTTATTATGACGAGGCAGTACTTTCTATTATATTTATCTTTAGATGTGGACTGAGGCTTAGGTAGACGTGTACCGCAGTGCACATCTGAAAGTACAGCAAGCATGGCTGACACCTTGGGCCTGTCTTTCTACTTCTTATGCTGTTAGGGTGGCACGGAAAGAATTCATGATATTTTTCAGTCTTCTAAAATGATCTGCATTTCTAAATTTCCCAGCTCACTGTGGAATAAGTTGGGAAAGAGACTCTTGATTTAGGCTGACCCTGCTTCCCCATCAGCATCCTGGGAGCAATACTGGACCAGCCACAGAGGCCCCTGCACATGATCAGTGGTACTGGCCGGAATCAACACGCACTCTACGCTGATCAGCCCTTGATTTTGTCTGTGTGAACCAGCAAGGGAAGTTCAGCCCACCCTGGTTCGAGGCAAATGTTTATCTCCCTCATTACCGGCATAGCATTGCTGGCATCCTCTCCACACATAAACTGGATCTTGATTGTGATGTTCCGGGCAGACGCTAGTTTGTTAGCAAAGTTCAGCCTCTGTGGGTAGACATAGAGAAGGTTTCTGGAAAACAAAAGATGAGGAG
This sequence comes from Monodon monoceros, assembly GCF_005190385.1. Taxonomy (NCBI): domain Eukaryota; kingdom Metazoa; phylum Chordata; class Mammalia; order Artiodactyla; family Monodontidae; genus Monodon; species Monodon monoceros. The sequence goes on from NW_021703782.1 coordinate 62,423,735, forward strand.
CCAATCAGTAAGGTCTAGAGTTTCTTTTAACCAAGTTCTTCAGGGAATGCTAAAGCCTGCACTCATGAGATGACTGTTCTGAAGGAGTTTTTCCTTTCAGAAGCGAATTACTTTTGGAGAGTGAGTTACTGTTGATTCTTCCTCTTCAGCTGCAGTGATCTGATAATAACCAACATTGTTCTCTGTTTTGCGACACAGACAGAGGTGCCTGCTGCAGCTGAGAAAGTCTTGGAATGTCTTGGAATGTGCAAATCTGCCTAGCGGTAACTATATGTCTGATACAAAGATAAGAAGGCAAAATGTTCAGTTCATTTTAAACAAAACTCATGGCCATAGACAGTGGCCTAATTTCAGTTCTCCTCTTTCTCCTTTCTAATGTTATGTAGTAGTTCAATTTTTTTTTTTTTAATCTTAGTTTGGCCACGCTGTGCGGCATGCAGGATCTTAGTTCCCCGACCAGGGATTGAACCTGCGCCCCCTGCAGTGGGAGCGCAGAGTCTTAACCAGTGGACCACCACGGAAGTCCCAGTAGTTTCCATTTTTTATTGGCATGACTTTCTGTATTGGTTTAACTTTCTTTTTTCGGCTGCCTTGGGTCTTAGTTGTGGCATGCAGGATCTTCTGTTGTGACGTGCCAGCTCTTTGTCGCGGCGCACGGGCTTCTCTCTAGTTGTGGCGTGCAGATTTTCTATCTCTAGTTTAGGCGCACGGGCTCAGTAGTTGTGTCACGTGGGCTGTGTCCCACGTCATGTGGGATCTTAGTTCCCCGACCGGGGATCGAACCTGCATCCCCTGCATTGGAAGGCAGATTCTTTACCACTGGACCACCAGGGAAGTCCCTAACTTTCTTTTCTTACATAAGATGACAGTTCAAACTTCCAAGCCCAATTAGCTACGTAACATAATACGAAACTATGAATAATATATCCGTTCATTCAAAAACTATAGGACAAGTACCAGGCTGACTATAATTTTGTATATTTTTTCTTTCTGTTTGCATTATTACTACTATAATCCACTAAAAGGTAAGCTCCATGAAGGCAGGGATTTTTATCTGATGTTTTTGATTCACTGATGTATCTTCAGCAGCTAGAACAGTGCCTGGGACATAGTAGGTGCTAAAAAAACATACTTGTTGAATAAAAGAATGAATGTATATAGTTTGAATCATATTCCTGACTTAAAGAAACAATAGTGATACTAATTTATAAGGTACTTATCCTAAGTTGGGCAATGTTTCAAATACTTCATACTTATTAGTTTAATTCTCATAATTATTCTATAGGTAGATACTATTTTGATGGCATCATCCCCACATCACAAATGAGGGAAAAAATGACATACAGTTAGTGAATGGCAATCAAGAATTAAAGTCAAGCACTCTGGTTCCAGAGCCATGCTCTTAACCTTATCTAAGTTATATCCCCTCAGATAAGACTGCCATTAAATAAAAGAATAAGAATGGCCTTTTCAGACTATGTTATTCATGACATCTCTCAGAGGCAAGCTTGCCTTAATTCTCTGGATCTTATTAACAGTTGAGTGTCAACAGTATACCAAAGGCTGACTCAACTGTGTCATGTTCTCTGGGAAAATGTCTTGTCTTCCTCACCCTTGGTCCACTATTCTAACTCCTAGGTAACACATTCTCCCCAAAGGCTTCAAGAGGACAAAACAGCCTTTGTGTGACCTAGACACCAGGAGAGCAGTGACCAAGAAGGAGGGCCAGGTGACCAGATTTTCCCTCTGTGAATATAGGCTCTCATAATACTTTACAAGGATTTGCATATTAATTGATACCAGGGTTTCAGCCTCAGCACTATTGACATTTTGGACTGGACAATTCTTTGCTGAGGGGCCGTCCTGTGCACTGCAGGCTGTTCAGCAGTATCCCTGGCCTCTACCCAGTGTTAGTAGTATCTCCCCCTTACTCAGTTGTGACAATTAAAAATGCCTCCAGATATTGCCAGATGTCCCCAGGTGGGGCAAAGTCACCCCCATCTGAGAACCACTGAGCTGTACATGTGAATTTTGCATTATGGATCTATACAACTATACCTGGCAAATTTCCTGTCTTTAATAGATGTAGTCAGTGCCACCTACTGGGTCCATACTCATATGTAAGGTTTGTTCCATTGGAAAAGGGTAAAAAGTCAATACTCAAGTACGAGGGAGGAGAAGGAAAATTTTAAAGTCTGATTTACGAAGTCTGGGGCAGTCAGGAACTGAAAAACCAAAAGAGAAAGACTAGGCTGACCAACTCTAACCTCTGCATTGTCATAACCAGAATGATCCTCCATCCTGTGTGTGTGCATGTGTGCATGTGCGTGCGTGTACGCAAATGGTCTTTCTGGACCAGTATTTGCAGAAATCCGTGAATTTACCCCATGGATCTTCCTTGCTACAACAATATCAAGAGTGACAACACTAATAACCACAACCCTGGACAAGTCCCAATGAATGGCCTAGTGGACCTGCATCTGATGGTCATGCAGATGAGAAACTGAGGCCCTGAGAGGTGAAGTAACAGTTCACTCCGTGAATTAGCCACCAGTTGGGCACAGCGTCCAGTTCAGCGCTGTTCTGACTCTACAACATGGATGTCTCAGTGCTGCTTTCCAAATCTTTCTCTGTCACACTGAGGGACCCCAGTCTCAAGGCAGGCAGATAGAGTTGAACCTCAGATGCTGTCAGGAGAGGCCATGGACGTAGTAACAATGGCAGAAGGCAGTTCACGGTTGGGATGCGGGGATCTGTGTGGGGTATACTCCCCTCTCTGCATGAGAGAGGCTGCATGCAGAGAGGGGAGTATAATGGCTGCATGATCTTCCATATTATGAGGGTGCCATAATGTACACAGTCTCCAAAAATAAGCACTAAGATTTTTTCCTTTTTTGTCAGTTACGAAGCTGGGATGAACACTTTCTCTATCTTGCCCCTCTGCAATGCAGTATACTTCTGGGAGAATACCTTTTAGTTCTACATAGTTCAGTTTCTTCATCTTTGAGTTAATTGAAAAGACACCAGTCAACCTTTCTTTATGCTGTGCTTGAAGAAATAATGAGCTACAGTTTGTAAAAATGCTTTGAAGTAGCCAGATGAAAGGGTCTGTGTAGATCACAATGGTAGCAGCCCTGCCAGAATGGATAAGCAAGTCAGCTGTCACCACACTCCTCTCCTACATCCCAACACATGGGCACCACCGACTTATCCCACACACCCCCCAACACCAGTCAACAATTTTGCACACGGCTTCCAAAGGGTTTGCTGACCCCCTATATTCAAACATCATCACCACGGGCATACAGTGTTCTGCTCGTACTGAATGCACTTTCCACACAGTACAGAGCAGGAAGGAAACATCAAAGAATTTAGTCCAACATCCCTTTTTGCAGGCCACAAGCCGGCTCCCAGAGACATTAAATGACTTTGCTTAAGAATTTTTTTAAGAAGATGCATTTCCCAAGGATCATCATAGTTCTTACTGGCAAGAATGCCAGGTGACATGTTTTGTTAAATCTGTATGATTTTAAAGAAATGAATATAAGAAAATAATAGTGTTTTCTCTTGGAAGGGAAGATCTACCTGCAGGATCAGTGATACACAGAGGCTCAACCAGATAAGAGTAATGATCAACAAACTGATAAACAGCCTCATACGTTTTATATATGGTAAATTAAGTGTCATATTAGCTAGAGAAAAATCCTAAGAATTATATTATCTAATGATTTTTGAGAAGCTCACCCGTAACTGAAATAGGAATCCCTTGTTAAAGCAAAGTTATTTTGAAAGTTTCTCCAGTAACTACAGGTCCAGTGTAAGTGCAGTTCATTTAGTATAATTTCATCTTTCCCCAAATACAGGCAAAAATGCTTCTCTTCAGTCATATGCATCACAACATTGAACAGGACATTTGGTATTCATCAACAATTTTCTTTCCAAAGCCACTTCAGATGGCTTCTCTTGATTAAAAATTATTTTAGAAATTTTAAATTCTTTCCACTGATTCAGCAACAGCCCCTCAACTTACTTTTAAACTGCTGGGATTGAGCAGCTCCAGAAAGTTAGAGGTTAACTTGTAGAATTTGGTCATTATTAGATCCAATTGTTGACCAAGCTCTCTCTGCTCTTTACTGTCTTGGGACTATCCTCTACTTCTTTTGCTGAAAACAGGTTAACTCAAGGGACCTTGAAATCTTTCAAAGCCACAATGCCAAAAACATCAGTTTGGCTTCTCCTCAGTTTAGCCTACTCTTTATCCAGTGCAAGGAAACAAAGAGAAAAGCTGCCCTACAAAACAGAGAGACAACCTACAGAATGGAAGAAAATCTTTGCAAACAATACAACTGACAAGGGAATTATCTCCAAAATATACAAACAGCTCATACAACTCAACATCAAAAAAAAACAAACAACCCAATCAAAAAATGGGCAGAAGATCTAAATAGACACTTCTCCAAAGAAGACATACAGATGGCCAACAGGCCTATGAAAAGATGCTCCAAGTCGCTAATTATTAGGGAAATGCAAATCAAAACTACAATGAGGTATCACCTCACCCCGGTCAGAATGGCCATCATCAAAAATTTACAAATAACAAATGCTGGAAGGGGTGTGGAGAAAAAGGAACCCTCCTATACTGTTGGTAGGAATGTAAATTGGTATAGCCACTGTAGAGAATACCATGGAAGTTCTTTAAAAATCTAAAAAGAGAGCTATCATATGATCCTGCAATCCCACTCCTGGGCAAGTATCTGGAGAAAACCATACTTCAAAAAGATACATGCGGTCTTCCCTGGTGGCGCAGTGGTTGAGAGTCTGCCTGCCGATGCAGGGGACACAGGTTCGTGCCCCGGTCCGGGAAGATCCCACATGCCGGAGTGGCTGGGCCCGTGAGCCATGGCTGCTGAGCCTGTGCATCCGGAGCCTGTGCTCCGCAACGGGAGAGGCCACAACAGTGAGAGGCCCGCGTACGGCAAAAAAAAAAAAAAAAAAAAAAAAAGATACATATGTATACAGGAACT